>NW_027411977.1:23153550-23754800 GCF_047663935.1 Musca autumnalis
CTAGTTACAATGGCGTACGGAACTCCATGGACTGTTCAATAATTATTCTAAGAGTTTCAGTTTGGTCAGGCAGTTTCTATGTGGACGGAATCCAGCTGGCTCATGTCTTAACAGTTTTTCGATGGGATCCAGTCTATTCTTTATGATGACAGCTAATATGTTATATATGGTGTTAAGGAGAGTTATACCTCTCCAATTGTCGGAATTAGTCAGATAATTTTTTCGGCACCTTCGGTCCATGAGCTCGGAAGACTTTCGTTTGTCCATGCAGCTTGTAGTTGGGGATGTAAAATTTCTGCTGCTGGGTTTGTTTGTAGCAATTCTGAAGGAATTCCGTTCTCTACAGGTGCCTTGTTCCTTTTAAGTTTGGCAATACAGCCTATGACCTCTTCAATGCTTGAAGTATCGGTTTGAGATTTTCTTGTGGTTCTGGTGCATCCACATTACAAACACGTTTAAAGTGATCATGCTATCTTTTTGTTTGGCCTTCAACGCATGTGATTAGATTGCCGTCGTCATCTTTAACTAGTGCTGTGCGGAATGTATGAGTGTTCACCAAACACCCAATGAGTTGGTGTAACGATCTCATGTTGCTAGAGCCTGCTGCGGCTTCTGCGTCTTTTGCAAGATTTTTAAAATATTTCCTTTTGTCTCTCTGGCTTGGCTGAGTATTTGACTGCATTGGCAACGTTTTTATATTGTGTTTACAATGACGGGTTGTGTATTTTCCTTTCCTTAAGCGATATTCTTTTTTAATAAATTGCCATGTCTCGTTTGTTATCCAGATCTTTCGTTTATCTTTTTGTTTGAATCTGATTCCTTCATCGGCTATATCCTTTAGGGTTTTGTGGGTGTCTTCCCATGATCTGGGGTTTGGCGTGATGCTTTCTCTTATCAGGTTGGCTATTCTATTTCTTTTAAGTATATCCTTCAGTTGTTCTACATCCACTCGTTCGTTCTTGTTTCCAGTTAATTTTCTGTAGCTCTTTTTTAGATTTAGTATAACTTTTGCCGCCACCACAAGCTCGTAGTCACTATCTATGTTGGCGTCTCTTTTTGCGCGCACGTTTTTCAAAGATCTCCATTTTCTTCGGATACAAATATGATATATTTGGTTTTTTGTGCTACCATTGGGAGATGTCCATGTGTACTTGTGGATTTCTTCATGTGGAAATATGGAAACTCCAATCACAATGTCAAACGATTGGAAGAGCTCTATCAACATTTATAATATGGGTTAGGCCTCTATTATCGCTACCATGAGAAGAATATAGCGATTTGGAACATTTCGTACCATTGCAGTTAATTGGTCGTAAAAGTCGTTTTTCAGAGTGGGATCAGCATCTTCCGTTGGGGCGTAACATTGTATAATGTGTAGACACTTATAACGAGTTAGTTACATCGAAGTTAAATTTGTCCACTATGCTAACTGTGTAGTTACAGTTGATGGAAATGAACGCGTGTAGGAGTATATGAAACGGACACGTTACACACTTTCTTATTTTTGTAAAAAAAAAACTTGCTGTTATGATCCGTTCTGAAATTGGTTTCTACTCTTTTAGAGATTGCTTTATTTCTTTCGATATTATGAAGCCCCAAAGTCATGTTCGCTCCACTCTGTCTTGCCACTATAACAATTTCTATTTGCTGATATTGTTTCTCTGCACCATCGCATCTCACTAACTCCCAAGATGACTAGATTTAATTTTTGGAATTGGTCTTCTAGTTGAGCCAATCTTGAATTTTCTCGAAGCGTTATAACATTCCATTGTCCAATTCTAATCCTTGTTCATGGCCCAAAAGTCGTCAACGGGTTGGGGGGATCGTAGTTAATTCTTCTGTAGTTTCTGTAACCTTTTTTTTTTAAGACGTGCTACTGATTGGGCCACAGCCACCAATCCTAGCGTTGAGATTGCCAACATACCCTTAGGCAGGGTAGCTTCTCACTCTAGCGATCAACAAACTGTTGTCTGTTCGATATTACCAGAGAATACTTAATATAAAATCAGAAGTAGTGGGCAGCTTGGAAAATTCGACAAATGAGTCATCCCTGGACACTCCCAAGTGATTGACGATCAGAGACTTTCCGTACCGAAGATCTGAGAAGATTCCCATTCCCCGCATATTTAACGATCCCAATGCTGCCTGGAGGGGTTGGAATACTGGAGAGGAAGAGATTAAACAGTTTCACAAATATCACCCCACCTTGAGGAATTCCCTGCATCACTCTACGGGGATTGGGCTTCTTGTTCATGAATTCAACGTACAACTGGTGTCTATACATATATGTAATTGCTTTTCCAACACTTCAATCTTGACCGGAGGGTAGTCTGGTCGATGTCCTTAAATAGCGGAAAGTGCTTGACAGTATCAAAGGCTTTTGATAAGTCGAGCGCCAGCAACACTCTCCTATCGCTCGGTTTGTTCTGGTTGAGTTCTCGACTAATATGTGTGGAGATTACGTGCACCGCTGTTGTAGTGCTGTGCATCTAACGGAATCCATGATCTTATAGGTTTTTCTGATATTGGAAAGGAGTAAATCCCCAAAAGTCTTTGGTACGGGCGACAAAAACGAAATCGATGTGTACGATTCACCTTTGTTGGTATGCTTGCTTGGCTTCGGGCATGTGGGTGTCTAGCGACAGGTTGAGGACTTTGGTAAGATACTGGATTACCGACTCATTCACCTGTTTCAGCATTACCATGAAGATTCCATCAGAGCCCAACGCTTTGGATGATTGAGCGTTCCTTATGGCATTCGCAAAAACATCGATTGTACATTGTAGTGGTTCCTCCTTGCTCCATGGGACGTAGTACTCTTCTCTTCGCCCTTTCCCTCCGCTTATACTCACCGGCCAACCTGTGACCCAGCTCTCTTGCTGTGACCCCACTGTGGTTGGCACGTCCAAGCCCATTACGGTCATTTACTTATCCCGTCGCCCGGTATTCGATCAGGAATATAGCGAGCGGCTTCTCCGAATGTATTTTCTGCTATCCGAACATCAGAAAGGTTGGACAGATCTCTAAAGCAGTGATTAGTGAACTGTCTGAATCCATGATTGATGAAAGTGCTGCTTTCAGAGGTAATTAAATCCGGCTGATGGAGAAAATTATGGGGAGATGGTGGTCTGACCCAAAACAAACGACGGGTTGCCAGGTAACGTCATTTATCAGACCAAGTGACACGATGGTTATGTTTAGCGAACTGTGCCACTCTCGTTTCCGTGAACCGAACTACTCAACTCACGGTGAACATTAAATTTCCCTTAATTCCAATTGGTTATAACCTTCCAAAAGCGGGCTCATGGAGTATAGTTATTAACCGGTGGGATGTATGAGTTACACACCTGACTCCTATCCCTATCCATTCCATGTACGGGTCATTAAAGTTGGGCTCAAGCGAGATAGGTCTGTATTGAAAAGACTGGTACAACGGGGAAGTTAGTCCCCCACCTCCACTACTTGGGTGTCTAAAACCATTATTCGGTGAGTCAGATTTTTGATGCAATGTGTCCAATGTTCTGCATAATCTGAATCTAGGTCTATCTCCAGTTCTAGGAATGGTGCCCATTCGAAGGGGTTCTAGCCACAAAGCTACTGGAGTTAGTTGAGTAAGTTTGGCACGACAGTTAAAAAGGTGTAGTGTGTTGTTGTAGCAGCACGGAATCTACGTAGAAGCATAGGCTTGATTCTGGGTTGGTAGCCGCAGGACGAAACGCTATGGTTTCGGGTCGTTCTGGTACGAAAGAAGACACTGCCGCGAGACTGATGCGTGCCTGTGCCGCATGCTGGGCAGATGTTTTGTACGGTGTCATCGAATCTTGCCCTATAGGAATCCCGGGCGTAGTTGAGCCAAATCTACTCTGGTTTTTCGTGGCAGCTGACGCTCCTCAGCTGCGATAGAGGATGTTCTCCGAGGACCGCATTTACACGATAGTTGTTTATGGCACCTGCTATTGCATCTGTGGGAATGCTATTTAACCCTGCTTGATAGGCTTCTTGATCTGGGGGTTCTCTCTTTCTATATCATGAAGATATGGCTGGTTGGGGGTGCTATCCACAATATGATGATTAGGATTGGTCTCACGGTAACACCCGAGCATGTGCTGCAACGAAAGCATGTCATTGTGTTTCTGCAATGGAAGAATTTTTGACTCCTCGTGTTTATGGTCCACTAAAGGCATGAGGAGGCACCCTGTTGCAGTTATTAGGGCGACGTTCTGACAGGTTTGAATATTTTTTCCATCGTTTTGCATTATATTCGCGGACCAAACTGGAACTTGTCGCAAATAGCTGTGGACTTCGCGGATGACATGGATGACATTACATTCAACACTCTTCTCACCTCTGCCGTCCATGTGGTGAAAAGAGTGGCCATAGATTTAGTGGCGGATATTTACATATTTCTCTCGTGGTAAAAGGTTGTAAGATCAGGGAAGGTACAATCATCCACATGCGTTACGATTCCGCTAACCAGGCTTCAGTGGGGGAACCACCCTGCCCATTTTCCAGACATCGGGAAAGATGTGTGTGGCTAGCGACAGGTTGAGGACTTTAGTGAGATACCTGACTCCCGTTCATCCCGTCCATCTGTTTCTGCATTCCCATTCGATTATTTAGCGTTCCTGATGACAATCGCAATATCATCCATTGTAAATTGGTAGTGTTGTTGGTTGTAATGCGACGTAGTATTATTCTATTTGCCATGTCTTTACCGGGGTGCTCGACCAACTGTCGATTGAATAACACCTCTTCGCACCAATACATGAGTGGTGAAGTCTCCTGATCTGAACTCAGTATTCTTCCTAGACTAGATTAATGCGGATTACAACAAATTGTTCAAACAAATTTCCAAAGTGCAAGTGTGATTGGTCAAGTCCCGACAATAGACTCTCTGAAAGTGAGGTTTGAGGTCAGTGAATTTAATCACATAGCCAGAATTGGACTATGTCCCATAGTCTTAAATGTTCGAACGGCAACTCTTGAAAACTTTTAATTTTGAGAGGAGATTAAATTGTTGAAATTTAACCTGACCTATTATCTCCTATCTGATGTTGGATTCCGTTCATAGTGGAATATTCGTCGTTGGCTAATGCATTATATATTTCTTTTTACTTGTTTTATACAAAGCTTAATTTATTATAATTCCGATGGCATCTTTTATGTGTCTTTTGATAAAATATCAATGGTAGTGAACCCTTTAAAATCAAGATTATCAATCGCATAATCGAATAGAGTTTTTTTGATTCAACACTTTGAAAGAATGCTTATGTTGTGTATTCAATTTGCATAATTCTGGAAAATCAAGTGCAGACAAAATTCATTGACTCCATACAATCATCATACCTATCATCTACGGGTACATACATGGATATTTATAATACGGATCTTTGTAAAACTAGGCGTAGCAATGTAATTGTGAACGCAAATGCGCAAATCTATAAAGTCTATGGCTATGATGTTTACTCAGCTCAGCAACAACAAATCTACAAAAGAATGAACAACAGGCTGCAGCTGTTAGATGCACTTACAAACAAACAGACATACTTATTAACATAGTCATCATCTGTTTACCCAGGCCTCCCTCCTCCTCATAGAACGACAATATGCTTATGCTTGTTGTTGACGATGATGCTCCATTTCTTGAGGCAACTCTCCTTACATGGCAGGAACAACTTGGCACAGTTTTAGATGTTTATGGCATATTTTGTTGTTACAATGTTGCCTTCATTATACACATATATATTCAGGTGTGTATTTGTGTGTGAATTAGTGTAATTGTGTAGGTGTTTGTATTCTATGTTCGACAAGAATGTATCTCCAAGTCCACAGAATCCGCATGAATCGACAACGACAACAGGTAAACATCAAAGGAAACATTACTTTTTGTAATGCCAACAAGAGCCCGAGAGGCGAACTGTGTGGACGAATGTCTTTGTACAGGGAGAACATTACCACTTTAGTTCATGCACCACAGGTCTCGACTCTGAGGACAATTGTCAGTCAGTCAGACATTACATCAGAGTTTTTGTTCGTTTATTGTTGTTGTTCAAAACTCAATAGAAATGTGTTGCATTTGACTGAGGCTGAAACAAAGATGTCTCCGCCTTTGTGTAATTAATTTGTTTTAGACCAAATGTAATCCGAAGGTGAAATCTCTGTGATCTTCTACGATAGGTGAAAAAAATATTTTTTGTGAAATCAAATTCTAAGCATCATTATATTTGACCTAAATTCTGTACTTATTTGAGCCATGTAACTGAGCTAAATGGAATCGGACTGCAATCATTAATATGAGAGAAGTCATATGTTTCCCCCACAGAGATATTCGTGGAAACGGATACACATAGACTAAGTTCCATAACATTGGTGTTAATCATTAATGGCGTTCACAGAGGATTTGTACATTTATCCACGATGATCTTTTATGTGTTCTCTTTAGTCCTTTTTTCGATTAAGTAGGTTTGGCAGGGCAGTTGAAAGGTCCTGGCCGCAAACTGGACAGATGCTTTGCACAGTGTCATCGATCCATGTCCTATACGAATTTAGACGGCTGCACCATCCCGATTGTAGTTGAGCCCAAACTACTCTTATTTATCGTGGCATCTGACACTCCTCAGCTGCGATAGATGGATAATGTACTCCGAGGACCGCATTTAAACGATTATTGTTAACGGCATCTGCGACTGCATCCATGTGAATGCTATTTAAACCTGCTTGATAGGCTTGTAACGTTGCACCTCTATTTCTAGATCATGAAGATCTCTCCTGACATGCCTGGGTGCTCATGGTAACAACCGAGCAAGTAATGCAAGAAGAGCATTCCATTGTGTTGCCGTAATGAAATAATCTTCGACTCCTCATGCAGATAATCCACTGATGACATGAGGAGGCACCCTGTTGCAATTTTTAAGGTCTAGATACATAAGCGGCTGGCTTTCTTTCTCCACTTTCCTCTTTATTCTTTAATCAGAAATGAAGCGGAGCAAAAAAGCCAACCGCCTTTGTACCAACTCCTTTTGGGCGCCGTTCTGAAATGTTCGCGGGCCGCATAGTTTACCACAGACCGACCTATCGCATCATATGTGATCAGCAAGGTTTCTTTGCCTGCACATCTCAGCTTGCCGCAGATAGCTGTGGCATGTGCGGACAACAGGAAAATCTTGTCGAATGTGACCCCCTAGAATCTTGGGGTAGTAAGTGGTCGGAATTATACTACCATCTACCAGGATATTCAACTCAATGCTCACCTCTGTAGACCACGTGGTGAACAGAGTGGCTCTAGATTAAGTGGCGGATATTTGCATAGTCCGCGCATGGTAAGATCAGAGAAATAGAACTTGAGCCTTTCAGTCTTTCACATCAGGGAAGGGACTCAACGACAAGGTTGTACACACTTTCCGTCGGGAGGAAATGCAACACAGGAAAGGTAGAAATTACCTTGGGGAATTCCCTGTTTTCTTGTTCCTGAATTCAAGGCACAAATGGCATGCACATATATAATTGATTTTTCAACGTTTCGAACTTGACTGGAGGGTAGTCGGCACGTTGTCCATAAATAGCGGGGAGTTCTTGACAGTATCAAAGGCTTTTAATAAGTCGAGCGCCACCAACAATGTCCTATCGCTGGGCATGTTCTGGTTGAGTCCTTGACTAATATGTGTGGAGATGTTGTTGTTGTAGCATGTTCGTGTATGTTCGTTCGTGTATTATTTCAGTTATCAAGTTCCTCTGTATCCAGAATCAAGAATTCTGCAACCTGGACTGGTTGCGTCCATAAAGAATGAGGAGACAGGTGAGTGGGGTTAGCTGGGCAGCTGAATAAATGCAGAGTATCGTGTGGTCCCAATCCACATGCGGGGCATATGTTGGGTATCGTGGCGTCAATTCTGGCCCAATACGAATTGAGGCGGCTGCATCGTCCGGATCTTAACTGAGCTAAAATGGCGTCTAATGCTGTTGTAGTACTATGCACTTTCCCAAATCCATGTTGATGTTGGGCAACTGGAAAACACCTTGTCATCGGCTGGCATCCTTGCCAGGCTTCAGTAGCGGGACCACCCTGCCAACTTTCCAGGCATCTGGTACAACATGGGTGGCTAACGATAGGTTGAGAACATTTTTTAAATACTCAACTCCATGTTCATCCAGCTGCTTAAGCATTACCATCGATATTCGGTGCGGCCCCAACGCTTTGGATGATTTCGCGTTTCGGATGGCATCTGCAACATCGCTCATCGTAAATTGTGGTGGTACCTATTCGGCTGGAAGAGCTGTTCTTATACGGCGTAGCACACTTCTCTTCGCCCTATCACTCTCGGGGTGCTCTATGAACTGCCGGTTAAAATAACACGCACACCTCTTTGGGTCAGTTACTGTCACGCCGGACTCGAGAGTGATTTAACCGTTCCCCACAATTTACTTATTCCAGCACCAATGTTGCATTGCTTCAGATGGTGAAGCCACTTTTTCCGCTTATGTTCGCCTACTAGCCTGTTGACTTCAAGAATAACTTCTCTAACTCTTGGGTCTTCGGGGTTCGTACGACGAAGCTCATCAGGTTCATTTGCTAGTCCCCTCGCCTCTGCTGGGAAATTTGGTCTTATTTCGGCGGTCAGAGGTTGTGAAGTCGGGTGGTCTGTTTGCCGAGACGATGATAGGGAGGTGGTCCGAACTAAGGGAAATGACGGATTGCCAGGATACGTCATTTATTAGGCCTGGTGCCACAATGGTGATATCTGGCGAGCTGTGGCACTTTCCTCTAATCCTCGTAGGAGCGTCTTCATTCACCGCGCAAAACGTGGAGCTATCGATTTGCTCTGCCAGCGCTGTACCTCTCTGGTCATTACCTAGGACGGAATGCCAAAGCTCATGATGAGCATTGAAGTCCCCTAGCACCAGACGGTTATCGCCCTCTAAAAGCAAACTACTATTGGGCATATAACGCCGGGCACAGCTATTCATCGGCGGTATGTACACATTACGCAGCTCTCCCTCGGCATTACCACACTTTACTGCTACCCTCATACACTCCATTTAGAACCAAGCTCAAGCGAGATAGGTCTGTACTGGACAGACTGGTGTATTAGGAAGGCAAGTCCTCCTCCTCCGCTTCTTGTGCGATCCTTCCGCAAAACGTTGTAACCATCACAACGTAAGCTACAGGTGGCGGTGAGCTTTGTTTCCTGGATCGCGGCGACCATGATGTTTTTCCGACTCATAAAGTCAGCGGTGGCCGCCCATTTTCAGACTTCGGACACTATGTGGGTTGCATGCGACAGATTTCGAAATTTCGTAAGATATTCAAATACTGGCCCATCCAGCTCTTTCAGGATTACCATAAAGTTCATAATGACATTTGCAGCATCGCCCATGTTAAATCCTCCACGGCAGGAATATACCTAATGCGAAATAGTACTCTTCCCTTCGCCTAGTTCGCCCAGTCACTCCCGGGGGTGTTCGACAAACTGTCGATTAACTTGGGCACCAAGGCTCGAGAGTGGCATAACTGTTGCCCACAATTCACCAAAGTTGTAATTCTTCACATAATCCGCTCACCAACCAACCTATTAACTTCCAGTGTCAGCTCCCTGACTCTGGGGTCACTATGATTGGCTCGACAAGGCTTATCATGCTCATTTGCTAGTGCCGCCGCCTCTGCTGGGAATTCGTTTCACTTCAGGGATTCGATTAGCAGGTATATAGCGGGCTATGCAGTTGTTATGATGTCCCGGAATATTATTTCTGCTGCCCGAACATAAGAAGGGTCAGACAGTTCTCTGATGCGGTGATTGTGGAACTCTCTGTAACTAGGCCATGATTGAGGAAAGTGCGCGTTCAGAGGTGATGAAATCGGGTTGTCTGCTGATGGTGAAAATTATGGGGAGATGGTCTGACCCAAGAGAAACGACGGGTTGTCAGCTGAACCCACTTGTCACACCTAGTGTCACGATGGTTATGTCTGTCGAACTATAACACTCTCCGCTAATTCTGGTAGCTGCATTCTCATTGACCGCGCAAAACATAGAACTTCCAATCTGCTCAACCAGCAGGCTAATGTTGGGCGTATATCGTGAAATCCAGCTATAAATCCGCGTGATGTATGAGTTAAGCAGGTCTACCTACACACCTGGCTGCTACCCCTATACACTCCATGTGCGACTCATCAGAGCCAGACTCAATCGGTATAGGTTTGTATTCAACAGACTGTTGCAATAGGAAAGCTAATCCTCGACCTCCACTTCTGGTGCGATCCTTCGTCAGTACATTGTAACCATCCCAACGCTGTATGATGCAGTTGTTGTTTAGCTTGGTTTTCTGCAAAGCCGCGACCATGATACTCTTCGAACTCATCACTATTTCCTCGATCTTAACTCAAAGTTCATTCGATTGGAACAGCAATGACTGTTGTTAAGTGCTGCGTGTGGGGTAGCTGTTTGGTGGACTGCGGAGGGAGTCTCGTATTCTGATCTGTGTTCTCGCAGCATGCAGAAACATAGTCCCTTCGTAGTCCCTCACATGAAGAGTCCAGAACAAACCCTGAGATGCACCAACTCCCAACATCTCTTGTTTTTCAACGATGTTTGTGTGAGGTAGATGCGTATGTGACAAACCGAGCACATACAAATTGGTCCTCCGTTTTAATTCGGTCCCGGCACGCATACTGGGCAGATGTATTGCACGGCGCCATCGATTTCCGCCCAATAAGAATTTAGGCGACTGCAATATCCTGAGCGTAGTTGAGCCAAAACTACTCTGTTTTGTCGTGACAGCTGACGCTCCTCAGCTGCGATAGATGGGGGTGTACTCCGATTACTTTATTTACACTATAATTGCTTAAGGCCTTGGTAACTGCATCCGTGTGAATGCTATTCAAACCTGCTTGATATGCTTGTTGATCTAGGGGTTCTCTCCTGTATCGTTGGAACTCTCCCTTTAGAGCATGGATATCCATCCTGATCTGCCTGAATGTGTCGGGCCTACCCACGTCCTCATGTAGATGGTCCACTGAAGATTTGAGGAGGCAACCTGTTGCTGTCAAGTTTGAATCTTTTTCCAATTCGTATCACATAATCTCTGGGACCGCTTTATATGTGGTCAACAAGGTTTCTTTATCTGCACCCCAAGTGCTGCCGCCTAGGGTATTGTGGACCTTGTTCCTACTTTTCAGCTTGTCGCAGATAGCTGCGGCGTGTGCGTACGACGTGAATGTAGTGTCGAATGTGACCCCTAAAATTTTAGGGCATTTTGTGGTCGGAATTCTGCTACCGTCGACCACGACATTCAACTCACGTCCAAACTGCGCTGTCCATGTGGTGAACAGAGTGGTTGTAGATTTTGTGGCGGAAATCTGCATATTCCTCGAATGGAAAAAGGTGGTAAGATCGGTTAAATAGTTGTTCAGTCTCTCACAGATGTCATCAGTATAGGTACCCGACGCCAGGATCGTGCAATCATCCGTATACGTTACGATCTCGATGCCGTCTGGAGGTGGCGGAATACAGTAGAGCTGGAGGTTAAACAGTTCCGGAGATATCACTCCACCTTGGGGGACTCCCTGTTTCATTCTACGGGGTTTGGACTTCTTATTCCTGATTTCCACGTACGACTGGCGTCAACACATATAGTTGACTATCCAACATTTCAAGCTTGGCCGGAGGGTTGTCTGCTCAATGTGCTCAAACAGCGTGGAATGCCTGACTGTATCAAAGGCTTTTGATAAACCAAGCGCCACCATCACTGTTCTATCGCACGGCCGTCTCTGGTTGAGTCCTTGACAAATATATGTGGTAATGGCGTGCAGCCCAATTGTCGTGCTGTGCTGCTTACGGAATCCATGCTGATGATCTGCAACTTGATAGCTATTTCTGATACTGGGGAGGAGTAAGGCCTCAAGTGTCTTTGCTACGGGCGACAAAAGCGAAATCGGCCTGTACGATTCACTTTTGCTGGCATCCTTGCCGGGCTTCCGTAGTGGGACCACCCTGACCATTTTCCAGACTTCGGGAACAACGAGGGTGGCTAGCGACAAGTTGAGAACTTTAGTGAGATACTCGACTCCCGGCTCATCCAGCTGCTTCAGCATTACCATGGAGATTCCATCAGGGCCCAACGCTTTGGATGATTTAGCGTTTCTGATGGCATTGGCAACATCACCAATTGTAAATTGTGGTGGTTCATCCACGGCAGGAAGAGATCTGATGCGACGTAATACTCTTCTCTTCGCCCTGTCACTCTCGGGGTGCTCGACAAACTCTCGATTGAAATAACTTGCGCACCTCTTCGGGTAAGTCAACGTAACGTCGCCAAACGTGGCGGAGGTCCTATCTTCCTTTCTTCCAAGGATCCACAGTGACCTAACCGTTGCCCAAAATTCACCTATATCGTCTCCAATGTTGCAGCTCTTCAGATGATTTAACCATTTGTTCCGCTTATGCTCGCCGACCAGCCTGTTAACTTCCATTGTCAGCTCCCTGACTCTGGGGTCATTGGGGTTGGCACGACGAAGCTTATGACGCTCATTTGCTAATCCCGTCGCCTCTGCTGGAAAGTTTGGTCTTACTTCGGGTATTCGACCAGCAGGGATATGGCGAGCGGCTGCAGCAGTGATGATGTCTCAGAACGTCCTTTCCGCTACCCGAACATCAGAAGGATTAGGCAATTCTCTGAAGCGGTGATTGGTGAACTATCTGAAACCCGGCCAATCAGATTTCTTATGATTGACGAATGTGCGGCGTTCAGAGGTAATGAAATCGGATGGTCTGCTAATGGAGACAATTATGGGGAGATGGTCTGATCCAAGGGAAATGACGGGTTGCCAGGTAACGTCATTTGTCAGACCAGGTGACACGATGGTTATGTCAGGCGAACTGTGACACTCTCCTCTAATTCTGGTAGGGGCGTCCTCATTGACCGTGCAAAACGTAGAGCTGTTAATCTGCTCAGCCAGCGCTGTACCTCTCTGGTCGTTTCCGAGGGCCGAATGCCACATCTCATGATCCACATTAAAGTCCCCCAGGACCAGACGATTATGACCTTCCAAAAGCGGGCTAATGTTAGGCACGTAATCTGAGATACAGCTATTTCTCGGCGGGATGTATACGTTCAGCAACTCTATCTCGGCAGTTCCTCACCTGGCTGCTACCCCCATACATTCCATGTACGGGTCATTAGAGACAGGCTCAAGCGAGATAGGCCTGTATTGGACAGACTGGTGCAATAGGAAAGCTAATACCCACCTCCACTTCTGATGCGATCTTTCCTTAACACACTGTAACCATCACAATGCTCTAAGCTGTGTTTGTCGTTCAGCTTGGTTTCTTGCACCACCGCGACCTTGATGTTCTTCCGACTCATGAAATCTACTATTTCCTCGATCTCGAGTCCATTGCAATGTATTCTCTGGGATTGGGACAACAATGACTGGTGTTAACGGCTGAATGTGCGGTTGTTGTCGAGGGGACTGCGGGGGAGTCTCATAATCAGACGACGAGGGGGTTTCGTAATCCGACGACGACTCACTGGGAACTGTGTTCACGCAGCATGCATCAACATATTCAGTCCCTGTCGTAGTCCCTCACGTGGACAAGTCCAGAGCAACCCCTTAGATGCACCCACTCCTGACATCTATTGCATCCCACCGAAGGTTGCGTGTGGGTGAAGATGCGGATGTGACAAACTGAGCACAGATATATTGGTCCTGGGTTTTCCTCCGTCCCGGCACGGACCAAAAGGATTCGGAGCAGGCATTCCGGGATATGCTGCTCCCAACACAGAAAAACGAAACAAATACAAACACACGTACACTTAGGTGGCAACCGCTGGCCGGAACAATGATGTTGTGGAGTTCCGGGTCAATCGAATCTGATTATTTCAATGAGCTACAAACGGAAAAACACACTTAATATACGCTCCATACAATGGTGGAGGGTATACAAAATCCATGTTTATGGTTCTGTTGGTCCTTGAAATACGTTTACTACCAATACATAATCGAGAATACTTTTAAATCCCTCAAGGCTCTAACGAGTACCTTTAAATATCTGCCAAACCAAACCCTCCCTCTGCGAAAAATTTCGTTCGTTATTTAGATCAACAAAATGAACCATTTAACCAGTTAACTACTCAGTAGATCCCCTAGCATCCAACAGCAACAACAACTAATGCCTCATAGAAAAAAAGAGAGAAAAAACTATTTTCAACAGTTTATTGTAATTTCTTTTTAAATATTACAACAACAACAAACCTCCATGAATATGTTATCCGGCACATCAACGAAAAACTAAAACAAAAATTAAAAAAAATGAAATGAAAATAAGGTAGGGGGAATGTTTTTGTTGGATGCACAAAATGCCACCTAACCTCACTTTCTCCCGCTCTGTTTGTGCCACATAGAAAAACGGACAACTTTTACAATCTTTACAATTACACTAAAGTTCGACGACTTTATTGTTGTTAGTGTGCCGGAAAGCCAGGAGGATACTGAACAGCACTGAACAGCGGAATTGTTTGTTGGCTTTTTGACCGAGATGTATGTTCCGGAGAGGTAAAACGTGGAATGGTAGCAGTAGCAACGACAACGTTATAGGTGATGGCATTTTCAACAATAAAATAGCTTCTATTGTTTTTATTATATCCACATATCTACTACTAACCAAGAACGAATGACAGGCAGGCAGTCAGCCAGGAAGGATGAGAGTGAACAATGTTTCCTTTTGTATTCTCATCATCATCATCATGCACATTGTAAGGACATTATAGTCATCATCAAATGTCGTCGTATGTAATCTGGGGTGAAAGTGTTTTTGTACAACAACGACAACAGCAAAACAAAAGTAGCATTCAGTTTCGTTGCTATTCATCGAAAAACTGTGAATGGGAAAAAGGACATGAAAACTTTTTTCAATTGGGGTATGGGAAATTAATTATTCGACTGAGAACAATACATAATTGATCGATTTGCAAGCAAATGTTTGGCTAATGTTGTCATCCTCGTTTCATTGCTGCAAGGAGTCTTTCTTTCAGTTGGGATGAGTTCTTTAAATGTCACAATATTAAAGATTTCTGTCATTTAAAATTGCCATGTGATTTTAACAATTTTGGTCGGAAGGACGATTTGGGAGGAAAATACCAAACAAACAATCTTATGCTAGGTTTACATTAATTAAATCCACTCGATTTCAACTGTCAATTCCATTGCTCAAACGTCAAATGAAATCACATCTGGAATTCATTGGATTTCATTTGACGTTTAACCAATGGAATTGACAGTTGAAATCGAGTGGATTTCGTAAATGTAAACCAAGCGTTACCTTCTTGGCTTCGTTTGCAAGAACAAATTTCATGCTATAGTCAACTAAAAGAGAAGGAATTTTTTTACTGAATTATTTTCTCATTTCAGGTTAAACGTCTCACCATGGGTATGGGTTTGAAAAGATCCACCGAAGACAGCCGACCATTGGTTCACACCACACCGGCATCTCTCAACTCCTATTCAACGCAAACATTTTCCGATGGTTACGTTAATGAAGCAATTTGTGATCCAGATAAATTCATATCAACACGATTTGGTGATTCGTGTCGCCAATCGTTGACCGATCTTAAAAGTTCACAATGTTTTGCCGAACAAAATTCCGAATTTGGCTATCAGAAATCATTTCTAAGGAAGACTTGTAGTGGTAAGATGAAGAATAACTTGACTCACTCAATTTACAAAGTAATAATATTTGTTTCATTTGTGTTACAGCCAATTCAAGTCCCAAAATAATCTCACCCAGTGGGACATTACGTGTTGAGGGACTGAGTCCGGCAGAACAAAAAGAATTAAAGGGTGCTCCATGGTTTCAGGCGGGCATACCACGTGAAATATCTCTTGAAGTTTTGTCGAAACAAAGTCCTGGTTCATTTTTGGTTAGACAAAGCAATACAAAACCTGGATGTTTTGCATTATCACTACGTGTACCTCCACCAGCTCCCAAAGTTGCTCATTATTTGATATTGAAGACTCCAAATGGTTATAAAATAAAGGTAAGACAAATTGCCTAACCGCATATGTATATGACGGTGTAGCAATGGAATTGACAACTTAAATCCTATGGATTTACTAAATCTACAACAATGTGAACATATGTTAGGTTTACATTTACGAAATCCACTCGATTTCAACTGTAAGACCATGTTTATATTATAGCCTTTTGCACGATTAACCTTATTTATGAGGATTTATTTGAAATATAAGCAATAGAATTGACATTTGAAACCCAATGGGTTTGTTAAATCCGTCAAATAAATCCTCGTTGAGAAGGTTAACCCTGCAAAAGCATTTAATATAAACATGGCGTTATACCTTTGTTACACGTAACCGGATTAAGCCAGTGGGTTTGGGTTCCAAATGTCCATTCCATAGCGCAAACGTACGGCCGACTTCCGTATTGTCAGTTACTTCTGGCCTGTTCCCGTACTTTATAAAGTGGTAAAAGTCGTAAAAGTTGTAAAAGTCGTAAACAATTTTCATATAAATTTTGGGTACGGGAACGCAAAATGTGTAAAAGTGGTAAAAATTGTAAAAACTTTTTAGTTCTGGAACAGAGCTTTTGTATTCGTGCACATGGTACAATAATTCTTAGGTAGGCCACACCTAACAGCTGATTACAATTTTTTTTGTTATGGCTTAATCTGTCAAAACCGTGTTGACATGCAGAGTTGATATTTATTATTGATCAAAAAATTCAACTCTGTTTCGTTTTCATTTCAACATTTCGTTCTTCTTCTTCTTTGTTTACTCATCCGTTATCATTCATCAAAACAATTTTGACGTTTTAAGCCATAGCGACAGGGTTGTATTTTTTTGGCGATTCTCATACCTGGCCTACCTATGAATTATTGTATCATGTTCGTGCATGAAACTAGGGGTTCTTAAATCGATTTCCCCACTACTGCAATTTCATAAAATTACTCTAGTATGGAACTCGATTTAAGAACCCCTAGTTTATATGCACGAGTACAAAGCAACTGACAATACGGAAGTCAGTCTACGTTTAAAAATGACCGGATTTATTAAACCGACTGGGTTTAAAATGTTAACCCGGCAGAATGCTGTAATATAAACAGCCTATTACTATAAAAGATATTTTAATGAAACTTTGTTTTGTTTCTCTTCGTAGGGATTTACCAAGGAATTTTCATCATTGCGAGCTTTGATAACCCACCATTCGGTAATGCCAGAATTATTACCGGTGCCTTTAAATCTGCCCCGGCCAACAACGAATATGTCACATGGCAGTAGAGGAAATTTCGATTCGGGCCAATTCGATACCTATGGATCATTAAATGATTTTCGTAAAATGATGGCCGATTTGAATGTATGATTGGAAACGGAACTACAAATGGACTAGAAGAACTAGAACCACCAACTAGCAGCAGCACAATGACCACAGCATGAATTTTCAAAATACACACTTTTTATGTGTGTAATTGACTACAAATGGGCCAACAGGAAATTTAGAAATTAATGTATAAAAAAACACAATTTCTATTTTGTTGCAAATAATTATAAGAAATTGAAGACAAATTTAAACATTTTTTGTAACGCTATTTTCATTATTTTTTTAGTAAAATGTTAAAAACAAGCACAAAAAAAACAACAACAAAAGAATTAAAGACATTACTACAAATCATAAACTGTGAATAAACTGTTAACAGTATGCATTAAATTAGAATCGTTTGCATTGTTCGTTTATAGGTATATAAATTTTGTATGTTTAATCCAAGATTCTTAAAAAAAAAAAAACTTTGGACTTAAATATTTAAATAAAAAAATTATGCATTAAATTATATATAATATAAAATATACTATGTTAATTAAAGTATAATAAATATTACACATTTATACGTTTAAATTGTATGGGTTTTATTTATTTTAATAAAAATAAAAACGGTTCTTCAAAAGGCCCGCCTAAACAAAACGTAAAATGCACATACGGCGCGTTGAGCGTTGCGTTACAACAACCACATGAAAACTTCAAGAACAAACTTGGCATCACTTACACTTTTTTCATGTGGTTGTTGTTTTTGACGCCTGACGCGACGCACAACGGACCGTATGTGCCGGGGGCTTAAAGGCTCGGCATATACGGTGCGTTGAGTATCGCGTTACAACAACCACATGAAAAAAGTGTAAGTGATGCCAAGTTTTTTGAAAAACAACAATATGACTGCCGCATTAAAGTAAAACATAATTTAACTTTTTTGGGAAAACGCGTGTCACAAAGTGTCAATGTGCTAAGCCCTTAATTTCTTCTTCCGCACAGCTGTTTTTTGTGTTAAACAACAACTCTTCCTAATGTCCGTGTTTAGACACACAAATTTCTCGGGAAAGTAAATTCAGTTTTTAGGCAATAGGGGGTAGGAAAGAGTATTGAAGAGCTCTTTCCTCTCCGCTCTCTCCCAAAAACTCGATTTACTTTCCCGAGAAATTTGTGTGTCTAAAAGCAGACAATGAAAGCACACAGAACATCAATTTTACATTAACACACCAGATCTATAGACACCTAATGGTGGAATATTTTCCTGCATATGTAGCCCCTGTTCACACTGGTGCGATTTCATTGAAAAAAAATTAATGAAATTATCGTTTTTAGATCGAGTTCCATAGTCCACACTTACCAGTCTGTGCATTTTTGAATCTGGACACATAGAAGTTCGACCCACACAACAAAATTCCAATATTTAACTTAATAGTACGTTTAGACTATGGTGGATTTAACAAATTCAGTCGATTTAAGTTGTCATTTTCGTTCAATATATGTCAAATAAATCAAGATAATGTACTTAAACATGTTATAAGTGTATAGTCTAACAGGCGTTTAAGCCTAATAGTAAGTTCATATTTACAAAATCCACTCGATTTCAACTCAATTCCATTGTTTAAACGTCAAATGAAATCCAGTGGATTTCAGATGAGTTTTAATTTGACGTATACGCAAAGAAATTGACAGTTGAAATCGAGTGGATTCCGTAAATGTAAACCAAGCATTACTATCCAATTTGGACGTATCAAAAAGTTTGTCCTAACAATAGGTATGTACGATAACCCAAAAGTTTGTACAAATTTGTAAAAAACAAGTTTTTGCAAGCAAAATTTTCCTTGTAAGAATTTGCAAGTTTGATCAGCTGATTTAAATTCGAATGTTTTGTGGCGGACTTTGCAATTCTTGGCAAAACATAAACAGACATTTGGTTATTAAAATAATTCCAAGATAAAAAAGAGAAGAGATAACTGAATAAATTATGGAAAACGACTTATTTTGTAAAATAACTTATTTTGTAGTTTGTGATGATTGTTTTATTTCTAAGGTATCGAATCCCAGCAAAAAGCGGCGTATCCTTGAAGTAGGAGGAACACTATGTGGACGGCTGGATTTATGATATGGAAAGAGAATTATTTTTGTAGCAATAGACAATCAAATAATATTCGTAAACAACCTTCGATTGTTAAATTAAATCTTATCCGCCAAACTTCTTGTTTGTCAAATCAGCTGACTTCTTGAAAGTTTTTGCAAATTGTTGTTCGATAACATTCTGCAAATTTTAGCTTCGAGAGAGTAAAATTAGTGGAGAGAAGTTACTGAGAACTTGGTGAGTACTTGCAAGTACTTTTTACTTGCGAAGTTAGGCCGCCATCATACCATCTGCTTTTTCACATGTATGACATCAGCTGTTCTGTATATTAGTATACCCAAAGTGACAACATACATGTGAAAAAGCAGATGGTCTGATTGCCGCCTTATCGTACAGACCTAATGTTTATGCTTTTCACGTCCCCTGATTATTATATTTAACAACTATACAACTCAAGGCCTACAGAAGGTCGGCCATTAAGAATTCTGTTAACAACTTTTGACAACAAACTTAATAGATTTCAAATTATTGTGATTTAAGTTTCTTTGTATTTTAAATCACAATAATGTTTTTGACAACAAACATAACAATCAGCTGGGCTTATGCTTAGTTTACATTTACGAAATCCACTCGATTTCAACTGTCAATTCCATTGCATAAACGTCAAATGAAATCATATGGATTTCAGATGTGATTTCATTTGACGTAAAAACGAAGGAATTGACAGTTGACAAGTGGATTTCGTAAATGTAAACCAAGTATTATTGTCCGACTGTATAGAGCAAAGCATTTTACACTTGCACTTAAAACAGGTGTTTTGGGAGTTCACGTCATTTATTTGACAGATATTGTATGGAATTAACAACTTAACAGCCTGTTTCTGTATGTCGAAAGAAGAATGTGTGCGAAAAAAACACGTCCAAACTCTTGTGTGTTTTTCAAATTTGTTTTTTGTTTTGAAGCAAAAGCAAAGGTAAAATTATTTCGAAAACGAAAGTTCGGGCGTGTTTCATTCGCACACATTCTTCTTTCGACATACAGAAACTGGCTGTAAATGTTTTATAAAACATGTTAAATGTAAAATACGTTAAAGCAAATTTATTTTTTCGCCTTGTTTACAAATTTTGACATTTTAAATTATTCACCAATGCATCTACCTTGTTTCTTGTGCCAGCTTGCAACTTTCTGTATTAGGTCTGTACGATAACCAAAACATTTGTACAAATTCCTAAAAATTTTTACTGAAAGATAGCGATTTGGGAGAGATTTTTGGAGAGTTTTATGACTGAGAAGTTGCAAACTTTTGCTGGGAAAATTTGTAAGCTCGGCCAGCTGACTTTTAATCAGTTGTTAAATGTAAACAACTTGAAATGTCAACATTTCTGACCAAGAAAATTCCATTCTTTTTAGATTCTAAAGTGTTGTGGATAGGATTATTGTTTTAAAAAAGTAAAATGCAATTTTAAAATTTATGTATTTGTTCCATTTGGTTTAAAATATCAAAAGAAACAAAAACAATCTTCATACATTTTCGAATACAGCTATTCTTACAAAGTGTTGTTCGATAACTTTCTGCAATTTTTCTTGCTTGATAGAGTAAAATTCATTCAGAGAAGTTGCTGGAACTTGCTGAGTAATTATGGCTGGGAAAGTTATCGTACACACCATGGCACAATAATACAGGTACAACGGCAAAAACAGCTGATTATCACATTAGTTGTCAAAATGCATTATTGTGAATAAAATTACATACAAAAGGTGAACAAGCAATTCACAGTAATGCGTTATTTTGACGTTTGGTGTGGTAAATGGCCCGATAATTGTTATCGATGTAACACCTTATTATTCCGCCATGGTACACACCTATTTTCTAGCAACATGGTACAAAAAAAGGGAACGAAGCTGTTATCAATTGGTCTGTTCCTTTACTTTTAAAAATGGTAACAGTGGCAGAAAATGGTAAAAGTGGTAAACTGCTATCATATAAATTGTATGCTATTAAAAGTAAGGGAACACTTTACAGGTTAAAAATGGTAACCTCAGGCACGTAAAGAGCAGTACATATTTGGTCTGTTCCAGAACTGCAAGAATCTACTAATTTTTACTATTTTTTCCGATAACATAAAGGAAAAAATGTTATCGTAGTAAAAAATAATAGCTTCTTGCAGGTTCTGGAACAGAGCAATTGTCAGTTTTGAATGTCGATATTTTGCAGTTATCGATAACTGTCCAACCGTCCAGCAGCCACAAAACATTTTGTGGTTGCATGATGAATGACAAAAATGAACGACCACACTAGCAAGCACCAACAAAGCTGTCATTCAAAACTGACAATGTGTACTCAGCTTAAAGGAACGGAGCAAATAATGCCAATGCAAAACAAACTAAACACAGCTTCGATAACACACAAATCGTTTTCAATCAAAAATAATCGATTAGCATATAATCAAACTTACAGATCCCTAATTGTTTTATATTTTTTGTGACAGACTAGCAGGGCACAACTGTTCTTAAAAATTAAATTAATCAAAGGAAAAAGCAATTAAATAAACAAAAAATGGCCGCTAAAGTAGCTAATGCACCAAATAAAGTATTCCAAAATGTAAGTGGGCGAAAGAAAAGGCTACAACGGCAGTAATTCAGAGAAATATCAAGTCTAACCTCAATCAGCACATCCCCTGTTTGATTGACTCATTTCTTTGCTATCTGCGAAATGTTTTACGGAATATAAACAAATATTAATTTAAATATATTTTACATAGCACGATGATGTCCACATCTCTTTTGATGATCAACAAAAAATCAATAAATTTGCCAAACACAATGCCCGCATGGATGAATTGAAAGTGGAGCTGGAAATGAAAAAGAATGATTTGAAGAGTGTTGAAGAAGCCTTGGAAGAAATTGAACTTTTCGATGAGGATGAAGAAATCCCTTTCCTGTTTGGTGAAGTATTCCTGTCGCACAAATTGAGCAGAACACAGGTGAGTAAATTAGAGGAAAAAGTTTAATTGAGGGGCCACTTTCGAAATATTTGTGAAGCTTTTCTCGTGTTATTTAAAAATGTTAATTTTCCTCTGTTTGCCCTTTCGGAACAAATTTCCTTTACCGGCATATGATGGAAAATACACTTAAAGTGAAGTGAACATATTTGACATATGGGCTGGACATATCTTTCCTTTGCCGACAGTATTCGAAAAAATATGAAATTAATACCACAGATAGTGCTTTTTAGGCTCATTCACAGGCTGCATAACTTTTGTTGGGGAAATGTATACTTCCTGGGTTATGGGATTCTGAAGTTCCGAAAATTCCCATGTTGAAAGTACTGCTACTTACAGAAAATTAAAAGAAACTTACGATCTAAAAATAATTTTTGCGAACTGTCGGTAAAGAAAATTTGTTCCATGGACTGTGCTACGAATTAACATTTATTTTGCCTAAAATTATCACTCTAAGTAGAATCTAAAGTGGGCATCCAAGCTAACTCTTGAACATTGAAGGCCCATAACTCAGAAAATATACATTTCCGGGACAAAAATTATATAGGGGGTTATTTTGAACCTTAATTCCCCGGGAGTTTTCTCACTTTCTCCTTTAAATTGCAACGGCGGAAAGACAAAACTCAGTTAGAATTTTTGTTCAGTATAACCCCCATAATTAAAATTGGAATAAAAAGGACTACCATTGGTAAAAATATGAAAAAAAAACCTGCCAACTAATCTGAATTCCCCCCAAGAGCTTATGAATGATGTGAATTGAAGCTACTAAACTAGACTATCTTTGATCGCCCCCCATATATGTGTTTTTAGAACTTGTAATAAAGTTCACTAGGACAAGCTACTTAATGTTTCATAACTACATATTTAACCAATACTTGTTTATATTTTATTTCCAGGAACTTTTGCAAGAAACCAAAGAGCAAACATTAAAGGAAATTGCTGGCATCGAAGCCAAAGCCAATGACATTAAGGCCGAAATGAATGAACTTAAAGCTCAGCTATATCAACGTTTTGGTAGCAACATCTCCTTGGAAAGTGATGATTAAATAGTTATATAATATAGTACACATATACGTCTTGTGGTATCTCTAGCATTTTTTGCACCGGCTGCGAACCATTTAAATTGATATTTATACATAAAAGATTGATGGAAATCGAAAAAAAAAATAAATAAATAAATGATAACTAACACCCACTTAAGAGTTGGCTTGTTTAATACAATAATCAACAGAGGTGAATAACATAAACTACAGGAACTTTTATTGTTATATTCATTGTTAGGAAACCTATATCAAAAACAAGGGCTGCTAAGAATGTTATATGTTATGGTTGCTGTTGTGTATTTATATTGAACAATGAGCACGCGTTTGATAATGTTTAAATAATAATGCTTTATTTAATAAAATATATAACAACAAAGATTAAAGGTTGATTATAAAAATGGAGTCGAACGTTTTGATCTGTTTGATGGTTGAAATCGAAGTGCACAAGTTAATCATAACTAGTAAGCAAAATGGCAGTGACTAAAAATGTAGCGAATGCTAGTTAGTACAAAAGATACATTGATAGAATAGGAAAAGCATAACATAGAATCAGTGTTGCCATGTGTATGAAATATACTATTGAGATACACTACAGTTGTTGATTTCTTTTATTCAGAGACCCATAGTGAAATTTGATTTGGAATATTTCTTCTTTTTACTATATCCCCAAAAGTGAAGAATTTTGTTAGATTTTTATCCAGTAAGGAATTATGAAAAATTATTATTATTATTATTTATTATTTTAAATGTTTATTCATAATTTCAAAGTCCAAAATTAAAACAAATAATTTCATTCCAAAATATATAAATTTGTAATCTAATTTTCTTATTAAAATAGTATACCTAGATATATGGTTTATTCTGAAACTCATAGTTAAATTTTGTGTAGAATTTTTCTTCTTTTGACACGTTTTACCTAGAACCAAGTTTCATATTACTTTCATGTATCAACTCGAGAAAAGAAGGAAAAAAATCATCAAAAAAATTGGGAATTATTTTGATGTTTTTTCAGCAAAATTGATACTGATATTTTCATGATATATAATGTAAATAGACATATCATTTCTTTGGTGACCCAGAGTGAAATTTGATGAAGAATATTTTTGTCTCTGACATCATCTCTGTAAAATTATGTTTTGTGGGACAATTTTGAATAAACTCAGATGAAGTCCGACTTTAACCCTAAAACGTGTTTTTCGTTTTTAGAGATTCCTGGCGATTAGACAAGAGTTGCAGATTTGGTGTATTCTGAGACCTATAGTAAAATTTTATGGCGAACAATTTTGTAGAATATTTGGATTGGATATGACCACATTTTAAACGAGTTTTTTTAAGATTTTCGAAAAAAGGACAAAAAAAACCCCTTTGATGAACCGCATGAGGGTTAAAATTTTTAACAAAAATATTCCCCACATCCTCCTCTGTAAAGTTGCCAAAGACACTATCGGGTATGTGATGAAAACCGAATCGACTCGATTTGCAGAATCGAAATGGTATATAATCGGAGTGCCGTTGATGATATATGTATATAGTTTTGCTCCGCAAACGCCCATTATTTGAATAATATTTTTAAAATCCATTTTCAATTTCATTAAAATATTCACCAAAGTTATAGATATACCTCTAGATACCTAAAATGCAAGGATTCCAAGATATCTTAACTCGAATATTTCGAAAAAACTAGAAATGGGCGGAACTTGCCCCGCCTACTTTGGTTACTTTCCGATGTAAACGTTAAAAACGTCGATACACGTGTCTCATATTTTTATCTCTATTTTCATAATCTACTCAGTTTTTCCCATCATTTTGAAAAAAATTGAATTTTGTTGCACAGTGTTTTTATGTAGGGTATAAAAAGTCCGGCCCGGCCTTATCGATTTTTTAACTACGGTTAATCGGTTACCATTCCATCGGTTACTTACTAATAATCGGTTATCAATGACAATCGATAACGATTTTCGATATATTTTTCTCCCTTTACACGTTTGACATTTCCTCGGATTATTTGCAATTCGAGTCAGCACGCTATTTTTTTGCCAAAAAATCGTGGAAAATTAAGGAATTTAAGCTAAAAAAGTATTAAATATACACAACAAAATGGCGGAGTTTGATTTAACAAGAACTAATTGTCAATTTTTGGATCGGCATTTAACTTTTCCGCTGTTGGAATTTCTATGTGGCAAAGAGGTTAGTTTTTCAACAACACCACAGCAAAAACATTAAAGCAAAGAGCCAACCAGCCAGCCCCGTAGCCCCGTGTAGAAATGTTTTTGTTTGCAAGTGGTGGTGGCGAAACTAGGTGTGGATCAACAATTTAAGAATGATATTAACGATTTTGGTTTTTTTACAGATCTACGATGAAAAAGAGCTGCTCGAATATATCTTGGAAACGGTGAACAAAACCAACATGATTGACTACACCATGGACACACGCAAACGTTTGGGCTTGAGCCAAGAAATGCCCGAGGAGTTGGTACAGCGTAAAGCTGAAGTATTGGCCACCCTTAAGCAATTGCAAAATGAAGTCGCCCCCTTGATGAAGGCAACGGACATTTTGAAGAACGGTGAAAGTATGAAGGACACAAAGACATTCGTTAATGCTTTGCAAAAGGACTACAATTTCAAGGATGAACATTTGGAAAGTGCCTACAAATTGGCCAAATACTTGTATGAGTGTGGAAACTATCAAGAATCCACATCATATTTGTATTTCTGCTTGATTGTTATGTCTCCCGATGATAAGGTAAGAAGAACTTTTGATATGCTGTGAATTGCAAGCAAGGGAATGGGGGGGAATTTTGCTTGTAAGGGGTTAATATAAAAGTGATTTGGGTAAAAATTGAAATATTTGAATTGAAATTTGTAATTTTGGAATGTCTTTCCTTTAGCTACCGCCCTCGGAAAAACTTGAAAATTTTTCAACAGGTAGTGCTTTTCGTACTGGTTCCAACTATATATTAATTTCTTCTGGAAAATATATGCTTCCTGAGGTATGGGCGGTATGGGCATCTGAAGTTCCAAAAATTCCCATGCTCAATGGTGGGCTACTTGAAAAAAATTTACAATTTAGAAGAAAATCTTGATCCCGTGCCCGAGGTTTGTACCTGTCCAAAGGGGAAAGTCCTAAATCCCGAAGAACGGCTACTTAAATTTAGAAAATATTTTCCAAGAGCGATAGCTAAAGGAAAGAAGTTCCAAAAATTTCAGCCGGAAATGTCTAAAATCCTCAAATAGTTAGTGATAATGCCAATATGGGTGTGGCATTATGGTATAAAACCCGTAGGAATCCGTTTGAAACCTATAAACTAATCTTACACCAGGAATTCCATGCTGACGAAGTATTTGGAGAAGTATTTGTCACTCTCCGGGAAAGACGAACGTGAAGCTTTTCATAGTTAAAAAAACTTTTGTCTCTATCGAAGAGAATTAGAAGCAATCATCGAAGGACCTTTTCATGCCTATCCTATGAAATCGATCGTATGGAAGTAAAATAATCCTACCCAAAGATTACTGTTTGAAGGTAATTACTTCAATCAAGACTTGAACACTAAGACAACACCAAATCATTAGATTCAGGGAGTAAAAAATTATCAGGAAGAACCATATTTGATCGTACTCGAATGGGTCTCATAGACAGTGATGATCTGCCAGTTAAAAAAAGTCCTCAAATCGAAGCAAACTAAACATGATATTGTTCCAAACTAAAGATCGGGAGTTCAGGTCTCCGAAAGAAAACCAATCATTTGTTTTACAACATTATGTCCTATTTTTTCCTAAAAATTAATCGAATCTTCTTCCATTTTCTTTCCAGAACTACTTGAATGTATTGTGGGGTAAATTGGCTGCCGAAATTTTAACCTTGAACTGGAATACAGCTTTGGAAGATTTAACCCGTCTCCGTGATTACATTGACAATGCCAACTTCTCCACGGTTCAGGCTTTGCAGCAGCGCACTTGGCTCATTCACTGGTCCGTTTTGGTGTTCTTCAATCATCCCAAGGGACGTGATTTAATCATTGACATGTTCTTACACAAACCTCTGTATTTGAATGCCATTCAAACTATGTGCCCACACATTATGCGTTACTTGGCCACCGCCGTTATTATCAATCGCACTCGTCGCAATGCCCTTAAGGATTTGATTAAGGTCATCCAACAAGAATCGTATACATATCGTGATCCCATCACTGAATTCTTGGAGTGCCTTTATGTCAACTTTGATTTTGAAGGTGCCCGTCTTAAGCTGCATGAATGTCAAACCGTTATCCTCAATGACTTCTTTATTGTCGCCTGCCTAAATGAATTCGTTGAAGATGCCCGTCTCATGATTTTCGAGACATTCTGTCGCATCCATCAGTGCATCACCATTAGCATGTTGGCTGATAAATTGAATATGACACCCGCTGAAGCTGAATGTTGGATTGTCAATTTGATTCGTAATGCACGACTTAATGCCAAAATAGATTCTAAGTTGGGTCATGTTGTTATGGGTACACAGCCATTGAGTCCCTATCAACAGTTGGTGGAGAAGATAGATTCACTGTCAATGCGTTCTGAACATTTGGCAGGTTTAATTGAACGTAAGAGTAAGCAAAAGAATCCAGAAAATGTTGACTCGTGGAAATATTATTAAAAAAATAAGTAAAAAATCTCCGCTAATCATTACAACAACAACAAATCCACAAGTTACGGTAAATTATTTTTTAATTAAATATTTTCTATGATTCCATTTGATATGATGATGTATTATACATTGTACAACAACAACAACATAAGCCTACAGAATAAATTTACAACCATCCAAAATTCTGGGCGAAACACAAAACACACAAAGATTTGAATATTTTATTTTGAAAATCTCAGTAAGTATGATAATAGAGAATGTTGGGAGTGTGGAATTAATTAATGTTGCTTTTCGAGGAATGGATAGTGTGCCAAATAGACAATTTATCCAATAATCAATAGAAATAATATAGATACTAAAAATGAATTTCGAAAAAGGTAAACTAACGTGGGAGGAGAAAGATCTAAGAAAGTTAAGATGCTTCAAATCGTGCAGTGCGTACGTAAGATCAATCAAAAGCTTGATAGACAGGACACAAATCGTCTGAAAGCGTGGAGAAAAATCGGGCATTGTTGTCCTATTGGGTCTAATCAAAACATACACCGAAATAATAATAATTGTATTCAAAAACGTCCAAAGCCTAAAACTTCGTCAAAATATTTCAGTTGCACACTCATGCATTGTTCCTCGAAAATGCAACTAAATGCATCGGAAATAAAATTGAAACATGTTTGATTTTTACCTGCGTTAAAATGCTTATTTTTTGACGATTTGTTAAGTACTACGGCGTTAAGAAACATAATGCTTCACTGCAACTGACGATACGGAAGTCAGGCCTTATTTGAAGTTCATATTTTAAGCCTAATTGAAATCTTTGCCGATTTTTTGCCAAACGTATCAGTTTTATGGGTTTTTATCCATCTCCAACAAATTCCAAATAAATGTGCACATTATGCAGTTTGTAAAATATTTATTTTTTTATTACTTTCCTTAAAACCAATTGTTGCATTAAAAATATAAATTAGATGCGTACTAAAAAAAGATGGGCCATAACGAATATAAAATTTCAAAGTTATAAATATAAAACTTAAAATAGACACAAAAAACATTCAACATTTATTTTTTATTAAAAGGCGCCGTTTATGAATTTCACAGGAACCGTTATCCGTTCGTTTTCCATATAAACCTGAAAGTAAAACAACAAAATATTAGTAGAAATAATCTTCAAATGGGACAAGGTTAAGTTAGGCGGAACCTTTGATGTTATCCATTAGGAGATCTATAACAGAGAAGCGGGAGGACAACAACATTGACTATTGCAGGCTATGTGAGGATGTGGAAGAAACTAAAACAATCGATCCCTTCTCTCGCCGGTTAATCAAAAGACATAGGGGCTGACTTCCGTATCGTCAAATGCTTTGCAAATGTCCGAAACTGTCTTAAGTATTATTTCACAACGCCGCAATACTAAACAAATGCGAAGCTATGTACTTCAAAACGTCACAATTGCGCTTTTTTAATGCAGGTAAAAAGCAAACATGTACCATTTTTATTTCTGATGCATTTAGTTGCACTTTCCAGCAACAATGCATGAGTGTGCAACTGAAATATTTTGACGAAGTTTACAAACTACAAAGCATTTGACGATTCGAAAGTCGGCCAGGCTGTTTGATGTGCATAAGAAGGCATCTCTCTTACTTTGCCCCATATTTTTCCTACAACCTTATATGGCAATGGGGCTAGTCATCCTAGGCCAAGTAATTTCAACTAACTATAAATTTCTTCTACCTCTTTCCTGTCCCTCTCCCTTCCTTTCACCTCCTAAATAACCACTGGGTCTCCGAGTGAAGTGGCTGCCAACAATCAACCTCAGCAGGACATCCTATCACTTAACCACACTATCCATTAGGAGATGGAGGTTTTCAAACGAGCTTTTTGCGATTTAATCGCGATGGACTCCGAGGTAAGATCGAGGAAATAGTGCGGCGGTACAGGAAACCAAGTTCAACAACAACTGCAGCTTACAGCGTTGTGATGGTTACAACGTACTGGAGAAGGATCGCAACATAAGTGGAGGTGGGGGTTTAGCTTTCCTATTGCACCAGTCTGTCCAATACAGACCAATCTCTTTTGAGCCTGACTCTAATGACCAGTACATGGAATGTGTGTCCGAGGTAGAGTTGCTGAACGTATACATCCCTCCGATAAATAACTATGTCCCAGGTTATAGGCCCAACATTAGCCGCTTTTGGAATGTCATAACCGTCTGGTCTTGGGGGGACTTTAATGCTCATTATGAGTTGTGGCATTCGGTCCTCTAAAACGACCAGAGGGGTATAATACTGGCTGAGCAGATTGATAGCTCTACGTTTTGCACGGTCAATGAGGACGCCTCTACCAGAATTAAAGGAGAATGTCACAGTTCGCCGGACATAACCACCCGTCCGTCTCCATCAGCAGACTACCCGATTTCATCACTTCTGAACGCCACACTTTCACTAATTGGCCGAATTTCAGCGAGTTCTCTAATCAACGGGTCAGAGATCTACCCAACCCTTCTGATGTTCGGTTAGCAGAATAGATGTTCCGAGACATCATCACTGCTGCAGCCGCTAGCCTTATACCTGCTGTCGAATACCCGAAAAGAGAACAAACTTCACAGCAGAAGCGATGGGATTAGCAAATGAGCTTGATGAGTTTCGTCGTGCCTACCCCAGAGTCAGGTAGCTAGGATTGGAAGTTAACCGGTGAGCATAAGCAGAAAAAGCGGTTTAGTCACCGGAATAGTTGCAGCATTGGAGCCGGAATAAAGGAATTGAGGGCCACAGGTAAGTCACACTCGCACCCTGAAAAGAAGGAAGATAGGACCTAAGTCACGTTTGGCGACGTTAAGCTAACTGATCCGAAGAGGCGCGCAACTTATTTCAATCGACAGTTTCTCAAGCATCCCAGGGCGAAGAAAAGAATATTACATCGCATTAGATCTCTTCCTACCGGGGATGAACCACCACAATTTACAATGGATGATGTTGTTAACGTCATCAGGAACACGAAACCATGATGGAATCTCCAGGGTAATGCTGAAACAGCTGGATGAGCCAGGAGTCGAACATCTCACCAAAGTTCTTAACATGTCGCTAGCAACCCACATTATTCCCGAAGTCTGCAAAATTGAATCAGTAGTGAATCCGCTACTGAATCCATGCAAGAATGGCGCCAACAAAGGTGAATTGTACAGACCGATTTCGCTTTTGTCGCCAGTGGAAAAGACCTTTAAGGCTTTAATTCTCCCCAGCGTCAGAAATAGCTATGTCGGCAACTGCATCAGCTTAGGTTCGGTAAGCAGCGCAGCCAACAATAGCCCTGCACGCCTTTTGCACACAGATTAGTCGAAGACTCAACCAGAGCTAGCCGTGTGACAGAACAGTGACGATGGCGCTTGATTTATCAAATGCCCATGATACTATCAAGCACTCCACGCTGTTTGAGGAAATCGAGCAGACAACCCTTGGGCCAAATTTGAAACATTGGGCAATCAATTATGTGTGTGGTCGCCAGTCGTACGTTGAATTCAAGAAAAAGAATTATAAGTCCCGTAGAGTGAAACTGGAAGTTCCCCAAGGTGTAACTGTTTAACCTCTACATCTCTTGTATTCCGCCCCTCCACACGCCTTTGAGATCGTAAAATATGCGCTTGATTGAACGATCTTGGCGTCAGGTACCTTCTCTGATGTTATTTGTGAAAGATTGGTCTCCCCATTTGACTGATCTTACCGCCTTTTTCGACCGAAGGATATATGCAAATATCCGCCACTAAATTTACGGCCACTCTGATTACTGAACCTGTTAGAAATCCGCCCTGAGAACTGCAACATGATGTCTTCAGGGCACCATCTACATGAGGAGACAAAGATTCTTCCAGCACAGAAACACAATAGTATGCTTTGGTTGCAGTACTTGTTCGGGTGTTACCGTGAGAGTCATTCTAATCACCCACCCAGGCATGTCAGGAGGGATATTCACCGTCTTGAAAGAAAGGTCCAACGCTACAAGAGAGAACCCTACATCAACAAGCCTATCAACTGTGCTGCACGCCATATCACTTACACGGATGCAGTTCATAAACAACTAGGTGTGACTGCGGTCCTCGGAGATCATATGGCAGTTGAAGAGCGTTAGCTGCCGCGACAAACCAGAGTAGTTTTGGCTTCACTCGCGGTGATGCAGCCCTCTGAAGTGCAATGATCGAAACATCTGCCCAGCATGCGCACAGCCCGCACGACACACTGCAGAAGAGATAGAGACGGTCGAGCATATACTGGCCCAACCATTCGGACCATAATCGATAGAAGTATGGAGTGGAGAATAAAAATGTAAAATTGTAGAGTTGAAATAAAGGTCACTCTTTTAAACACACAAACACATGTAAACACCTTTTCAACTGCCCCACCAAACCTACTCATCTAACTCCAGTGGATCTGTGGTTACATCCCATCGAAGCAGCCAATTTCTTTAAACTGGAGATAGACCCAGATACATACATATTAATAAACACTGTTACAACAACAACAAGACTATTTAAAACTTTAGTACAAGGTGTGTGAAGAACTGACCCTAAATATTGGGAAATTTCGGGGCTCTTATCACATGAAGCATTTGCTTCCCCAACTAAGAAATAAATTATGTATTAAAATTGGTACATGATTCGAAATGTTGCCTTAAACTGGATCAAAACACCAAATTGTTGAACTTTTGCGAGGGGGTCACTGGAGAAACGGACCGACGTAGTACATTTTTATCTAATTGCGGAAGCCGTTTTTTTTTTATACTTATCTGTCCAACCATATGATTTTTAGAGGTTTTGGTCTATTATGTCAGGAAGCATGGACTTGCCCCTGACACGAAAACATTATATCCCTGTAAACAGGACCAACAGGTACCTTCGATGAAAATAAGCCTATACAAACCAAATTTTATTTAATAACATAAAGACGACAAAACAACTTACCATAATTAAAACATCGCCGCGTAGGTCTTCCTCCTTAGCACTGGCACTGAGATTTACCACAACTTCTGTTTGACCATTGTCGGGAGCAACATAACCTTCAGAGGGGCTGAATTTAAATAAGTGTTTCTTGGTGCATGCAATTTCAAAATATTGTCGTGATTTAAAACCATTGTGGACGAATAGAGATGTCCTATCGAAACGACGATTTAAATTGATTTCCAATATGGATGGCTTGACGGACCATGATGAGGATAGTTGGTGGTGGTGTTGTTGATGTTGCCGCCTACCATTAGTTACAGCACGTTCCTCGACTTCAATATCTTCTTCATACATTTCATTGACTGTGCCCAAACTAGATGTGGGTGGTGGTGTAGGTGAATCTGCAGCACACACAACTGTGCGAAACAGCACCGTTTCATCTCCCTCTGGCAGGAATAGTGAAGAAGCTTCTGCCGTTTCATCCATATTATCATAATTGAGTGTAAGTAAAATTTCATGTATACGAAAACCCGAAGCTAAATCCATGGCAACACTGGGATTTTCATGAATATTGGCTAATTCCTTCATTTCAACTTCATCATCAAATTGTGTCCACAGCATATCCAATACATTGGAGGACATTTTGGCACGATCTGCTTCACTCATTTGTTTTAAGAGGCGTCGTATTCTTTGGCGATTGGCTTCATCGCCACAGATGACACGCATATTGGCCAAAGTCAAGACATTTCTCATTTTCTTTAGCATTTTCTTCACTTCTTCTCGTCGAGGTTTGAATGTTATACGTACATCCACAGTATGTTGTGGTGGTATTAAGACTTTTTGAGGATAAATTTCAAAAGCATCACATAGCCGTGGAAGCAAGAGACCCAAAGAATCAATGGATACCACAGCAAATGCCATTAGTGGTCCTTTGTTATAGAAACTAACGGTACGTTCAAGGGGATGGGTTAGTTCACATAAATCACCCATTGTTATAAAGGGACTACCAACGGGTCCCATAAGTATGTTCTGTGGTACAACACTTGCATTACCACCATAACCATAGAGGGCGACATCAAGGAATGATTGACCCATGCCCGATCCACTTGTGGGAGCATAAAATGAAAGTTTACCAATTGCCACACCGCGCACAGTGGGACAAAAACTTATGTTTATGGAACGACATTCCTGGGAGTGCATTGTTATGGTATTATTGCGTTCTGAATTGACAATTTGAAAACCCGGCCCACTAACTTCTATGCGTATAACCAAACGTTTGCTGACAATATTCTTGATCTGCATAGACTTGCGTGAATCACTACGCAGCTTAATGCTACCCCATGACAACTCCAGGGTGGTTACTTTAAGAGGAATTTGTTTAGCATCACGATGACTGAATTCACTGGAATTGGAACAACGTGAAATGCTACGCATATTTGATGCTGAAGCAGCTGAACGGGCCGAATGCACTGTGCTGTAGCTACATGTGCTGGACGCTTCACTGCCCACAGGTGAGGAGACAGCTTTACGTGCCAATCCAACACCCCCAATGCCGCCACCAGCTGTAAGCAGTTGTCTTTCTGAATTACTGGTCGTATCCAAGGTGGGTGTGGGTGATGAACTTTGAGAGTATTGATAACGTGTGGAGGCTGTGGATGAAAGTGGAGAACTTTCCATTCTAAACTCGTTGACGCTACGTGGTGATAGCTGGGCATTACTGGCACTGCGTGCTACCAAACTTGAACCCACTTTACTGGACGAAAGATTAGGAGAGATGCCAAAATCACAATCAACAGCAGCATTGCGTGGATCACCATCAAGACGTGTTGAACACAAAGACTTGGGTTCTTTATTGGCCGCACTAATTGCTGCAACTCTTTTATCCACACCAAACGAACGAGATGCCCGGGAATTAACCGGTGTTCTGGCATTATCATCATCATCATTTGGTGAATCAGGCACATCAGGGCGCATGGGACTACGTTCACGAGGAGATTTACGACGTACCCGGCGGCTGAGATTTTGTTTAGGTGTACCAGGCCATTCATCATTGTCTGCCTCGGCGCCATCATCTACAGGAGCTTCAGTAACACATATATTTGGAGTAGTTGATGCCACTTCTATGGGACTAAGAGGTGATCGTGGCTGCTTTTGTTGTTGAGTTTGACTGTTGTTCATTTTTTTCACGTCACTTGAATTTAGCAGTGATTCGGTAAAACTTATAGTATCAGATAAATCTATTCTGCTTCCATTGCTACCACGTCCCGTTATGGGATCAACATTTTCTTTGTTTTCCAAAATGAGATTGGCAACATCTTGCCCTGGCATTTTCATATCAGAATCCAATGATAGAGCGCTGCGAGGACGTGCATCCATTGAACTATTATCGTGGTGGCTATTTGTTTGTGGATTCATGCATGAACGTGACTTTTTTGCTTGCATTATCAATTGGCCAGTTAAGGCCGTTGTTGAGGTATTTTTGGAATCCAAATTTTCTGAAAAGAGGACAATGGTGGATATTGAATGAAATTGGATTTTCACAGGTATCTTTATTTACGGTGGGATTCTTGTCGCCCAGAACAATTTTGACTGCAAACAAAACAAATGACTGACTTGCAAACCCCCGGCAGCGATTTATTTCTTACCACATTGACCCGAAACCACATTGTTTCGGCCAGCGGCTGCCAACCCAGTATCACAAACCTATGTTTCCACGTAGGTTTCTATGCTACTACTACAACAACATGGCTGACTTACGGTTTTGATAGATAAATAGAAAGATTTCGTAATTTTCAACTTACCCAATGCCCGATCTATGGCAGACATGCTCAACAAATATGAATTATCTGTGACATTCCCCGAATCTTTGCTCTCATGCTTCGAATTGATTAGACTTGAGACACGGGTATACGTTTTGTTATCCACTTTGGGTGTGACATCTAAAGTCGTTGATGATTTGATTGTTTTTGTACTTGAAGCACCACCATCCAAATTTTCTGGAGGATGTAAATAAATTAGATAATACTGCCAAATCTTTCTGAGAAACATTTATTTTGCTTACCCAATGCCCTTCCAATGGCTGACATACTTAGAAGATATGAATTTTCTGAAGCATTGCCCGAGTCCTTACTTTCATGCTGGACATTCAATTGACTGTTGACACGAGTATAGGTTTTATTGTCGATTATGGGCGTGGCAGGCACCGAATATCCATCGCCATTTATGTTTGATGTACTAACCATGTTGCTATCATCTTCATCTACCAAAGCAAATGGTGTTCGACATTTTTCAGGACTTTTGGACTTAACAATATCCCAAATATTTTCGGAACGCATGTGGAAAAAGTTGCCCACCGAGAAATTGGGATCGCCAGCTATCATTGAGCTGCAAACAGATAGGATTGGGAGAGAGGTTTAATGGGAGAGGAGTTTAATGGAAAAAATTACTTACTTGGATGCTGATGGTGATTCAAACCCATTTGTAACAGCTTCTTCTTGTGCTATGGCTGCCTTTTCTTTGGCCTTTTCACTTAGGGTTTTTGCTGGTATTGCAGCATATTCTTGGGCCCATGAAATTTCATCCATTAACAGCTTTGATTGCATAAGTTCTCCGGGGGCAAACTCTTCATTGGAGAGGCCAGTTTCATTAGCGGTGCCTGCACCAGCATTAAATGAAAACGATGTCCCACCAACCTCATGCTCTCCATTAAAAGATAGTTGGGAAAATGATTTCTTTGACAGTGACATATCAGCAGTACGTGGTAGACTCTTCGAATCCTGATATTGATCGAAAGAACTGCACACCGTCGAAGAAGATACCATTGAAATGCCATGCAATTTACTGGCAGAGGCATCCATTTCTCCACCACCACTCACATTAAGCGATGTATCACAACTACCCTGCTGGAATGATTTGCATAGATTGCGGGTTTTCGGTGCAAATGAAGAGGCCAGAATTTCTTCTACCGATATATTCTTCAGCTGTTTCATTGCCCTTGGGGCCTTGAGATTCCGTATTTCTTTTTTGTAGAGGGTGGAGCGACCCGTAATTTCCGTTGGTTCAAAGGAGATTTTGGCATCTTTAGTGGCTGATGGTGGATTGGATGATGTTGTTTCTAAATGTATGGTTTCATCGGTTACAAGATCGGATATATTAATTGTATTGGGACGTCGAAATGGTACATAATCTGTGTGATCGAGAGCTATATGTGATGTGTGAGGGGAATGGGTGTAAATAAAATGATGAATATTAGAGATGATGGGACATGCATAAATGAGAAGATACAAATGCAAATGGTTGAATTTTTAATAAGATTCAAAATTTCAAAATGCCCTCAGCCTGTATGAATTGAAACTCTTTTTCTATAAAAAATTATGAGGGTTATTCTGAACATAAATTCCACGAGAGTTTTCTCACTTTATCCTTTAAGTTGAAACGGCGGAAAGATAAAACTCACGGGGAATTTTAGTTTAGAATAACCCCCTATGTATTTAGGGGGGTTTCAGAATGTAGGGCGTCATTCCTTTAGATAGATAGCGCGCCCACCAGTCATTACATATAGTCACCATAAAATTTAGAGCTTTTTGGACCGTTATATCAGGAAACATACACTTGCCCACAGAAAAAACATAATATCGCTATAAATGTCCAAATGATTGTTGGACAGACCTTAAACTGCTCTTAAACAAAAATTTTGAACTTTTGTGAGGGAATACACTAAGGGGTGAACCGATATGGCGAATTTCCGAACTTAAACTAAGTTTGGATAAAATATTACGAGATCCAATGTTTGGACCAAATCGGTTTCCCCATCTAAAAGATATCGCCTGAATATATTTTATCTTTAGTAGGGTAGGAATCGGAAGGAGTGCAACGTAAATACCATTATCGAACTTTGCCTAATATCCGTCCTGACATGGTGATTGGGGTGGTTCTCACGGTAACACCCGAGCATGTAATGCAACGAAAGCATGCCATTATGTTGCTGTACTGGAAGAATCTTTGTCTCCTCATGTAGATTGTCCATTGATGACAAGAGGAGGCTCCTTGTTGTAGTTCTCAGGGCGGCATTCTGACAGTTTTGTTTGTTTTTATTTCATTATTCGTAATACAGAAGCCTTCGTGGCCAGATAATGTATTACATAGTAAATAAACCTGATAACGTAACTAAATTAATCTCACGATTAGTGGTATCGGCTCCCCAGCCATATTTCCTTTACAGACTATGTTTTGTATTAAAGCATAAATGGCCCATTAGCAACAGATGCATATTTTTCAATCGTGTTGAACTTATATTTGTGGATCAAACTGGCGCCGCATAGCTTACTGATCTATCTATATAGCCGACAAACTGTCGATTGAAATAACTTGCGCACCTCTTTGGATTCGTCAACCTTACGTCACCAAACGTGACTGAGGTCCCATCTTCCTTCTTTGCTGCTCCGGGTCACTAGGTTTGGCACGACGAAGCTCATTTACTAAGCCCGTCGCCTCTGCCGGGAAGTTTGATCTAACTTCGGGTATAAGACCAGCAGGTATATGGCGATCGGCTGCAGCTGTGATGAACGTCCGTTCTGCTACCCAACCATCAGAGGGATTGGACAGATCTCTGAAGCGGTGATTAGTAAACTCTCTAAAGCTCGGCCAACTAGCTTCCCCATGATAGACGAAAGTGAGGCGTTCAGAGGTGATGAAATCGGGGGGTCTGCTGATGGAGACAATTATAGGCAGACGGTTTGCCACGTGACGTCATTTGTCAGACCAGGTGACATGATGGTAATATCTGGCGAACTGTGACACTCTCCCCTAATTCTGGTAGGGGCGTCCTCATCAAAGCTATATCCCTCTGGTCGTTTTCGAGGACCGAATGCCATAAATCATGATGAACATTAAAGTCCTCCAAGACAAGACGGTTATGACCTTCCATAAGCAAGCTAATGCTGGACCTATAACCTGGAGAACAGTTATTTTCCGGCGGAATGTTTACGCTAGGCAGCTCTAACTCGACATCCACCTCCACTATTTCCCCGATTTTAACTCGGAGTCCATTACAATTAAATTGCATAAAGGATGCATTTTCAGGGATTGAAACAACAACGACTTGTGTTAAGTGCCGCTGTTGGGGGACTGCTCTAAATCTCTAAAAAAATCCTACAGTGACCAACTAAAAGGTCTGGTGGTCATAACTATCGAAAGGAGTGACTAAGATTGGTCTAACCTATGGACGTGGTACTATTTCTCTCAAACTTAAATGAAGTGCGAAGAAATCTATATCGGACAAATCTGTTCGGTTCATCTCTCAAACATTTTTAAATGTCAGCTTAGAGTAGTTGAGGTTATATACGAGGATCGCTGGAATTGGACCAATTGGACATTGACACATCATCTTAATATTTCCCTCATGTTCTAAGAATATCTATATTCTTCGGATACATCCCTCACAAATGTTCAACATTTTTCCTTAAGGATTGTTTAAGAACTTTCCCAGAATTATTTCTGGCCACTAAAGAAGGAGTTACGACTTTTAGTAGTAAATGTGGGTGGGCGGCAGAACATTATAAAATTTGAATAAATATGGTAAAAAAATATTTTATAAGCGTTGCATTTGTTGCAAATATAGAGCTGTTGAACTCAAGATGAACAATAGAAACGATATTTCTAGACGGACAAGGCACCGATACAACAATTATTACCCAGCAAAAAAAAAATACATTACCAAGTAATGACTTTATTCAGTAAATTTTGGCAGTAGTAACTACTTATAAATTGACCGTAAGTCATTATTTTTACATGGGGATGTCATAGGAAGGAAGTACTTCCATAAATATGTTGTTTATGTTTAACCACATGCCGGTAGTCGAAAAGAAGCTGAAACATACGTTCTATTTTTTAGAACAATTGTGGTGAATTTATGTTGAAATTCAACACTCCTCATTTTTGTTGTTTTTGTTTTGAACACACGAACTTCCGATTTGTAGCCAAACACACTACACACTAGGCCACCCGTATGAACAGTAAGGGTAGTTTAAACACATGTATGTACATCAACATTTATTCGTAATTTTGCTAACAAAAAACTCCAACCCTATGATTTGTAGTCAGACACACAAGCTCTATGCCACCATACTCATTACTTAGTAATAAGTAAAGTAAGTAGTTATGTGTAAGCCATAATACATACATATATGAGGCGCTCAGCGCCAATACGGCCTAACCCACATGTTCAAAAAAATCAAACTGACTTTAAAGATATAGCCGGAATTTTTTAAATAAATACTAAAAAACTTCATATTGGTTCCCAGCAAAATAAATTGGAAGTAGTGCAATGTGGACTAGTTCTTTCACGGCATGTTTAGATGCAGTTCAAACGGAGTCGTGAAAAAGGCACTCCATTCCTCACATTTTAACTGCATTTGAATGCAATCCAAAGAATCACATCCACTTGTCACATTTTAACAACATCCGGATGCAGTTCAAACGGAGTCGTGAAAAAGGCACTCCAATTCCTCACAATTTAACAGCATCCGGATGCAGTCCAAACGGAGGCGTGAAAAAGGCACTCCGTTCCCTACATTTTATTAGCAGTTGTTAGAGATCCCTACAAGTACATAAATCAGTTTGTACATCTCTACAGGCAGCTGCATACATTTTCCAAAAAGAAGTAAGCGTGTTAACATTTCCAAAAATTTGTTAATAAAAAATATTTAATATGCGAACATTTTTTCGGTAAGAAAATGTAGTACTGATGGAGTACGTGTCGAAATATTAACTGGTGATGGGAAGACAATATCAAACCCACTTAGCAGATGAAGCAAGAACATTTCAGCTTGGAATAAATGGAGAGCGGAGGAAACAAGCATGGTTGCGATTGAATTCAAGACAGAATTTTCATAATATGTGTTAATGTAATAAAGTTCTTAATGTTTTTGTTTTACACAAATAATAAATCCATTTTATTTGTTCTGGGATATTTTGTAATGGCTTGCACACTTTCCGCAGAATGTATCAAAACACGTGCTTGGACTGCATCCTATTCTACCACCAAAGGGTCAGTTAAAATGCAGTGCCAAAGGGTCAGTTAAAATGCAGTGCAATGGAGTGCATCTTTCAGTAGTCACGATCTCGTTAAAATCATGAGTGAGAATGCATAATTTGATGCATTCCAGATCACTTGTACATATGATTTAACTGCCTCTTTGGAGGCAAACTTTTTGCTGGGTTGTTTTAGCAAGTAGTATAACCTAGTGTTATATAATGCAATAAGGAGTATTTTTAGTATTTATTTCAAAAGGTTCTGGATAGGTCTTCACAGTCCTTTTTATACCCTCAGCCTTTAGGCTAAGGAGGGTATATACACTTTGATACGATGAAAATGTGCCTCATCGAAATAATGGTTTTAGACCCCAAGTATGTTTGGACGAAATGTGTTTCAGACAATTTTGAGTCGATCTAGCCATGTCCGTCCGTCTGTCTGTCCTTCTGGCTGGAGCGCACGATAACTCTCGAGCGGATGAACCGAATCGCTTCAAATTTTGGCTTTCGTAATATTTTGCCCAAACTTAGTTTAAGTTCGAAGATGACCTACATCGGTCCACTCCTTCCGGTACCTCCCCCACAAAAGTTCGAAAATGTTCGGAAAGTTTGTGCGCACGATAACTCTTGAAGGGAGTGACCGATTTCGTCCGTACTTTGTATAGCGTAAACTTTCTACCAGAGTAATATGAGGTTCCAATATGGTCTCAATAGGTCCACTCCTTCGGGTACCTCCCAAACAAAATTTCGGAAAAGTTCAGTTTAGGGCCATCTCTCGAATCGCTTTGATTTTTGTTTTAGCAACTTGAATTTACTGCCCTCCATACGACGGTACAAGTTTCATCAGGGGCAAGTCCATACTTCCTGAGAAAATAGCCTGAAAGTTGCAAAAAACCCCTATGACACCGTGTGAGGTGGTTGGAGCCCAAGATAACTCTCGAACGGATCTGCCGATTCGGTACAAAATATGGCCTCAGTAATATTCTGTCCAAACATAGTTTAAGTTTGAAGATAAGGCATATTGGTCCACTCTTTCAGGTACCTCCCCCACAAAAGTTCAAAAATGTTCCGAAAAATTGTTCCTACGGTAACTCTTGAAGGGAGTGGCCGAATTGGTCTATACTTTACACATCCTAATATATCTACCAGATATAGATCAGGTTCAAATATAGACTATATTTGTCCACTCCATCCGGTACCTCCCACACAAAATTTCGGATAAGTTCACTTTATGACCTAATATCGAATCATTTTGATTTTTGTTGAAGCAATTTGCATTCGCTGCCTCTATTACGATGGTAAAAGTTTTTTTCAGGGGCAAGTCCATACTTCTTGAGCAAACAGCCCGAAGGGTGTAACACTTCCATAATGGTCAATGTCGATCCATTCCTTTTAGTATCTCCTCCGCAAAACTTTTGATCTTTAATCCTAATCAACATTTTTGTAATCAACGTATTTTGGGAAAAAATTGTTTCAATATACACAGGCTGAGGGTATATCTCTGTCGGCAAAGCCGACTGATTCTTTTTTACTTGTTATTTATTTTTACCATGTGGGTTAGGCTGTTTTGGCGCGGAGCGCCTCATATGTACTGCATGGTAATGCAGAGAGTGATGATTACTCGGTAATGCAGGAAATAATGACATGTGCCTACCAAATTGTTGCTGGGGAGCAGTATTTAACATTTTGAAATTTTGTTTAGGGAGGCAGCGGAAGGAGTTGTCAAAAACTTGACGTAGGTTTGAAAGAAATTTTACCATTTGTAAATTTCGGCCAAATCGGATACTTAAGGTATAAATTTGCAATCGATCCAAGGCATGTTCTAAATCTCACTTTTGCGAAGCAGTGGACGTGCGATATGCCCACATATTTTAACGAAATACTCTTCAAACAATTAGGAGTCGATTTAACCCAATTCATCCGTCTGTCGGGCTCGAGCGCATGATAACTCTCAATCGGATCAACTGATTTGGTCCAAATTTTGGATCTCGCAATACTTTGTCCAAACTATAAGTCATATCCGTCTACTCCTTCGGGCACTTCCTCCCAAGAAGTATGGACTTGCCCCTGAAAAAAAATTTACCATCGTAATTGAGGCAGCGAATGCAAGTTGCTTCAACAAAAATCAAAGTAATTCGGTTGTAGGTCTTAAAGTGAACTTATCAGAAATTTTGTGTGGGAGGTACCGGATGGAGTGGACAAATATAGTTCATATTTGAACCTGATCTATATCTGGTAGATATATTAGGATGTGTAAAGTATGGACCAATTCGGTCACTCCCTTCAAGAGTTACCGTACGAACAATTTTTCCGAACCGATATGGCTTATCTTCGAACTTAAGCTATGTTTGGACAAAATATTACTAAGGCCAAATTTTGGACTGAATCGGCAGATCCGTTCGAGAGTTATCTTGGGCTCCAACCACCTCACACGGTGTCATAGGGTTTTTTGCAACTTTGGAGCTATTTTCTCAGGAAGTGTGGACTTGCCCCTGATAAAACTTGTACCGTCGTATGGGGGGGGGGGGGGGGGGGGGGGGGCAGTGAATACAAGTTGCTAAAATAAAAATCAAAGCGATTAGAGAGCAGGTCCTAAACTGAACTTATCCCAAATTTTGTGTGGTAAGTACCCGAAGGAGTGGACCGATTGAGTCCATATTGGAAACTCATCTAAGTCAGGTAGATATTTCACGATTTGCAAAGTATGGACCAAATCGGCTACTCCCTTCAAGAGTTATCGTACATACAAATTTTCCGAACATTTTCGAACTTTTGTGGGAGAGGTACCGGAAGGAAGATGGGCTATATCGGTCCACTCCTTCCGGTACCTCCCACACAAAAGTTCGAAAATGTTCGGAAAATTTGTGCGCACGATAACTCTTGAAGGGAGTAACCGATTTGGTCCATACTTTGTCCATCGTGAAACCTGTACCAGACTTAAATTAGGTTTCAATATGGACTTAATCGGTCCACTCCTTCGGGTACCTCCCACACAAAATTTCGGAAAAGTTCAGTTTAGGGCCATCTCTCGAATCGCTTTGATTTTTGTTTTAGCAACTTGTATTCACTGCCCCCCATACGACGGTACAAGTTTCATTAGCGGCAAGTCCATACTTCCTGAGAAAATAGCATGAAAGTTGCAAAAAACCCCTATGACACCGTGTGAGGTGATAACTCTAGAACGGATCTGCCGATTCGGTCCAAAATTTGGTCTTAGTAATATTGTGTCCAAACATAGTTTAAGTTCGAAGATAAGCCATATCGGTCCACTCCTTCAGGTACCTCCCCCACAAAATTTCAAAAATGTTCGGAAAAATTGTTCGTACGGTAACTTTTGAAGAGAGTGGCCGAATTGGTCCATACCTTACACATCCTAATATATCTACCAGATATAGATCAGGTTCGAATATGGACTATATTTGTCCACTCTATCCGGTACCCGATATCGAATCACTTCGATTTTTGTTGAAGCAACTTGCATTCACTGCCTCAATTACGATGGTAAAAGTTTTTTTAGGGGCAAGTCCCTATTTCTTGAGCAAACAGCCCGAATAGTGTAAAAACCCCCTATGGCACCATATGTTGTGCCTGGAGATCCACTTCCATAACGGTCAATGTCGATCCAATCCTTTTAGATCCCTAATCCTAATCAAGATTTTTTTTTGTTTCATACGCCCAAAATTTTTAAAACCCTCTAAATACATACGTTTTTTGGGAAAAAATTGTTTTAATATACACAGGCTGAGGGCATATCTCTGTCGGCCAAGCCGACTGATACTTTTTTACTTGTTGTAGAACACTTTTGTTTGAAAAAACAGTAGTATGATAATAGTTCGATAGTCTTAAACATGGTACAATAATCTAGAAGATGGGTCAGGTTCGAACAAATTGTGAAATACAAGGCCTGGGTGTGTTTGCTTATTCTGTCAGAATTACCATAACTGAATATGCAACAGGTTGTACTGTTTATTTGATATTTTGGATCATTAACTATACACATGAGAAATGACTGGGAGGCTAAGCTTTCTTTACAGAATCAGCTTCTGTATATGTTCAAAACTTTGTTTTATCACAATGTTAATGAATTTCTGTTCAATAAATGTTATAATAACAATTTTCATTTCGACTGATGGCTCGATTCCGTATTGCGACGCGAGTCGTGTAGCGTTGGCAGTTGCAATTTTTCCATTACGTATGGCAAAAATCGCCCGACGACGTCAAATTCTGTCGCCATAAAGTCCATTTTCCGGCGACAACAAATTAGCTGTTGCCGTCCATTTTTACAAACGAATAAAAACGAAAAATTGAAACGTAAGTAACATTTCCATATATTTTAAGTGAATTTATTTAATATTATATACGTTTTTTGGAGTTTCAGTACTTATATTGGTAAAAATTACTACAAAACAGCAATTTGAAATGTTGTATGAAAAATGGAAGCCCACCCAAACGTAGCTCGTGGAGTCAGACTTTTTGGCGAAACTAAAGCCACTTCTGATGAGGTGTGGAAGGATGTTGCGGAGCAATTAAATAGTTGTGTGCGTACACCCGATGAATGGCACAGAGTATGGACACATTTTAAGGGCCTGTTCATGTATGTCGATAAGAAAATGAATGAACAAGAAAAACTACCAAATTTAAGTGTGTTTTTCAAATTTGTTTTTTGTTTTGAAGCAAAGGCAATAATATTTTCAAAACTAAAGTTTGGGTGTGTTTCATGCGCACACATTTTCGTTTCGAAATACATAAACAGGGGGTAAATCCAAAGTAAAGAAAAACATGTCTCAAAAAAATGTCCATTCAGATATAAATGGCGAACATCTTCCTTTGGACAACGCCCGGGAAATTTGTTTTTGAATAAAAATAGTTTTTATTTTGACGCTTTTCCTCTTCTGTTAATTAGGAAACAATCCAAATTGTATACAGTTTTTCCTCTATTAACTCCAGAACATCACTTAATACCTTTGACAATGTGGGCTGAGCCATCCCGAGGTTAAAGCCATTGCCATGGGATTTTTGAAAGCTTCCTTCTGCAAAAAATCTTAAAGCAGCTTGCTTGCTGTTGATCTGTGGGCTTTTTTAAAGTCATTTTTTAATGCCTCTACTATATAAATAACAGCGTCTTTTGGAAGCCGAAAACAGGCTTTAAACCTAAAAAATTAACAATTATTTTGATGAATATTGGAAACCAAACATACTCACAATGCTGATGAAAATTCTAAAGGATTCGATTTATCTCTTAAGTGTCGCCTGATAGATGCTACGTTAACTATATTTTCTTCACTGTCATCAAAAAATAGTTCCACTGAGCTTATCACTTTATCGCTTTACGTAGTACATTTTTGTAATTTTGTCGCAGAGACGATTGACGACGCGACATGACTCGCGTCGCAATACGGAATGGACCCATGAGTTTTAATATGTATAAAACATTTTGTCGTATTTTTCAAAACAATACATATACAATTTGTGTATACTGATTTGAAAGAATAAGCAAACCAATAGAAAACAAGTAAAAAAGTATCAGTCGGCTTTGCCGACAGAGATATACCCTCAGCCTGTGTATATTGAAACAATTTTTTTCCAAAAAACGGGAGTTTTAAAAATTTTGGGCGTTTGAACTGACAAAAATGTTGATTAGGATTTAATATCAAAAGTTTTGCGGAGGAGATACTAAAAAGAATGGATCTCCATCCACTACATATGGTACCATAGGGGTTTTTTAGACCTTCAGGGATGTTTGCTCAAGAAGTATGAACTTGCCCCTGAAACAACTTTTACCATCGCAATTGAGGCAGCAATGCAAGTTGCTTCAACAAAAATCAATGTGATTCGAAAGCAGGTCTTAAAGTGAACATGTATCCGAAATTTTGAGTGGGAGGTACCGGATGGAGTGGGCAAATATAGTCCATATTTGAACCTGATCTATATCTGGTAGATATATTAGGATGTGTAAAGTATGGACCAATTCGGCCACTCTCTTCAAGAGTTATCGTACGCACAATTTTTCCGAACATTTTTGAACTTTTGTGGGGGAACTTAAACTATGTTTGGACAAAATATTACTAGGGCCAAACTTTGGACTGAATCGGCAGACCTGTTCGAGAGTTATTTTGCCCTCCAACCTCCTCACACGGTGTCAAAGGGGTTTTTTGCAACTTTCAGGCTATTTTCTCAGGAAGTATGGACTTGCCCCTGATGAAACTTATACCGTCGTATGGAGGGCAGTGAATACAAGTTGCTAAAGCAAAAATCAAAGCGATTCGAGAGATGTTCCTAAACTGAACTTTTCCAAAATTTTGTGTGGGAGGTACCCGACGGAGTGGACCGATTGAGTCCATATTAAAACCTGATCTAAGTCTGGTACACGCTCCGCGATGGGCAAAGTATGGACCAAATCGGTTACACCCTTCAAGAGTTATCGTGCGTACAAATTTTCCGAACATTTTCGAACTTTTGTGGGGGAGGTATCGGAAGGAGTGGACCGATATAGCTCATCTTCGAACTTAAACTAAGTTTGGACAAAATATTACGAAAGCCAAAATTTGAACCGAATCGGTTCATCCCTTCGAGAGTTATCGTGCGCTCCAGCCAGCCAGACAGACAGACAGACGGACATTGCTCAATCGACTCCAAATTGTCTGAAACACATTTCGTCCAAACATACTTGGGGTCTAAAACCATTATTTCGATGAGGCACATTTTGCCCGTATGAAAGTGTATATCACCAATATTTTTGAAAATTTAACATAGCTGAAGCCAAGGTTTACCCTTTTAGAACACGCGACTTGTGATTGTATATTATACAAATTAAATGTTTATGGATAAAATGAAATGTTTTTGGACGTGGCAAAAAATATTGGCCTCAAAAGTTAATTTGCGTGGAAGCTGTGGCTATATTTATGTTAGAAAAAGGGTAAAAATGAGTTGAAGCCAACGTGTCTTTTTTTGTTTTCTCTCGATTTGTGAGTAAACCACACTTCTCACGATTTTCCTGTCAAAGTAAAAGTAGAAGCCAACTAAATAAGGATAATCTCACTAATGTATAACTTTTCAAAATTTCATCAGCGTCTACCAATAAATGACGCTGACATTTTGAAGCCAAATTTACAGTGTTTTTTGACATTTTCTTCTAGTCGCGTTAAGCAAACAGATTTTTCAAAAAGGCTTTAATAGGATTATAGTACTTGCGATTCTGAGCTTTTTGATACGTATATCGTGAATGTAGCCTCCACAGCTTCACAGAAATATGTATCGAAATGACGAAATTTTGTGTGAATATTTTTCTAAAAATCATATTATTCGGGCCTAATTTTTACAATTGTCATTCGATTTCCTCGTACTTGATTGCACATTTTAGTTTTTTACGTTCCGGATCTAATAAATCATTCTCCGTGAAAATCCATCCACTAAAACGCGAGTTACAAGAAAATCCAAAGTAGAAAAATCACCTAAAATTGTTTTTGGAAATATCGCGTATTTTATCGCGTTTTCTGCGGTTCGTTTCCACTGCAATGAAACAACTAATACAGCATCTTTGTTTTAGCGGAAACAGAGATTTGAAAACTTCACTGATAAGGGAGCTACATTCATTTTATCCCAAAAAATAGTGTGTGATGCTACATCCACGGTTCTTCGTTGACCGCCTTGAAATAGATATATATCGATGTAGATTTTTATGGTGGACACTGAAATCGGATGCGGACAAAAAGGATACGCACTCCGTGCAAGTTAGCGACGTTATATAGGTTTTTAGGCACTAAGATGCAGCCGATGCTACATCTTAGCCACCAAATTAAATTTCGAAAACTATATTCAAATTAAAAGATACGGAATTACTGTACATGAAAATCACATGCGGACAAACTGATTTTGATAATTACGCGATTTACACGTATTTAAAAATGCATATAAATAAAAATGGGTTATTTGACCTCTATTTCCATTTCAGAAGCTTTGACATATATCCCCATCAACCCAATTAGCTTCCCTAATGGGAAAGCTTTAATATGAATGTCAATAAAGCAGAATCCGTCTATTTTGTTGGGAGATTTAAGAAAAATGAAGGAAGTATTCCTATAAATTTTTACAATATTTTCTACTACATAATGCATGTGAAAAATATTTTTTTAAACAAAAAATTATTTTTTTGACCGAAATATGTGCTTATTTTGGCTGTAACATCCAAACTATAACAACAATCTGTATGATTGTAGTCTCATTTGATTTGCCGTGAAGTTTGGATCCACAACAATTTTTTTTGTAATTTTATGACCACTAAATGGGCCTTACTTTTGAAAAAAGTAGACTTATATTCAATAATTTATCAATTTTTTGTACATTCCGCGAATTCTGTGTAACATTTTGCAGGTATTATGCAATCTACTCGCTGAAGTAACTTCGAGAGAACTTTTTTGTAACAATTGTGCTCATTAAAATAATTAGCGTTTTTATAATATTTTCTTTCTTAAAAAGCGAAATAAAAGCGCCATAACTTTTGTCCGCAACAACCAAAAATTGGCTCGCGACCAGATTCGTACTCGGAATTTTTTTCTTAACCCACATATCAAAAATCGTTGATGTAGCGCGAAAAAAATTTATCCTTTTTTTCTGAAATGGAATATGAAATAATTGACAATATTCCTGATATACCCTTCATAGCCTAAAGGCTGAGGGTATAAAAATTGTAATCAGCTGTTTGCTATGCCCTACCTTATAATGAAATTGAAATATAATGAATATAAAACAATGGAATATCTCAAATAAATCATTTAAAAAAAAAGTGACTGAGTGCAAATAAAAATCAAATATTTTTATTCTAGAAAGTTAGCTTTTATTACTCAAAAATACCCAAAAACATCTTAAAACGCTTCTTGCATAGAGTCATGCAAAATAGGTGATAAACATCTAAAATTGATTGAAAAGAAAGAAGTCCTTGTCACTTGCACTCATGATTCAACTACTTTTTTGGCTACAAACAAATACGCAGTCTGACATTTCTTGCACCCATGATTATCATTTTGCTGAGTAATTAAAATACCATAAAATAAATTGTTTCTTGTGTTCTTAAGAATTTTATTTGCAAAAAGTTATTATTAATGTAAACATTGCTAAAATGTGAAGAAAATTTTTGAAATGGATTCAAATCGGACATTGTCAAAATGTGAAGAACGGAATGCATTTTTCATGACTCTGCACAAGGAACAATTTCAAATAAATTTTGCTGGGATGTTAATTTCTCTCATATCCTCAAAATGCATGCTTGCGAATCAATTTTTAAATGAATCGAAAAATCAATTCAAAATACTTTCTATGGAATGTATATTTATTCACTACAAAGAACTAATGCAAAATGTGTTCTTAAGAAGCATATTAGACAGTATCCTCACTGCACCATGCCCTTGTAATAATCATGACTCCTTTCACGTAAAAAGATGTCCGAAATCACTTGCACTCATGATTCAACGACTTCTTTGGCTACAAACATTTTGGTGGATATATATCATTGGGTTTTGACTTCTCCAAACCAATATTCAAAATAAGAAAACATTTAAAGGAATTTGAATTTTTTGTTTGTTTTGAATTTGTTGTTATTTTAACATTATAATGGTAAATAACGGCCTCAAAGTTGAAAGACTGAACACAATAAAATTTAAATAAATAACTGAATTGAATTGAATTTTGTGTACGCTGACAAATATAATTGGAACATTTCAAAAGGGTAACTTTACATTAACGTTTGCATCGAAATTACGACTAAATAAACGGATTATCCAAAGAATTTTATTAGGGGCAGTAAAGCAAATTATATAAAAGCCAGCAAAGATGTTGAAAACATCATCAGTCTTCTTTTATTGATTACAACAAAAGTTACAATGAAATTTATCATCGCTTTATGCCTACTTGCTGGCGGATTGTCCTACTCTGTTGATGCCAATACCAGGGTAGTAAATAAGTATGCTGACAATGACTTTTTGGTCAAACAAAAATTCCTTTTTGAAATAGTTTATCGCGTTGAGGATCCTTTGATGTTTGAAGAGTATATCAAATTGGGAAAGACTTTCACTTATGACAAAGATGACTATAAAGTAAGTCAGTACGAAACACAGTTTGTTTTTTTTTTTTGGAAAATCATCACCATATTGTTTTCAGTTCTCCGAAAAACCCAGCGAATATATGGAAAAATACTATGAAGCCTATAAACGTGGTGTCACTTTGCCCAAAGGTGAATTCTTTGGTTCCTTAGTCCCCACACATTTCGAACAAATGTATGGTTTGTTTGAGTTCTTTTACTATGCCAAAAACTGGAATGTTTTCCAACGCAATGTCTGTTGGGGCCGTTTGCATGCAAATGAAGGCATGTTTGTACAAGCTTTAACATTGGCTCTTAACTCTCGCGATGATGCCCAAGGCTTGATGTTGCCCGCAATCTACGAAATCTTCCCCCAGCAATTCTTCACCAGCAATTTTATTTATAAAGCTGAGAAGTTCAACTACGATGTTTGGAACAACTACATTATGTATGAAAAGGAATACAAGGACTTTTTGTACAAGGACTACTCCAAGTATTTCAAGGAATTCAACAATTATGAATATTTCTACACCAAAGACTTTAAGACTTGGCAATGGTGGAAACTCATGGGTTTGGGTGAAAACTGGTACTCCGAAGATCACTCTATTATGCGTGACAATATGGGCAAGTTCAACAACGATTCAAAATATGTGGATACGATGAAGGATGTTAAAAAGTTATACATGCCAGTTGACTATACCCGTAATGTTAATTTCATCAACAAGGAATCTGCATTATCTTACTTTACTGAAGATGTGGAATGGAACTCCTTCTGGTACTATTTTAATATGAACTACTTTCCTCTTTTGGATGACAAACAAATCGATTCAAAGAATGAACGTCGTGCCGAATATTTCTTCTTTGTTCTGAAACAATTGCTTGCCCGTTTCAACTGGGAAAGGTTATCTCATGGTTTTGCTGAAACTCCTGATTTCTCTTTTTGCAATGAAGTTGAAAACAATTATGATCCGCAATTGGTCAGCTATAATGGTATTGGTTACTCCTGTCGCAATAACTATAATTCTTATGGCAAATTCGATACAATATATGATATTGTAAATTTCTTCAAGGATATTGAAGAAGTCATTAGCCAAGATCACTCTAAAATCAACAACGGCAAGGTGAATCAATATAGACCTGATAAAGATGACATATATTTCCGTACCCTCTGGTACATCTATGCCCACAGGTACAATGTCGACACAGCTAGTACAGATGTTCATATCCATCCCAATATTTTTATGAACTACGAAACCATGATGCGTGATCCTTTGTATTACAAAATATATAAAAAGGTAACCGACATGTTCATGGAGTTTTATGAATACAATGAACCATACACCTACAACGATTTGTATTTTCCTGGTGTCGAAATCGAAGGTGTAAATGTCACGGATATGGTAAGTTATTTTGACATCTATGACTTTGATGTTACCAACCTGATGAACGACGGGATGACTTTCGTCGATGGTAAATTTGTATGGGACAAAATGTTGATGGGCCGTCAAATGCGCCTCAACCATAAAGATTTCGAATTGGAATACACTATAAAGTCAGATAAGAAGGAGAAGGTTGTTGTTAGTGCTTTCTTGGGACCGAAATTCGATGAATATGACCGTGTCTTGCCTCTTGAGAAAAATCGTAAAAATTTTGTACAAATTGATGAATTCTTGTATGAATTGAATTCGGGTATCAACACCATCAAGCGCAATTCCAAGGACTTTTACTGGACCACTGATGATCGCATGACTTATACCGAATTGTACAAATTAGTGACCGCGGCCTATGAAGGCAACTATGAGTTTCCCTTGGACTATGTCAAGCCTCATTGTGGTTTTCCTGATCGTTTGCTCTTGCCTCGTGGTTCGGAAAAGGGTATGCCCATGCAGTTATTGTTCTTTGTCTATCCCTACACTGGTAATAATGGACCTTCATTTGATAATAACTACTCATGCGGTATTGGTCACATTGACAATATGCCATTTGGTTATCCTTTAGATCGTCAAATTGACGAATATAATTTTTTTGTGCCGAACATATACTTTAAGGACGTGAAGATCATCCACGAGGATATATACGAGAAGTACTATAAATTCCCATATAATAATTTTGGAAATTTTGATTACAACTACTACTACAACTATTAATGCTGATATACATAACTAATCCGATAGAAGGTGATTATATTTCACTTCTGGTTGTAAAGCAATATTATACGGCTTAGTTTTTATTTATGCTAAATCTCAGACGTTTTTGATGGTATTATTTTATCTATAGAATGCTGATAAATATATTGATTAAATAATAAACATATCTGTAAATCAAATTCATTAAATTTTTTATGATTCCCAATAGGCTCCTATTAAGATGTGTCTATATTTTTTTGCTCCCTGAAAATTCATATCTCATGCAATATTTTTCCAAACGACTGTTTTGTCCTGTTCGAGAACATCAAGAGTCTACTAATTCTACTATTTTTTTTCCATATCATAAAGGAAAAATTGACAGTAAAATTTTGCAGAATATTGCAAGAAATTACCAGGGGCTGAATTCTGTTTCTATGAACATTTTGCAAATACATGTATTTTGTTTTTGTATTTTTGAACGCACACGCAACACGCAGAAAGAATCCAGCCCCTGAACTGTGCAAACGGCACAAAATTGAAAAAAAAAAAAAAAATCATAATAAATTTGAAATAAAAGTATTTTGTGTTTTGACTTGCATACAAATAGTAAGTAAAACATACATACAGTTACTTACTTTACTTAGCTGGCCTTTTACAGAACATTTGTTCCATAAGCCGAACTAAGAAAAAATCTCCAATCCTCTCTGTTTGCTGCTGTATTTTCCCAATCTGGGATATGTAGCTTTGTGATATCTCGTTTCACTTGTTCGCTCCAACGAAGCTTTGGCCTTCCAGATCTGCGAGAACCTCCATGCGGCCCGTATTTATACGCCTTTTTAGCGGGTTCATCATCACTCATTCTTATAACATGGCCTAGCCATCGCAATCGTTGTATCTCGATTCGTTCAACTATATTGATGTCATTGTATAGTTGATACAGCTCGATGTTCATACGACGCCGATATTCGCCGTCAACACAGATTGGCCCGTAGATCTTTCGAAGAATTTTTCTCTCAAACACACAAAGCACTGCCTTATCTGCTTGAGCAAGTACCCATGCTTCGGAACCATACATTAGCACGGGTAGTATCAGTGTTTTGTACAGTGTTATTTTTGTTTGACGAGAGGTGGCTTTATTCCTAAACTGCTTACTCAGCCCAAAGTAGCATCTGTTAGCCAACACTATTCTTCTTCGTATTTCACAACTGATGTTATTTGTTGTGTTTATGGCGGTGCCGAGGTAGACGAAGTCCTTTACTACCTCAAAATTATAGGTACCAACATTCACAGATGGTGCGGTGTTTATGGACATATTACGCGTCGATACCATCAACTTGGTTTTTACGCCGTTTACTGCCAGACCAACTTTAGCAGATTCTCTTTCGACTTTTGCAAAGGTGTCAGTTACTTCCTTTACCGATCGACCCATGATGTCAATGTCGTCGGCATAAGCCAGTAACATGTGGCTGTTCGTGTATATCGTTCCATTTCTTTTGACCTTCGCGTCTCGTATGACCTTTTCCAGCAGGATGTTGAATAGATCACACGACAGGCCGTCTCCTTGTCTGAAACCTCTTTTGGTAGTAAACTCTTCGGAGAGGTTCTTTCCAATTTTAACTGAGGATCTCGTCTCAGTTAGTGTCATTCTACAAAGTCGAATGAGCTTTGCAGGAATACCAAAATCAGACATGGCTTGGAACACCTTTGAACGTATAGGGCTGTCGAATGCTGCTTTATAATCGACGAAAAGATGGAAGGTGTCGATCTGCATTTCTTGGGTCTTTTCCAGGATTTGTCTCAAGGTAAATATCTGGTCAATGGTGGATTTACCAGGTCTAAAGCCGCACTGATAGGGTCCAATAATTTCATTGACCATAGGCTTTAGTCTCTCACACAATATGCCAGATACTATCTTATATGCAATAGGGAGCAGACTTATGCCCCTATAATTGGAGCACACAGTCTTATCACCCTTCTTGTGGACTGGACATAGGATGCTCACGTTCCAATCGTCGGGTACGCGTTCTTCCTGCCAGATGGTGCTAACTAGCTGATGCATACACCTTATCAGCGTGTCGCCTCCGGTTTTGAACAGCTCGGCTGGTAGGCCATCTGCACCTGACGTCTTATTATTCTTCAGCCGGTTTATTGCTGTCCTTACCTCATCTTGGCTGGGCGGTATACATTCAATACCATCATCTGGGATTGGATCTGTGGTATCTTCGCCGTCTTCACTGCTATCGGATACCAACAGTTTGGAAAAATGTTCTTTCCATATCCTGAGCACACTATCTGTATCAGTTACCAAATTACCTTGTTGATCTCTACAGGAGGATATTCCTGTACCAAAGCCATCAGTTTGATGCTTCACTCTTTGGTAGAATTTTCGGACTTCGTTCTGTCTCCTGTACATCTCCATTTGTTCACATTCCCTCTTTTCCATTTCTCTCTTTTTCCTGCGGAAAAGACGTTTCTCCTCTCTCCTTTTCTCCCGATACCTCTCTCGTGCGCTACGCGTTGCTACTGATTGTAAAGTAGCCCTATATGCCGCATTTTTTCTTCGGTAGCAGCACGGCACTCATGGTCATACCACGGATTCTTTGGTGGAGGTCTCTGGTATCCAAGTACTGATTTTGCGGCTGTTTGCATGGAGTGGGCAATATTTTGCCATTGTGCTGATATGTTATCGGGACGAGAAGCGCTATCATTAAGCAATTGGGTCAGTTGAGTGGAATATGCTGTGGCTATCTGTTGTGTTTGCAGCTTGGCGATGTCCAACTTTCGTGTTGTGTCTGTCCGTGCTTTATTTGCAACGTTTAGACGGGTACGTACCTTTGCTGCAACGAGGTAATGGTCCGAATCTATGTTTGCTCCTCGGAACGATCGTACATCCAACACGCTGGATGAATGTCTTCCATCTATCACAACATGATCAATTTGATTACTTGTTCTTTGATCTGGAGACATCCAGGTGCCCTTATGAATATCGAGATGATTAAATCTGGTACTGCTAACTACCATGTTTTTTGCCGCTGCGAAGTCTATCAGCCTCATTCCATTGTCTGATGTTTCATTATGTAGACTGAATTTCCCAACTGTTTGTCCAAAGATATTCTCCTTTCCAATTTTGGCATTAAAATCGCCTAGAACAATTTTAATGTCATGGGCAGGACAACGGTCATATGTTTCTTCTAAGCTCTCGTAGAATATATCTTTGGTCTGTTCGTCCTTGTCTTCGGTTGGGGCATGAGCGCAGATAAAGCTGATGTTGAAGAATTTTGCTTTAAATCGAATTGTAGCAAGTCTTTCATTCACTGGGGTGAAGCTGGAGACCAGATGTTTTAACCTCCGACCAACTACAAAACCGCAACCAAACTCATGCTTTGTGTCATGGCAGCTATAATACAGTGCGTCACCTTTAGGTGTTGTTGTGACATCTTTCCCAGTCCATCGTATTTCCTGTATGGCAGTAATATCGGCTTTGTACTTTCCAAGTACGTCTGCCAATGCGAAGACTGCACCTTCTCTATAAAGAGTGCGAACATTCCAGGTGCAGATTCGCAGATCATGGTCCTTAAAACGTTTGCGGGGTTCGTCAACTTTAGAGGGGTTTGTTTTTCTTTTCTTTCGTTTTTTCATAGTATACTACTATACATACAGTTAGTCAACTATATTATTGCAAACGATGAATTTTTAAAAATTTAGATGTTTAATTAGGAATTACTAAAAGAAATTCTTTCAATAATGTTGGGTTTTTTGTAAATATCGGTTGATTTACCTGTTAATGACAACATCAAGCCAATAAATCCAGAAATCGGTTGCAAATAACAAAAACAACGGACAAAAAGGATAGGTACCTGGTTTTTGTGGTGTCAACTAAATAATTGCAAAATAAATTAATGTGCAATAAAATCCTGGGGTTTCCCCCGCGATTTTTTGCATTTAAGGATTTGTAAGACTTTTATGGTATGTGGACATAATTTTTGATCATAAATTAATTTGTGTGTGTGTAACATATGGTCTGTTCCTTTACTTCTGAAAGTGGTAAAACCGGCAAAAGTAGTAAAAGTTGAAAACTGCTCCCATATGAATTGTATTGTGTCTGAAGTAAAGGAACGCTTTTCGAGTAAAAAGTTGTAAAACTTGAAGATTCTTGAACGTAAAGGAACAGGGCTATAGAAAGTATATTCAGAAAAAGAGAAAGTCAGGCAAACGGTTTCGGAAAATATGCTACATTTGGTCTATTCCAATTATAATAATGGTAAATCTGAAAGAGAAATCCCTAAAATCACCTCTCGTAAGCAGAGAAGTGTATAAAACATCATATGCCGCACCGAGGAAGAAGCCAGGCTCAAACTGAGGGCGTTACATGGCAGGTCCAAAATAGTAACCACACGAATTGACTGTAGAATGATTAAAGAATTTAAAGAAATAGCCCAAAGCAGCACCAGAAAATAGCTTTTTCTAATTAAAAATGATTTTGGAGTAAGTGTGTCACATGGAAAAGTCAGAAAAGTGCTACATAATAACAAGCACTCATCACGAGTGACTAGGTCAATCCCACGGCAGCGGGTTCTTTCGTACCGGATTGACCCGGAACAACACAAAACCAATGTTCCGGCCAGCGGCTGCCACCTCAGTGTGTACATGTTCGTATTTGTTTCGTTTTTCTGTGTTGGGAGCAGCATATCCCGGAATGTCTGCTCCGAATTCTATTGGTCCGAGCCGGGACGGAGGAAAACCCAGGACCAATATATCTGTGCTCAGTTTGTCACATTCGCATCTTCACCCACATCCGACCTTCGGTGAGATGCAATAGATGTCAGGAGTGGGTGCATCTAAGGGGTTGCTCTGGACTCGTCCACGTGAGGGACTACGACAGGGACTATGTTGCTGCATGCTGTGTGAACACAGTTCCCAGTGAGTCGTCGTCGGATTACGAGGCTCCCTCGTCGTCTGATTACGAAACTCCCCCGCAGTCCCCTCGACAACAACCTCACACGCAGCCTTTAACACCCGCCGTTGTTGTCCCAATCCCCGAAAATGCAGCCTTTTTGCAATTGAATTGCAGTGGACTCCGAGGTAAGATCGAGGAGATAGTAGATTTTATGAGTCGGAAGAACATCAAGGTCGTGGCGGTGCAGGAAACCAAGCTAAACAACAACCACAGCTTAGAGCATTGTGATGGTTACAATGTTCGCTTGAGCCTGTCTCTAATGACCCATACATGGAATGTATGGGGGTAGCAGTCAGGTGTGGAGCTGCCGAGATAGAGTTGCTGAATGTATACATCCCGCCGAGAAATAGCTGTATCCCTGATTATAGGCCTGACATTAGCCGGCTCTTGCAAGGTCATAATCGTCTGATCCTGGGGAATTTTAATGCACATCATGAGATGCGGCATTCGGCCCTCGGGAACGACCAGAGAGGTACAGCGCTGGCTGAGCAGATTGATAGCTCTACGTTTTGCACGGTCAATGAGGACGCCCCTACCAGAATTAGAGGAGAGTGTCACAGTTCGCCTGACATAACCATCGTGTCACCTGGTCTGACAAATGACGTTACCTGGCAACCCGTCATTTCCCTTGGATCAGACCATCTCCCCATAATTGTCTCCATTAGCAGACCAACCGACTTCATCACCTCTGAACGCCGCACGTTCGTCAATCATAAAATAGCTGATTGGCAGAGTTTCAGAGAGTTCACCAATCACCGCTTCAGAGAATTGCCCAATCCTTCTGATGTTCGGGTAGCGGAAAGGACGTTCCGAGACATCATCACTGCTGCAGCCGCTCGCCATATCCCTGCTGGTCGAATACCCGAAGTAAGACCAAATTTCCCAGCAGAGGCGACGGGATTAGCAAATGAGCGTGATGAGCTTCGTCGTATCAACCCCAATGACCCCAGAGTCAGGGAGCTGACACTGGAAGTTAACAGGCTGGTCGGCGAGCATTAGCGGAACAAATGGTTAAATCATCTGAAGAGCTGCAACATTAGAGCCGGTATAGGTGAATTGTGGGCAACGGTTAAGTCACTCTCGAACCCTGGAAGAAGGGAAGATAGGACCTCAGTCACGTTTGGCGACGTTACGTTGACTGACCCGAAGAGGTGCGCAAGTAATTTCAATCGACAGTTTGTCGAGCATCCCGAGAGTGACAGGGCGAAGAGAAGAGTATTACGTCGCATCAGATCTCTTCCTGCCGAGTATGAACCACCACAATTTACAATGGATGATGTTGCCAATGCCATCAGGAACGCTAAATCATCCAAAGCGTTGGGCCCTGATGGAATCTCCATGGTAATGTTGAAGCAGCTGGATGAGCCGGGAGTCGAGTATCTCACCAAAGTCTTCAACTTGTCGCTAGCCAGGCAAGGATGCCAGCAAAAGTGAATCGTACAGACCGATTTCGCTTTTGTCGCCCGTAGCAAAGACACTTGAGGCCTTGATCCTCCCCAGTATCAGAAATAGCTATCAAGTTGCCGATCATCAACATGGATTCCGTAAGCAGCATAGCACGACAACAGCGCTGCACACCATTACCACATATATCTGTAAAGGACTCAACCAGAGACGGCCGTGCGATAGAGCAGTGATGGTGGCGCTTGACTTATCAAAAGCCTTTGATACAGTCAGGCACTCCACGCTGTTTGAGGACATTGAGCAGACAACCTTCCGGCCAAGCTTGAAACGTTGGATAGTCAACTATATGTGTGGACGCCAGTCGTACGTGGAATTCAGGAATAAGAAGTCCAACAGGGAGTTCCCCAAGGTGGGGTGATATCTCCGGAACTGTTTAACCTTTACCTCTCCTGTATTCCACCCCCTCCAGACGGCATTGAGATCGTGACGTATGCGGATGATTGCACGATCCTGGCGTCGGGTACCTATCCTGATGACATCTGTGAGAGACTGAACAACTATTTAACCGATCTTACCACCTTTTTCCATTCGAGGAATATGCAGATTTCCCCCACAAAATCTACAGCCACTCTGTTCACCACATGGACAGCGCAGTTTGGACGTGAGTTGAATGTCGTGGTCGACGGTAGCAGAATTCCGACCACAAACTGCCCTAAAATTTTAGGGTCACATTCGACACTACATTCACGTCGTGCGCACACGCCACAGCTATCTGCGACAAGTTGAAAAGTAGGAACAAGGTCCTCAAGTCCCTGGCCGGCAGCACTTGGGGTGCAGATAAAGAAACCTTGTTGACCACGTATAACGCGATAGGTCGGTCTGTGGTAAGCTATGCGGCTCCAGTCTGGTTCCCGAGATTGTGTGATTCGAACTGGAAAAAGATTCAAACTTGCCAGAATGCCGCCCTGAGAACAGGGACAGGGTGCCTCCTCAAATCTTCAGTGGACCATCTACATGAGGAGGCAAAAATTCTTCCTGTAAAGCAACACAATGAGATGCTTTCGTTGCAGTACCTGCTTGGATGTTATCGTGTGAGCCATCCCAATCACCATCTTGTGGGTAGGCCCGGCCCATTCAGGGAGATCAGGAAGGATATCCATGCTCTAGAGGGAAAGGTCCAACGATACAGGAGAGAACCCCTAGATCAACAAGCATATCAAGCAGGATTGAATAGCATTCACACGGACGCAGTTGCCAAGGCCTTAAGCAATTATAGTGGGAATAAAGTACTCGGAGTACATCCTCCATCTATCGCAGCTGAGGAGCGTCAGCTGCCACGACAAACCAGAGTAGTTTTAGCTCAACTACGCTCGGGATATTGCAGTCGCCTAAATTCGTATTGGGCGGAAATCGATCGCACCGTGCAAAACGTCTGCCCTGTATGCGGCATGGGCCCGCACGACGCACAACACCTTTTTAACTGCCCCGCCAAACCTACCCACCTAACTCCAGTGGATCTGTGGCTACATCCCATCGAAGCAGCCATTTTTCTGGAACTGGAGATAGACCCAGAGCCAGATTGAACAGAGGAACGAACAAATAAACATAACAAAAACACTGTTACAACAACAACAACAATAACATAACAACACAATGGCAAAATATTGCCCACTCCATGCAAACAGCCGCAAAATCCATACTTGGATTCCAGAGACCTCCACAAAGGAATTCATGGTATGAGCAGGAGTGTCGTGCTGCTACCGAAAAGAAAAATGCGGCATATAGAACTACTTTACAATCAGTAGCAACACGTAGCGCACGAGAGAGATATCGGGAGAAAAGGAGAGAAGATAAACGTCTTTTCCGCAAGAAAAAGAGAGAAATGGAAAAGCGGGAGTGTGAAAAAATCGAGATGTACAGGAGCCAGAATGAAGTCCGAAAATTCTACCAAAGAGTGAAACATCCAACATATGGCATTGGTACAGGCACATCCTCCTGTAGAGACCAGCAAGGTAATCTGGTAACAGATACAGATAGCGTGCTCAGGATATGGAAGGAACATTTCTCCAATCTGCTGGTATCCAATAGTAGCGGAGATGATGATACCACAGATCCAATCCCAGAAGATGGTATAAAATGTATACCGCCCGGCCAAGATGATGTAAAAACAGCAATCAACCGGCTGAAGAATAATAAAGCAGCAGGAGCCGATGGCTTACCAGCCGAGCTGTTTAAAATCGGAGGCGACGCGCTGATAAGGTGTATGCATCAGCTAGTTAGCACCATCTGGCAGGAAGAACGCGTACCCGACTATTGGAACCTGAGCATCATATGTCCCGTCCACAAGAAAGGAGATAAGACTGTATGCTCCAACTATAGGGGCATAAGTCTTCTCCCTATTGCCTATAAGATAGTGTCAGGGGATATTGTGCGAACGACTAAAGCCAATGGTCAACGAAATAATTGGACCATACCAATGTGGCTTTAGACCTGGCAAGTCCACCATTGACCAGATATTTACCCTGCGGCAAATCCTAGAGAAGACCCAAGAGATGCAGATCGACACCTACCACCTGTTTGTCTATTATAAAGCAGCCTTCGACAGCACGCAACGTTCAAAGGTATTCCAAGCCATGTCTGAATTTGGTATCCCCGCAAAGCTCATTCGGCTTTGTAAAATGACTCTAACTGACACAAGATCTCCGAAGAGTTTGATACCAAAAGAGGTTTCAGACAAGGAGACAGCCTTTCGTGTGACCTCTTCAACATCCTGCTAGAAAAGGTTATACGAGAGGCAACCGTCAAAAGAAGTGGCACAATCTACACCAATAGTCACATGTTACTTGCTTATGCTGATGATATAGACATCATGGGACGATCAGTAAAAGAAGTAACCGATACCTTTATGCGAAAGTGGGTCTGGCGGTAAACGGCGAGAAGACCAAGTTGATGGTGTCGACGCGCAATGCGTCCATTGAGATCTGACCAACTGTTAAAGTTGGTTCCTAAAATTTTGAGGTAGTAAAAGACTTCGTATACCTCGGCATCGCCGTAAACACATCAAACGACATCTGTTGTGAAATAAAAAGAAGAATTGTATTGGCCAACAGATGCTACTTTGGCTTAAGTAAGTACTTAAAAAACAAAGCCACAACTCGTCAAACAAAAATAACGATTTACAAAACACTAATACTACCCGTGCTGATCTATGGTTCCGACGCTTGGGTACTTGCGCAAGCAGATATGGCAGTGCTTGGCGTGTTTGAGAGAATAATTCTTCGAAATATCTACGGACCAATCTGCGTTGACGGTGAATATCGACGTCGTATGAACCACGAGCTGTATCTGCTATACAACGACATCAATATGGTTAAACGTATCGTGATGCAACGATTGCGTTGGCTAGGCCATATAATAAGAATGAGCGATGATGAACCCGCTAAAAAGCGTATAAATTCGAGCCACATGTCAGGCCAAAGAATAGATGGCGCAAACAAGTGGATGAAGAGATGACAAGGCGCGATATTCCAGAAAGCACTAAACAAAGAGAATTGGAGATATTTTTTTAGTTCCGTCTATGGTACAAATTTTCTGTAATGGGCCAGCTAAGTAAGTAATATTTTGTTTAAACTTTTTTAGTTTAGTTTTAGTTCGAAAATGTGCCATATCGATCCACTCCTTCGGGTACGTCACCCACAAAAGTTCAAAATTTTTCTGTAAAATGGTGTGAACAATAACTCTCGAAGGGAGCAATCGATTTGGTCCAAACTTTGCAAATCGTATTATTTCTTCCAAATATAGATCGGGTTCGAATGTGGACTATATCGGTCCACTCCTTCGGGTACCTTCCACACAAAAATCCCCTCTTATCGGATCGTTCTGAATTTTTGTTTTCAGTACGTTGTCCTTGCGACCTTTACGACCGTAAAATTTTTTCTTGCACAACTCCATACTTCCTGAGATATTGGCCTAAAAGCTCCCAGAAACCCTGACTGCACCAACCAAAATGGCAAATCCGCAAGATAATTCTCGCAGGAAGTTTCTGATTGGTGCAGACTTTGCACGTCGTATTATTTTATCCAGTCATGTATCAGGTAAGAATGTAGACTATATCGATCCTCCCACACAAAATTCGCAAAAAGTGAAGTTTAGGAGCTCCTCTCGCATCATTTTGATTCTTTTTTCAGTAGGTTGTTCTAACGGCCTCACTTACAACGGAACATTTTTTTTCTGGAGTAAGTCAATATTTCCTGAGATAATGGTCCATAAGCTCCAAAACCCTGTCACATACTAAAACTGCTATTGATCAAGATAACTCTAAAACTATTTCGAGTCCATTATGAAGAATTGGAACAAATTTCCTTTACCGACCCTTCGCAGAAAAAAATACAAAAATTTCGTTTAAATCGCAAGTTTTCTGAAGAAGGAGATTAAGGACTTTCTCCTATGAACAGGAGCAAATTTCGACTTATTTTTTAAATGGTAAATTTCTTATTATTATTGGTATTGTTCGGCTACAGGCTTTTTTTCCTTAAGGAAATGGTAAATTTTTTTTTGAAGTGAACAAGGAAATTTTCGAAGCTTTGGAGGCCTATATCTCTTGAAGTATTCATTTCCGCAACAATAGAAATACATCGGTGTTATCGACATGAAAAGCACTCACTGTGGTGATTTTTTCATATTTTTCTGCGGTGGGTAGGTAAAGGAAATTTAAGCGGACTTTAAAGCAAAAAAAAAATAGATATATATTTTATGTACGGCATAATTATTGTTTGGCTTGGTTTTTATTTTGGTCAGCGGCTGAGGGTATATATCCGTCAGCATAGTTGACTGATACTTTCTTGTTTCGTTGTTAGATTCATGTCACTTTTTCTTATTATGTACATTTTAATTGTTAGTGGTCACTTAATTTCATTTATGTGATCCTCGGACTTCGAAATTATAAAAAATGTACATATATTTAATTGTTTTATGGTAATTACCATTACTAAGATGTATTTCAGTATTTCAATCATTTCCATGGTGGCAGAGCGTGCTATGATAATTTTTTGGGCTGACATGCAATAGTAACATGCATTTAAAATAAAAGAGTACTCCACTTCAATAACTCTATTCTTTAAATTTACAACATAACACTACTACTTACGCATTGAATTTTCTGTTGATGAACCATTATTTATAATACTTTTCATATTTTCTTTATTGGCGGCTGAGATTTGATGGGGTTTCTTGAATACGTCAGGGGATTTGCTATCGGCTTTTTGCAATGCCTCCAAAGCTTTCTTGCGTTCCATCTGAAAACAAACAAAACAAGCTAGTAAATTCCTATACATACACACTAAGCAACAACAACATATCCTTACGTTTAGGCGATCACTTATCCTGCGATCGGAAGATATATTTGAGGGACTTTTGTAGGTATTTTTAAAAGATTCATTAGATATGTCGCCAAAAACTGGAAATAAATTAAAAAGGTCAAATGAGTTTACTGATCAATTCATTCTTATTCCGTTGTCAATATTACATCTTCCTCTCGCCTTTAAGCTATCCATGTTCAATATGCCTAATGAGGAATCATCATGGAGAATTGAGTTCCCTGTTCGTCGCTCCATTCTCGTTGTTTATTTGAATTGACAAAATAATTAGGCTGTGAACATATAAAAAAACAATAAAAACAACCAACACAAAGAACTATTTTTTTTTTTTGCTAAAAATTGCCTTTGAGCCGCCTCCTTTGAATTATGCCACTCAAGACTTTTAAAAATGGCGGCCCTCCAGATATCAAAGTTGATTGTTTGTGCAGAAAACTGCGGCAAAGTTGACGTACGACTGTAATTACCATAGCTTGGTTCCTTTATGCTTGGTTTACATCATGGCCCAATAACAGGTCCCCCAGCAAAATCAGATGATTTCGATTTGAGCTGTCAAAATTCATATTTGTCATTTGAATTCGCTGTGAGGTTTAGAAATGTTAAACTGTACAGAAACAGGTAGATGTATCTCGAAAAAAGAAAATAAATAAACTTTTTGTTGTAGACGTAAAATGTCAACATTTTTTGTGTTATGTATGAGAATTTAATTTACAATAACTTATTTTAGCAGTTCAAGTTCGATCAGATGGTATTTTCTGTTTCGTCAAATATATATATATATATATTTGAGATTTCATTTGACGTTTAAGCCATGGTACAATAATTCATAGGTAGGCCAGGTATGAGAATCGCCAAAAAATACAACCCTGTCGCTATGGCTTAAAACGTCAAAATTGTTTTGATGAATGATAACGGATGAGTATACAAAGAAGAAGAAGAACGAAATGTTGAAATGAAAACAAAACAGAGTTGAATTTTTTTGATCAATAATAAATATCAACTCTGCATGTCAACACGGTTTTGACAGATTAAGCCATAACAAAAAAAATTGTAATCAGCTGTTAGCTGTGGCCTACCTAAGAATTATTGTACCATGGTTTCAGCTATGGAATTGACAGTTGAAATCGAGTGGATTTCGTAAATGTAAACTTAGCATTACGTGCAAGAATCTCCAAGTTTTAAAGCCAGAGCAAATGTCAAATTAAAAAGGAATACCAGAGCCTCCTAGATGGGAACGCAGGCGGATTTGCAAAGAGACTCTGGCATTCCTTTATAATTTGACGTTTAGGGAAGCAAGCAAAGCAAGCGACGATTGATTCTGTTCTGGCCTTTACCACTCTTCACTCGAAAAGCGTTCCTTTACTTCAGAGACCATACAATTCATATGGGCGCAGTTTAGAACCTTTACCAGTTTTGCTGGTTTTACTACTTTTAAAAGTAAAGGAACAGAACAAATTGTTGTGTTGCAGAAATCGAACTTTTTTTCCAATTACTATTGCTCTGTTCCGGAACCTGCAAGAATCTACTAGTTTTAACTACGATAACGTTTTTTGCTCTATGTTGTCGACAAAAATAGTAAAACTTAGTAGATTCTTGCAGTACTGGAACAGACCATATATTTTCCAATTTTCAAAAATTAGTCCCGGTCCACACTAGAGTGATTTCATTGAAAAAATTGCATGAAATTATGCGTCTCTAGATCGACTTCCATAGTAGAGTAAAATCATAAAATTGCTGTAGTGGGGAATTCGATTTAAGAACGCCTAATTTCATGACATTTTTAATGAAATTCACGCTAGTGTGGACCAGGACTTAGAAAATCCTGCACCTCTCTATAAACAAGAATGGCAATGAATTACGCTCATTTCTGCTATTTTCTACCACACAAATTTGGGTGAGTAGAAACTAGCAGCATAGTAGAACAAATACAAGGTAAAGTTAATACTACAACAACTCAACAACAACCACATTGACATTTGTTTTTGTTTGTAAACCTTAGTGTCAACGTACATGTAAACAAAACAAGGAAAAGTCTATAAATTATTGGAATTAAAAAAACTAATAATTTTTCACATTTGATTAAAAATTTTGAAAAACATGAACGGAAACTCGTTAGATTTTCAATTTGAATGTTTCCATATCATTCCACCAAATGCATAACTTCTCGCAGAAAGTAGAATTCTTGCAAAAATGTTTGGGGTCGCTGGTAATTCATTGAAAAAAGAGAAGCTGCTTCAATCGTTTGCTTTTGAAAACAAAAAAGCACATGTTTATTAGGGTTTTATTATTTTCAAGTTTAACAAAATACCACACATATTAACAAATATTGTACCGCCTCTATAAGCGGTGTTTTAGTGTGCGGCATGTCGTTCGGACCTGTAGGAGGTTACAATCAATGAATGAGCCGTCTTTATGGGAAATAGTTTTTTTTTTTTTTTTGATGAATAAATTTGTTCTCCAAAAATATATATCCGTAACATACATCGAACATAGAAATAAATACATAAAATGTCGTATGGAATTTGACACTATCACTACAACCCAGTTCAGTCAGCTGGGTATTGCTGCTACCTTTTCTTGTTCTACCATGAACTAGCAGCAAGATTGTTTGTAAATGTTACTATTTTTCCATCCCCCTACATAATGAATAAATAGGTGTGTCCGTTTACCCAACAATTTGTACAAGTCCAGTAACTACTTGTAAACGACCAAATCTGAACACATACAACATTTGAGTAAAGTTTTGTGTCATTTCAGCACTACGTCTTTTATTCATCTACCAGAAATGACACAAAAATTTTAGGCCATGTACATAAGCTGCCTCGCCTGGTTGCCTTGCTTGCTTCTGATAAAAGAATAAAAAAGAAAAGGGTAACCCAGTTCCAAATTTGCTCGGTCTCCTTTATTATTTTATTTTTATTATGAATGAAGCAGGAAAGGAAGCCATTTTCGCTCTCTCTCCACTCTCACTCTCTTAAAAATTGCTTCAAGTTTTGCCACTTTTCGGGGTTAAGGAACGCTTTGCAGACTAAAAATGGTAATAAATGGTTAAAATGGTAACCTCAGGTAAGTAAAGGAACATAGCTATTATAGCCTTCTTAATGAGGATTTATATGACGTATACGCAAGAGAGTTGACATTTGAAACCCAGTGGGTTTGTTAAATCCGGTTATATATAAACGTACTATTACTCAAAGACTATGTTTACATTTACGAAATCCACTCGATTTCATCTGTCAATTCCTTTGTGTATACGTCAAATGAAAACTCATCTGAAATCGATTGGATTTCATTTGACGTTTGAGCAACGGAATTGACAGTTGAAATCGAGTGGCTTTCGTAAATGTAAACATAGCATTACACAGGGAATATCTATGAACTCATAGATACCCAGCAAACAATTTTGGACGTTGTTCAATTGGAGTTATGATTTCACAACATCTATCGATGTAGTCCAACAGAGTTATGAAAAATACACTCCGTTCGATACATTTTATAAGCAGTTGCTGTAGAGATCCCTACAGAAAAAAACCAGTTGGTTGATCCCTACACATTTCTTCAAAAGACAAACAAGAGTGTATACATTTCGGAGAATTTGTTGGTCGATGGTCAGACTAGCAAAGTTTCATGAAACCAATTTCGTTAAAGTTTCTTTTCAAATTTCGTTAATGTCCACACACGTTAACGTGAAATTTAAGATCTTTGCGTGTCCTCTTTATTTTACCATTCGCGTTTGTTGTGTTTCTCATACCAATAAAAACAAAAAAAGACATAAATAAACCAAAAAAACAACACAAAATAATTAACATTAATAATTAAATTAATATTAATAGTTAAATTTTCACTATTTCATTAATTAAATGTTTTTATTGAATATATTTATTTTTGTTGTTAACGTTTGCTTGAGAAAATAAAAATGAAAGAAAATTGAAGAAAAATCTTGCAACGAAGAACAAGAAGAGGCAACACAACAAACACAGAAAACCATGTACATGGGTTTCACTACTTCATACCCCTCGCCTATAAACTTGACGTCGCCATGTTGAAATCGTGCTAGTCTGACCATCGACTTATAAAATAAAGAAATAAAAACTTAATGCTATAGTCGTGTTCCTTTACGTGCCAGAGGTTACCAGTTTTTACTACTTTTTACCCGCAAAGTGTTCCCTTACTTTTAAAAGCATATAATTTATATGAGAACAGTTCACCACTTTTACCATTTTCTGCCACAGTTACCACTTTTAAAAGTAAAGGAACAGACCATATGTTTACATTTACGAAATCCACTCGATTTCAACTGTCAATTTCACAGCTCATCCAGATGAGATTTCATTTGACGTTTAACCTATGGATTTGACAGTTGAAATCTAGTGGATTTCGTTAATGTAAACCAAGCATAAGTTGCGAACATTTTTGCGGTAATTCACGAGACGGAAATTTTTAATGGAATGGAGTGTAGTTGGAGTCCATGTCGAAAGCTGAACTAGTGATGGGAAGGCAACATAAAAAACCTTTGCGTATATAAGTCCCGGTCGTGAATTTCATTAAAAAATTTCATGAAATTAGGTGTTCTTAAATCGAATTCTCCACTACAGCAATTTTATGATTTTACTTTACTATGGAGGTCGATCTAGAGACGTATAATTTCATGCAATTTTTTCAATGAAATAACTCTACACCTTTTTCAGATGTAATTCGAAACATTTTAGTTGTAATTCGTAACATTTCATTTGTAATTCGAGAATTCTATTTGTAATTCGTAACATTCCATTTGTAATTCGTAATATTCCATTTGTAATTCGAATTATTCCATTTGTAATTCGAATTATTCCATTTGTAATTCGAATTATTCCATTTGTAATTCGAATTATTCCATTTGAAATTCGAATTATTCCATTTGTAATTCGAATTATTCCATTTGAAATTCGTATCATTCTATTTGTAATTCGAATTATTTCATTTGTAATTCGAATTATTCCATTTGTAATTCGAATTATTTTATTTGAAATTACAATGGAAATCATTCGAATTACAAATAGAATAATTCGAATTACATATGGAATAATTCGAATTACAAGTGGAATAATTCGAATTACAAATGGAATATTACGAATTACAAATGGAATGTTACGAATTACAAATAGAATTCTCGAATTACAAATGAAATGTTACGAATTACAACTAAAATGTTTCGAATTACATCTGAAAAAGGTGTAGAGTTATTTCATTGAAAAAATTGCATGAAATTATACGTCTCTAGATCGACCTCCATAGTAAAGTAAAATCATAAAATTGCTGTAGTGGAGAATTCGATTTAATTACAAATGAAATGTTACGAATTATAAATGGAATTCTCGAATTACAATTAAAATAATTCGAATTACATCTGAAAAAGGTGTAGTGTGTACCGGGACTAAAGGCCTGCGTACATAAGCTGCCTTGCCTGCTTACCTTGCTTACTTCTGATAAAAGAATAAAAAAGAAAAGGGCAACCCAGTTCAAAATTTCCTCGGCCTTCTTTATTCTTTTATTTTTATTATGTCAGAAATGAAGTAGGAAAGCAAGGCAACCAGGCGAGGCAGTTTATGTACGCAGACCTTGAAGCTGCTCTGCCTGATTACCTTGCTTTCCTGCTTCATTTTTGACATAATAAAAATAAAAGAATAAAGAAGGCCGAGGAAATTTCGAACTGGGTTGCCCTTTTCTTTTTTATTCCAAAGACGTATAGCAATAAATGGCCTGTTCCTTTACTTTTAAAAATGATAACAGTGGCAGAAAATGGTAAAAGTGGTAAACTGCTATCATATAAATTTTGTTCTATTAAAAGTAAGGGAACACTTTACAGGTTAAAAATGGTAAGAAATGGTAACCTCAGGCACGTAAAGGAACAGAGCAAAAGACTAGAAGAAATGCATTTTCCAAAAACATATGCTAATAGTTCCACATTTTGGTTACAGATGGCTACACAACTCACTGGAATTGATAACAGCAATGCCAATCGTTTTTGATTCCCATTTCTCGCGGCAGAAAACATTAACGTTGTGTTTTGTGGCTGAAATTTATTTCTTCAGTCCCAATTTACATTAGGCGAGTTTACTTGCGGCAATTGTCAGTTTGATGGAGAGAGAGGTGAGGCATATGGTAACCCTTTGCCTCTCAGCCCCCTCTCTCACCTACAAACTGACAATTGCCGCAAGTAAACTCGCCTAATGTAAATTGGGACTTACTTTTTTATTGTTTATTTAATAAAAAAATCAAAAGTGAATGCCGTCAAACTTTAGTTTTAATGCTTTTCTTGTCAATATTCCAATGAGTAACAGTTTTCGTTTAACAGAATGTTGCTATGATATCGTAGCAACAGAGGTTAACTCCCTCTACAGTTAATTTTTCACAATTGACTTTTCCTATCTTACATTGTTACAATGCTATTTTTCATTGTGTTCCCGTACTTTTTTAATGGTAATATTAGAAAATATACCGAATTGTCAAAAATTGCTTCCCCATACAAATTTCTTAAAAAATACGGGAACGGAAAAATGACGGAAATTGCAAAAACTCCAGCAGAAATGTCAAAATCAACGTATCAGCTATAATTTTAGATACCAATGAACATATGAATATGCTTGCTGCTAGTTTCTACTAGGGCAAAATTTTATGGCAGAAAACAGGAGAAGAGTGTTTTATTCGGCGCTATTTTGGTTTAAAGAGATTTCGGAGTACAGGAACGCATTTTTGCTGGTAGCCTGTGGTAGAAGAGAAATCCATTTTCGCTCTCTCTCCACTCTCATACCCCGGTTACACTATTGAAGGTTAACCCACTGGGTTTAATAGATCCAGTGGGTTAATCTTTGCTGGTTACACTTAGCTTTTCGAGGATATAAACTGTCAGCTGATGTTTGTTTACGTATACATACAAAATAACTAATAAAGTCGTGTTTTACACTTTTACAATTTTTTGTATGAGATATCGTCCCCTCTTTGCTCATATTGGTATATTTTACACACAGGGATACATTTTTGTATCATGGTATCAAGCGTAATTTTTGTTAAGAAAGTGTCTAATGTAAAAAATAAATAATTTTATGATTTTCAAATAACTTTAGATTTATTAACTCCATAAAATCTCATGCGACCAATCGTAAACGTGTAAAACACGACTAACTCAGTTGCAAAAACAGTTGCAACTTTTGGTACTTTTTGAGTAGAGTTGGATTTTTTTGCACAAATACCGAATACAACACTGTATTTTTGGTGGATTTGTGCCGGATTTAAAATAAACCCAGTCGTGATAGGATTTAATTTTTGTATGGCAAATCTGGTCAGATTTGACCAGATTAAGCAATAAATCCTCATGAAGTGGGTTAACACGGCAAAAAGCTGTAGTGTAACCGTGCTATTACTCTCTTAAAAATTGCTTCCAGTTTTGCCACTTTTCGGGATTAAGGAACGCTTTGCAGGTTAAAAATGGTAACAAATGGTAAAAATGGTATCCTCAGGTAAGTAAAGGAACGCAGCTTATTGTTATGATGTCTCAACGATAAATTATTTTTTTTTTCATTTGTTAGTACTCATGGCAGAATAAGATGGTAATCTCATTTGAAAAAACCGTCCTTGAGCTGCCACATACAACCATGCATTCGAAACAATATGAAAGTTGTTGTTGTATTGTATGTCAATTACAACAAAACAACATATTGTTTGTTTACGTTTCATTTTTGTTTTTATTGGAATAATTTTTTGTTATATTTCGCAAAAATGTGTGAAGAGGTCACTTTTTCGGTATTCTATTGGTCCATAGAGGACGTTTCTGCGGTTGGAGAATAAAATAAGTTCGTAATTTTTAGGTTTCTCGGTCCTCTTAACGTTAAAAGAGTTCTAAATTGAATGTTATTGCATTCTTATTCGTGCTATAGACAAATAAGGAAAAGACAAATCAAATTAAAGAACATTTGCTTGCAGGCAGTGTGCAAGGTTTCTATTCGTCCTGATCTCGGCAACGATATCCCCACACGCACACGGTAACTATCGTTAACCTCATGGCTGCCAGCGAAATGCCGGTAAGTAAATGTTTGGAATGAAGATGAATGGGTTTATATTTTGATATTGAATGTGTGCTGCTTGTTACAGGTCACCAAACCTCTGCTTAATCTTGCCCTGCTCGTCGTGCTGCTGCTTGCCCGTTGTGGCGGTATTCATTGTTCTGGTCAGTGTTTGGTAACACGTGCCGTGATGGTCGCCTTTACTAAGACTTTTCGCAGTTGGAACAGGAAGGTCAATATACGCAACGCCGCTACGATCTGCCTATTTACTTGATGGCGTGTATGCATTTCCTTTGTAAAAATGTCGCAAAAGACCAAACAAGCTGTTTGTTTTCCTCAGGCGCTTGAAGATCTGGACTGACATGCAAAAGGCATACAAATCCCAACAATTCCGGGTTGGTCATGGTACCATACGCGACCGCTGTGAACCTCACCTCGAATACCACAAAGATGAAGGTTTTCTTGCAAATATGGTTCCACCTAGAAGTAGGATACAAACTTCCTCATACGAAGATGACTAACACCAATTTGTATCGCTTCGTGACACACGCAAGGAGGTCTTCGGTCGTGTTCGTCTCTCAAAGTAGAATCCTTATGCTGAAAAGCATAAAAAGAACAAAGTGGAACCACTTTTGTGTTGCTACCCTAAGCTGCCAACCGCGCTAAAACGCTACAGAACAAGCTAGAAAGAAGATAGCCGCCGCTGTCCCCCATGATGTAGGCTCTTGAAATCTTATAAAATCGGTGTATGGTACTATTTTTATTCTACAAATAGTATTATATTTTATAATATTTAGCAGCCGTATCTGTTTACAGCATAAATTTCTTAGGAAACCGACATCTATGTATGTATGTTTCGTCTTTTCAAAAATAAAAACTTCCCAAGGAAAAAATATACAATGTAGTCATTATACACGTTATTATATATACATATATGATGGATTTTATTTGGGGAGTCATTTCCATATTGATCTTGCCAAACATCCATTTTAGAGTCACCGTGTGATAATTTCAGATTTGGGTCATTGTGTCAGGAAGCAATGACTTGCCCATGTTTGGCAGAAATATTCCGATGTGCAAAGGTTAGACCAGCCATTTATATAGGTTGCTGTAGGAGGCTTTTGAACAAATATATCTGAAGGCATAGACTTGATCACGAAACACATCATATCACTGTTAACCATAAGGATTTTCAAACCAGGTACTCGAAGGACTGAATCGATATAGTCCATGCTTGATATATGTATGTATGTCTGGAAAAATAATGTGAGGAATAATTTTTAGGATAAATCAGTTGATCCGTTCGTAAGTCATGTTACGCCCTAAAACTTTGAACTTTTATGGAGGAGGTACCGGTCCCATTCTCGAAATAGATTAATATTTTGAAAAAATATGACCAGGCCAATATTTGGACCACATCATCTGATCCATTCGAAAATTATCCTTTAGACGGGCGGACAGGCAGGGCAAAATCATCAAATTGTCTGAAAACTTAAAAAATTTAAATTAAATTAGTTTGGAATTTGAAATGTAAATAATCCTGACATATGTATGTATGTTTTAACATATACATACAAAGTTTGTCAAAATCATTTTGTCAATGAAGGGACGGCAAAGCGAATACAACTCTGTGAGCTGTGAGCGTGAGGTTACCTTGTATCATTGTATCATGGTTAGCATGGTACAATAATTCTTAGGTAGGCCACAGCTAACAGCTGATTACAATTTTTTTTTTGTTATGGCTTAATCTGTCAAAACCGTGTTGACATGCAGAGTTGATATTTATTATTGATCAAAAAATTCAACTCTGTTTTGTTTTCATTTCAACATTTCATTCTTCTTCTTCTTTGTTTACTCATCCGTTATCATTCATCAAAACAATTTTGACGTTTTACGCCATAGCGACAGGGTTGTATTTTTTTGGCGATTCTCATACCTGGCCTACCTATGAATTATTGTACCATGATGGTTAGTACTATACACAATTAATACGATATATAGATAATTTTACCATAATTTTCCAAATAAAGTTGTAAAGTTCTATATTGTCGTATATTTTTGACGATTAAATCAATTTACAATAAATTGTTTTGAAAATTCATGTTCGATCAGCTGCGCATATACATCTACCTTTATCATTGTGATATGTTTGAAATCAACAAAAAATTAGTATAAACACCGGGGTGTATTTCAGGATTTCGTGAAATCCAGTGGATTTTGGAGCGCAAGTGTAAACTTGGCATTATAATATTGACATCTTTGTTTATTCTTTTATCAGAAGTAAGCAAGGTAAGCAGGCAAGGCAGCTTATGTACGCAGGCCTTTGGGATGATGAAGCAAAATCAGATGCACTTGGATTAATTGGAGAACGGAGAAAGTAGACTCAAATGTGATTGAATTTAATGGAAATTTTTTAATGTGTGTTTATATAATAAATTTGTGTTTATATAATAAATAAAATAAAGTTCTTTGAGTTCTTGTTTTACACAAACAATAAATGCATTTTATTTATTTTGGGATATTGCGCAATGGCTTGCATTTTTATTGGATCTCTAGACTGATTAAAAATGCAATCCGAAGAATGAATATAAATTCAATTCGAAGCACTGCATCTTAAGCTGTGATTTGGATCGAAAATGGAGTGCATCCTAGCTGTGGAAGCAAAATGGAATGCATCCTAGCTGCGCGTTCTCTTGTAAAATTCATAGGAAAAGATGTACTCCAACGGCAATTGTACTGTACACTTGTACTAATTAAACTGCATCCACGGATACAAACTTTTTGCTGGGTACATTTTGATTCAAATTTGTTCTATTTTAGAGTATTTTCAAAATGTATTTATGTTTTTCCTGAGAAAAATTTTAGAACGACCTCATTATTCAATATTTACTTTGACATTAAATTTTCTATAATGCGGCTTATACAATGTGTGCATGCAGGACAGCATTTGTAATATTATTAGTAAATGTTGATGTTTTTGCCAATGTATGTGGGAGTATTTTTACCAGGATTAATGAAATCAAAATAGCTTTGATTTTGTAAATGAAACTTTCAATCCGATGAATTTTGTTTATTTTCCAAAAAAATAAGAAAACAGTTTTTGAAAATAACAAATATTGTTTGTGATGAAATGAAAATTATTTGAAAACTTCAACCAAATGTCGCGTTTTGGAGGAAAATTTATAATTTTTTGGAATGTAGATTAAAAGAATGCCACACATTATTCAATCTCACACGACCACAAGGGGTTCATCGGTATGGGCCGCATAACAACAATGTTGTTTTTGTACATTTGTTAGTTGTAATTTACCTTATATAAATATTCTTTGCTTAGGTGGTTAAACAGTTTCAAGTCAAAATTGTAAAAGAATAGACATGTCGGTAACAGCATCTCTTGCGATAGAAATATTTTTTTCGATCGTTGAACATCGTATGTTTTTAAAAGAAGTACGCGAATTTGGTAAATTTTTTGCACAATAAAGCAAAATAAAGACGTGATCAAATGCGACTCGCGTTATTGTCCAGAAAATTATATTGTTGGTCACATTTGAGATCCTATCTTCCAACTTTCAGGCTCAATGGTAAATATAGGATCAACGTTCTCCGGGAAAGAGGATTTGTGAATCCACGGACTGTTTTAAACAAACTTATTATTGGAAATATAATAGTGTCGCGAATATGTGAAGCAAGAAGTTAATCGGGTACTGAAATATTTGAAGCACGGACTATATTCCACCGTTTCATCCTAAAGGTGGTAGTGTAAATCGGTTACGGGCATACAAAATATTTATGTTAAGCATGGGATGTGGATGTTCTGAAGAAACGTATAACCTTCGTGATATAGACAGTAGCGCAAATTGGTCTCGGGAATATGTATGTAAAGCACGGTGTGCATTCTGCAAATGCATATGTATATAGGTGCATACATTTCATATTATAAGACAGCATCTGTAATATCTGTAATGTGAGTCGGTTGCCGAGTTAAATTATCACAAATTATCTCCATGATTCAACTATTGATTAACATCCACGGTAATTGGATATATGTACAGGAATGAATCGGACAACGCACCGCCAAGGATAGTCAACTCAGCAACAGCTGTACCTCCCAATCAACAAAAGATGCACAATACCAGCATATGTGTTCAAGAAACATTTAACAAGGAACAAGGTAAGCCAGAATTATTTTTATTGATTCATATGGATGCTTTCCAGCAGCACACTTTTTATACCCTCAGCTTAGACTAAAGGAGGTACATATATACATGTTCATACGTCCCAAGTACCTACGTTTGGACGAAATCCGTTTCAAAAAATTTGGAGTTGATTTAGCCATGTCCGTCCGTCTGTCTGGCTGGAGCGCACAATAACTCTCGACCAGCGGCCGGATGAATCGATTTGGAAACAACTCTAGTAAAACCACTCCGATTTTTTTTGACATTTTTTTCAGAGGTAGATATTGTTGCGCTGATTACGGGAACCCCGTTACCCGGTTATTGGACCCGAAAGTCCGGGTAAAAAACCCGGGTTAGACACGGCTCTACTGAACCGAATTCTACAATATGGGAATCAGTGGAAAGCTTAGGGAAATCCTAATCCAACGAGTGGATATTGCCAGGTATTCAGGTGATATAGCCCAAAAACAGATTTTTGGACCCGGGTTTTCCACAAAATCCTTAAAAAGTAAAAAATTGGCCCATTATGGGTGCCCGCTTAGTGTATGTCAGATTATAGCTAGTACTTTAACCTTTACAGAATGGTGTTATATGTTGTAATAACTTCTCTGGATCCAAAGATATGGCCCTTAGAATCTTGACAACCCGATATTATATTTTTTGGGGGACAGGTCCATGCTCTAAATTATACGGTGACAAACTGAAATGACTGCTTATAACTCCTTAACTCTGATCTGTAATCTCCAGCCTTCTGCACCAACCCTTAAATGTAGTTTAAGGGCTGTTCTCGGATCATTTTTAAACGTTTAGTCCTTATGGTACCAAGTATAGCTATACAATATTTTTCTTGAGGAACTACACTTTCTGTCATAATGACACGGTTTAGGACCATATGGAACCCGTATCCTTCCAAAGCATTTTACTAGTGTTTTACTTGTTGCAGCATGAAATTTACGTTGAATCATAGGTTTGATGCTAGGTTAGCAGCCACTGGCCGAAACACTAAGGTTTCGGGTCAATCCTGTAAGTAAGAACCCGCTGCCGCACTGTGGGCGAAATTCAAATCTAGCGGGGAAAAAGTCCGAAAACTAACTAAGACCTAAGTAAAAATCATTAAAGCGGTATTTTAGCAAACATACTGGTAGACCTAAAAATAACAATCAGTATTGCATTTAACGGTTATTGGCCGTTATAACGGTACATTTACTGGGAGTTTTTTTGCAAGTGATAAAATCGACTTTTTTTGATAACTTGTATGTTGACTAATAATATGGAGAAATGAAAATAAACATGTCGATAATTTATTTTTTTCAGATAGTTTGGAAGTAGTTTTTATTAAAAAAAATTTTATACCAGTATTTCATATTGTAAATATTCTGAAAAAATTTTTTGAATATTTGTATGAAATTTTTTCTACTTAGAGCATTTTGAGTAAAGTGCAACTTATGGGAAACACACGGAAACACTATCGGACTTTTTTAATATCAAATTGCATACTCCAAAGTATATACTCCCAAATTTTGGTCTGCCTTTTTTTGCCTTTTTTTCTTGTAATCAACAATTTTATAAATCCATTTTTACATGAAATGCGTAATTTAAAGTGGGGCATTTGTGTGATATACCAAAAAGTGAACCCAAGTGAATAATGTTTGGTGTGTAGATATTTTGTCTATTAAAAACACGAAACCCAAATTTACAGCCATTTCCGTTGGAAAATCTTGCTGAAACCTTCTGAATTCTGGAAATCGGGAGATACGTATATATGGGTACTATATCAAATCGTGGATCTAGGTCGAACATTTTTGGTATGGAGACTTTGTGTGTGTACTTAGAACCCAAAATACCAAAGTACAGCCAATTTGGTTGGAAAATATGAAGAATACCTTCAAACTACCTAAAATTTCGGGGCTAGACCAAAACGTCGACCTATGACCCCCATAATTGGAACTAATGTCACATACCCCCTTAAGACCCTAAATACCAAAATACAGCAAAATTCACCGTGAAATGTGGTCCATATACCCAAAATACCATATGTGCCGAGGTACCGTTACGAGAACGATATGATTTAACGGTGAGCTATATTCGCCATACTCCGTGTAATCATACCTATACAAATAAGTAACATCTGTACCAAATTATAGCCGCTTGCCTCAATTAGTTTAGGAGTTATTAATTTTTCCCCGCTAGATTTGGATTTCGCCCACAGTGTGCCGTGGGATTGCTTGTTTTTGTGTGATGTTGGCCATCACATCACACTGTTCCCATTATTTGTTTTATATTTTGCATTGTAGAGTTTCGTGGAGGGCATTGTCTAAACGAACAGATAAGAGTGTGAAAACGTCATCAAAGTGTTTGTGAGGAGTATTTTTTATAGATTATGAATGTTCATGTAGGTAAGATACCATCTATGGCGATAAGATTCCAGCTATTATATTTTTATTAAAACTTCATTTATTTCCATGTTTTTTCTATAGGCAAAATTTTATTCTCGTTCTTGTTTTTAGGAAAAACTCTTAAGGCAATTCACAACAATGAAAAATAATTTAAAAATTTCGATATTATACAAAAAATATATAATAATAATTAATTAATAATAAGGCTATTAATGCTATGGAAATGATAAATATTAGAATTCATTAAATTCCATCTGGGTATGTAAAGATCGAAAGGAAATGCTCAAATAAGCATACGAATAAGACTATTTAGTCGTCAAATAAAAAAAAAATGTTAACTTACAGAGCAAAACTAATTGGCATAACAAATATTTAAATTATACAAAAAAGTCCGCTCTCTCTCGCCCTTCCTCTAGACTTAAGTTATAATATATATTTTAAAAATGTGCACAACAATTTTAGCCTCTAGTTAGTATCAGACTATTAGTTGCTAACTCTTTTTCGATGTTGCTGCTTTGTTAGTTTTCACCACCAGCCATGCTTTATTGGGTAGACTTTGCAGATAGTTGATCCATTTACGCACACACAATAGCCATACAATACCGTATATAATACAGACAATTGATTCTATGTAATAGCCATCGAATACAATTTTACATTCACCACCAGCTGCTGTACATTCCTGGAAGTTAAAAACATAAATATATAAATTATTTGGGAAATGTTGAGGGGGGGTTTTAAAATGATTATTTCGTGATGACAATAGTTGTGATTTCTTAAAGTAGACCAATTGGTTGGGAAGTTTTCTGTCATTATTCATTAGCTAAAATCCTCAAAATATCTGCATTTTAATGTGGGCTACACTAAAACATGGACCAAAAATAGCCCAACTTTCACATTATGTATAATGGACGATTACGCTGCTACGAGGATAGGAGTAGATCATTTCCCTTGGCTCCGACCACTTTCCAATCATCGTCTTCGTAAATAGACCACCCGACTTCATAACATTTGACCGCCGTACTTTTCTAAACTATGGAAAAGCTGATTGGCAAGGGTTTAGAGAAATTACCAACCACCGATTCAGAGAGCTTCCATTCAATTAGATAATCGTGTAGCTGAGAGAACTTTTGGACATCATCGCAGATGCCCACATATCTCAAATACCAAACCCAATTTCCCAGCAGAGGCAACAGGACTAGCAAATAAACGTGATGAACTTCGTCGTACGAATCCTGAAGACGCAAGAGTTAGAAAACTTACTCTTAGGCTAGGCAATGCAACATTGGTAGATACAGTATTAAGTCAATTGAGGGTTGGTTAAATCACTCTCGAATCCGGGAAAGAAGAATCATAGAACCGTGGAAGTACCATCACAATTTATGATGAGCGATCGTGGAAGACTGAAACAGAGCAGGACGTGGGATCGAACCGTTATGGTGGCTCTTGACCTATCAAAGACCTCCGATACCGCCAACCATGCCATCAGCTATGCGTGTGTTCGCCAGTTTCTTGTGAAATTCAGAAATAACAAGTAAAAAAGAATCAGTCGGCTTTGCCGACAGAGGTATACCCTCAGCCAGTGTAAATTGAAACACTTTTTTCACAAAAAAACTTATGTATTTAGGGGTTTCAAAACTTTTTTTCGTATGAACCGACAAAAATGTTGATTAGGATTAAAGTTCAAAAATTTTGCGGAAAAGTTAAAGTTAAAGACCGACATAGACCATGGGGGTGTCATAGGGGGTTTTTACACCCTTCGGGCTGTTTTCTCAAGAAGTATGAACTTGCCCCTGATGAAACTTGTACCGTCGTATAGGGGACCATGAATACAAGATGTAACAACAAAACCCAAGGCGATTCGAGAGCAGGCCCTAAATTGAACTTTTCCGAAATTTTGTGTGGGAGTTACTTGAAGGAGTTTACTGATTGAGTCCATATTTGGAACCTCATCTAAGTCTGGTAGAAATTTCATAATGTCCAAAGTATGGACCAAATCGGTTGTTCCCTTCAAGAGTTATCATGCGCACAAATTTTCCGAACATTTTCGAACTTTTGTGTGGGAGGTACCGGAAGGAGTGGACAGATATAATCCATCTTCGAACTTAAACTAAGTTTGGACAAAATATTACGAAAGCCAAATTTTGGACCTAATCGACAGATCCGTTCGAGAGTTATCTTGCGCTCCAACCACTACACAAGGTGTCATAGCGGCTTTTTGCACCTTTCCGGCCATTTTCTCAGGAAGTATGGACTTGCCCCTGATGAAACTTGTACCATCGTATGGGGGGAAGTGAATACAAGTTGTTGCAACAAAAATCAATGCAATTCGAGAGCAGGTCCTAAACTGAACGTATCCAAAATTTTGTGTGGAAGGTACCCGAAGGAGTGGGCCGATTGAGTCCATATTGGAACCTCATCTAAGTCTGGTAGAAATTTCACGATGTGCAAAGTATGGACCAAATCGGTTACTCCCTTCAAGAGTTATCGTGCCCACAAATTTTCCGAACATTTTGGAACTTTTGTGGGGGAGGTACCGGAGGGAGTGGACCGATATATGTAGCTCATCTTCGAACTTAAACTAAGTTTTGGACAAAATATTACGAAAGCCAAATTTTGGACCTAATCGACAGATCCGTTCGAGAGTTATCTTGCGCTCCAACCACTACACAAGGTGTCATAGGGTCTTTTTGCACCTTTCCGGCCATTTTCTCAGGAAGTATGGACTTGCCCCTGATGAAACTTGTACCGTCGTATAGAGGACAGCGAATACAACTTGATAAAACAAAAATCAAAGCGATTCGATACCAGATCCTAAACTGAACTTTTCCAAAATTTTGTGTGGGAGGTACCCGAAGGAGTGGACCGATTGAGTCCATATTGGAAACTCATCTAAGCCTGGTAGAAATTTCACGATGTGCAAAGTATGTACCAAATCGGTTATGCCTTTCAAGAGTTATCGTGTGCACAAATTTTCCGAACATATTCGAAATTTTGTGGGGGAGGTACCGGAGGAAGTGGACCGATATAACCCATCTTCGAACTTAAACTAAGTTTTGGACAAAATATTGCGAATGCCAAATTTTGGACCGGACAGACGGACGGACATTGCTAAATCGACTCCAAATTGTCTGAAACGGATTTCGTCGAAACATACTTGGGGTCTAAAACCATTATTTCGATGAGGCACATTTTGCCCATATGAAAGTGTATATACCCTTTCTAGCCTAAAGGCTGAGGGTATGAAAAGTCAAAGACCCGAAGATTGAAATAGGGTCTTTCCCAAGGAGTAATGATATCTCCGGAACAGTTTAACCTCCACCTTAAACGGACTCCGATTGAGTCAGTCACCCATACTATTAGATGGCTGTGCATCCTTAACCTAATACATAGCTTTCTGAAATTCCACACCCTCCGGACGACATAGAGATCGTAATGTATGCGGTTGATTGTACCAATCTTAGCGTCGGTCCTATCGTCGCTAACATATATAATAGGTTAAATGTCTAAAAGGCTGACTTAGTGCAGTTTTTCCATGTGAGAAATTCCGCCGCTAAATCCACTGTCACATTGTTTACCACGTGGACGGCTGAGATGAGGCTCTTCGTGAACAAATTGATCGATGGTGTCCTGATTCCGACCACTTACTGCCTCAAGAAGTTGTGTGTAACGTTCGACAGCATGCGATATATGAGACAATATCAGGTTCTCAAGTCGTTGGCCGGCATCTTACAACAACAACTTGGGGTGCTGACAAAAAACCTTGTTGCACTCTTATAAAGCAATAGGTCGGTCTGAGCGTCAATATGTTATGCAAATGTTAGTGCTACGTAATGGAAGAATTTTCGAACTTGCCATAAATGCCGGCCTGAAGTCTGCAGTAGGGTGCCGCCTCATGACACCAATAGACTATCTACATGGGACTAAATTCTTGCCGTCCTGAAGTGCCTCCTAATGACACCAATAGACTATATACATGAGACTAAAAGCTTGCCGGTTCGTTGGCACAACGGGACTTTGTTGACCATCTTAGTTGAAGGGCTTTCGGAAGGTTTATTTTGAAATGTTTAACGAAGGTAGCGCAGCCTTTGTGGTCCTGTTTAAGACGACAAAATCTTTACGTAGACAAGTCCATGCTTCCCGTCGTAATGAGATCTAAAAACACTCTACGGTATCCAACCAAAGTCGTCGTTTATAGCGATTTTAAAAGATTGACTGTCATTCAACCTCTTCATATCGTATTATGTCCCTAAAACTTAAATCAAGTTCGAAGGAACTCAGCGGCAAACAAAATTGCAACACTAATGCACTTAATCCAGTTAAAGGCCACCTTTTGGATCGTATGAAATTGTCCCTATATTTCCATTCGACTCCTTTGTACGCCTCTCTCACTAAAGCTTTTTTAGTAGCCTTTGTTACAAATCTCTAATATAATTCTCCACACTTCTGTATTCTAAAAAAACCTTAAAATTTAAATTGTTTCTCGATATCGATTCTTTTGTCTTACCTGTGTTTGTTTCTTGGTCAAACAATGATTTTTATCGGCCAAGCTATCATCCACATTTGCACACTCCTTCCAGGTGAGAACATCGACCAACCACAGTATAACCGTATTGGCCCAATTACCACCCAAATTCGATAAGGTATTTAGGAATGTCATATATGTTCCACCCACTGCAGGATCGGATATTTTTGCAAAGAATGCCATTACCGCCACAAACATACAATATAGGAATATTTGATAGATGCCATAGTTAACCACCAGCAGGACATAATAATATATTGGCACTTCACCACCAGCAATCATGTGAGGTGTAAAATAGGCAATCATCGAAGCAATGGAAGCAAATACAATACGATATGGAATTGCCTTGACGTAAACATCCATGGGTCTGGGCCCGTTTGTATAACGGCTAACAACGAGCGGTAAAACAATTTGTAATGGTATTATGGGTACAACCAACAGAGCCAATTTCTCTTTGGGCACACCAGCATCTATTAGTTTCAGGGAAGTTACAGCATCACAGGCGGCAAAGGTTACTTTTACTGTTAGCAATATGCCAGCCAAAATTTGCACTGGACGCATACGCACCATATCAATGAGGATTTTATAACTTTCATAAATATTCAATTCATGTTCTTCAGTGTAACGAGATCCGTCATCTTTATGCTTGGCAATGTTTTCTTTTTTAAATATAGCAACCAAAGTTGTGGCCACCAGGAAACACCAAGCCCAAAACCACAAGAATTCCGGTAATGTAACCATACCCTCGTCCTTGGGCACCGTACGCAAATATGTATTACAAAACTCTTTCGATTCCAGGGCAATAAATGCCACATAGCCCAAAAAGTAGCCAGCTGTTTGTCCCACACTATTACAAGTTGAGGCATAGCCAACATTCACACGTTTCAACATGGTTAAGGCCCAGCCGTCGACTGCAATATCCTGGGTTGCAGCCAAGAAATTCAGTAAAAAGAACAATGCAGTCAGTAGCGGAACATTGGGTTCCACGCCATCACCACCCAGCCAACGATCCACTTGCCACGACAAGAACAACATAAATGCACCAATTAAATATTGACATGGTACCAGCCATGATTTTCTGCGTCCGAAGCGCTTTACATACACCGCATCGACAATAGGCGCCCACAACAACTTCAAGCTAAAAGGCCAATAGGCAAATGAAAACTCCGCCTGTTGTTTGTAGCTTGCTCCACGATTTTGCAACAGCATGGGCACAGCTGCAATCAAGCCCAATGGAATACCCTGCAATATGTACAGGAACAACAACAGCAATATGTTGCCCCTGTCACCGCGTATGTCGGTCTTTTCATGATGCGAATCATTTTTGTCTTCCGTGACCAATAGGGTCTCTTTGGAATTTTGACGACGTCTTAAACTCATGGCACAGCAACAGTGTGAATTATTCTACGACAAAACCGTGAATTTACAATATTTTAAAAATAAAAACAAAAAACGACACGTCACACACTTTGAAAGAATAACATGAGTGTTGTGTTGTTGCTATTTTGTGCACCAGCGACAAGGTTCTTTTTCTCACTGGTGGTTAAATAGAGCGCTTGACATACAGCTGTTCTATTTTGCAAATCACAAATAATTGCCCAAATTCAATACACTTTATTGTCGCTTATTAATTTTTATTCATCACGAAATTGTTTTTGATCTAAATCAGGCGTACTTTATCCGTGTATTTCAATAATACACCTGAAACACCACAAATGAATTGACTTTGATGCTAGCGTAATAAAATAAAACCAAAACAACACCTGTTTTTTGTAATCAACTGATAACGGGCGTAGTTAGACGAACGTAAACGTAATGTGAAAGTAATGGCGTTGCTATGTTACACCCTGTTTTTGTAAAAAAAATTATTCTTCTCACACGAATTGTCAAATTTTGTAGATCGATTTACTCGCCATTGCGCAAATGTAGAGCGCTGATTTTTAAATGAGGAATTCTTTACTAAATATGGAACGCATCTTCGAAAAATTACCCAGCAAAATTTGAAGGAAGGGGTTCTATGTGATTTCAGTGGGTTACACACGATCAGTTTTGACTATAAGTTTTGCTCAAATAATCGGTTGCTTGCCAGTGTGGCCGTTCATTTTTGTCAGTCATCAGGCAACCACAAAATATTTTGTGGTTGCTGGACGGTTGGACAGTTATCGATAATTGCAAAAATCGACAGTCAAAACTGATCGTGTGTACTCCGCTTTCATGTCATCTTTTGCATTGGTTCAAACGAAGTCGTGAAAGATCCAATCTTTTCATTAGCATTTGAACCCATGCAAAGGAAGTCGTGAAAGATCCGATCTTTTCATTGGCATTTGAACCCGAAAAAAGGAAGCCGTGAAAGATCCGAGCTTTTCATCAACATTTGAATCCGTTCCATCGATCCAATAAAGATGATTTTTGTGTTTTTTATTTATACTACTTTATATTAGAGTTGTTAAAATCTAGTTCGTTTGAACGATCTAGTTCACTTTATAGTTCACTGGACACTGGTCATTTGTACGAACGAGCTGCGAATGAGTTATATTAGCTTTGTTCCTTTACTTTTTTAATGGTAAGAGTGGTAAAAGAGAAAAGTGTCAAAATTGCTCTCTCATGAACATTTTTGCCAGAAAAGGAACGGAAAAATGGTAGATCTGGCAGTAATGTCAAAAAGAAACATAAAAAAATAAATTTTCGTATTTTAATTCACAGTTTTTAATTTAGTTTTGTCAGCGTTCGACTTTTTCTTCTGTTTTTCTTCCATTTTCTTCTTCATTGTGAAATAATCAAACAAAAGTCGAAAAATCAGTTCTGCCATTTTTTATCTGCACAAATTTTGCTGGTAACCTGTGGTAGAAGAGAAAGTCATTTTCGCTCTCTCTCCCCTCTCACTCTCTCAAAAATTGCTTCCAGTTTTGCCACTTTTCGGGGTTAAGGAACGCTTTGCAGGTTAAAAATGGTAACAAATGGTACAAATGGGAACCGCAGTTATGTAAAGGAACACAGCTATTATCTCTTTGTTATCGCTCTGTAGAGCGAGAAACAAGGCTAGGTCTGTAGTAAGGGCAAAAAAGGGAAGCACATGGATCATTGTTTGCAGCGAATGGGGGGAGTAAAGAGTTTTGGTTCTCTTGTGTTAGTCTTGAGGACTTGACCAAAGCGTTAATGTCAATTAAGTCGAATGCAGCGGGTTTAGATGGTTACACACTAAAGTATGTTAAAACAGTTTATCCGCTAATTTCTACATATTTTTACATGTTGTTAATAGCATATTAACAACTTCTGTTTTCCCTAAAGTGTGGAAGACTTCTAAAATTGTGTCAGTAGAAAAGAAAAATGCGTCTGATTTTCGGCCGATTTCAATGTTATCAGTTTGTTCTAAAATCGTCGAACACATTCTAAAAAAACAAATGTTGTTTTACTTTGAAAATAATAACCTTTTCCATGATTCTCAGTGTAGGTTTAGAAATAATAGAAGTGTAGCAGCAGTTCTAGCAGGCTTGACTGATGAAATTCGAGCCAATTATGGTGGAACCCGGTTTTGTATTCATGTGTCGCTGGACTTGGAAAAAGCGTTTGACCGAGTTCATTACGCCACACTTTTGGGGAAGTTACAATGCATGTATAATTTTTCAGGCAGTGCTGTTCTTTGTTGTGGTCCTATCTAAATGGTAGGAGTCAGTTGGTTAGTGTGGGTGGCAGGTGTAGTGGCCAGCTTGCGGTGAGTAGTGGAGTGCCCCAAGGGTCTGTTTTGGGACCTCTCCTATTTGTTATTTACATGAACGATCTTTTTGCAAAGTTGGAGAGTTGGTGTGTCCCGTTCGCTTTTGCTGATGATCTTCAGTTAGTGTTTAAAGGAGATTCGAGATTTCCCTCTGTGTTGCAATCTCAGGTAGATCTAGTTATGGATTTGCTGCATAAGTGGATAGATGACAGCAAGCTTAAGGTTAATGCGTTAAAAAGTAAAGCTCTTTTGTTTTCTACGTGTAGTAGTATAAATGTTCATGTAATGTATGCTGGTGCGCTTATTGAATATGTTGGGCAGCTTGAATGCCTCGGTGTTATACTAGACAATAAGCTTTCCTTTACACAGCATATAACTCGTGTGGTGTCGAGAGTAAATTGGGCCCTAAGATCTCTTTACAGCACTGATTTGTCTTTGCCATCTTTTGTCAAAGAGCGTTTAGTTAAGGCTCTTGTTCTTCCATCTATACTGTATTGTTTTAAAATTTATTCGGGTACGGCACAGTGTTGTTTGAACTTAGTACAGCTGTCTTTGAACCGAGCGGTGCGGTACATTTATGGTTTGAAAAGCCGTTCACATATATCGCAGTATGTGCACAAATTTCTGGGCTGTTCGTTTTCCTCCTTTCTGAACTGTCGGTTGTTGCTCATGTTTTTCAAGCTAATTGTTTCTCAATGTCCGAAATTTCTGGTAAGGGCCTTTGTGTTTTTTCATTCGTCAAGAAGCTTTCAGTTGCAAATTCCCCTAGTTGTTCATTTAATGGATACGTCATTCCTAGTTAGAATGGCTCGTCTATATAATGTTTTGCCCCCTGCGTTAGAAAATTTTGGTGTTTCGTATACTACGTACTCTAACAAACTTCTTCAGCATTTCAAATAGTGTTATTGAAACGAATTTTTCTAGTACATATACATTAATTTTCATTAATGCCTCTGAGAAGGCAGTCATAAAAGGAAAAAAAATTGTTTTTTGTGGTTATGCCTAATGTGGTGTAGTATTAGTTATCTTGCTTATGCGCATTTTTCCTTGAGGAAGGATAATTACTATTTTTTATAGTTTATTTATATTTTTATTTAATACAATAATATTTTAAGAAATTATTTTAAGAATTTTTAATGTTTACTTATAAAAAATGGAGTAGTTTTTCCTGTTTAAGGTTTAGCTTAATGCGTACATACATATATTGTAATTTTTTTATTTATGGACCCCATCGCCTCAAATTACATGTGAAATAAATGAAATGAAATGAAATAACTCATTAGCAAAGGAACTATGGTACTGAACTAGTTCACTAGATTTAACAACTCTACTTTATATTTTCTTTTATTTATCTAAATATGTTTTAACCCACATATGCCCAATGTCCTATATATATGACACAAAAAATTCTTGTTTTCATGACATGTCAGCTTTATCAAAGTAACGTTTTTATTTCTGATCTCAAGGCTACATCTAGTGTACAAAAAATTTTAATTTTTTTTGAGAAAAATGTAGAAAAAATTTGTAAAAAATGATCATGGTTACTATCAAGCCTTGGGCATATCTGGGTTAATAATAATAATGGGTGACAAGTGGACACTGACCTCCCCGTGGTGTCACCTGGGGAGCTGCCTTTAACAACCGTTAAAGGTAGTGAGCTAACATGTGCCGTTCACCCATAAGAACGTTAAAAACTTGGGTGTGGGCGCCGGGTTAGTAACCCTCTCCTAGAAAAGCAGCCTACTATGAAAAAAAACAAAAGAAAAACAAATCCCTCTAAAGTTGACGACCCCCGCAAACGTTTTAAGGACCATGATCTGCGAATCTGCACCTGGAATGTTAGCACTCTTTAAAGAGAAGGTGCAGTTTACGCATTGGCAGATGTACTTGAAAAGTACAAGGCCGACATTACTGCCATACAGGAAATACGATGGAACGGGAAAGGCGTCACAACCACACCTAAAGGTTAGGCACTGTATTATAGCTGCCATGACATAAAGCATGAGTTTGGTTGCGGATTTGTAGTTGGTCGGAGGTTAAAACACCTGGTCTTCAGCTTCACACCCGTGACTTGCTACAATTCGAATAAAAGCAAAATTCTTCAACATCAGCTTTATTTGCGCTCATGCTCCCACTGAAGAAAAGGACGAACAGACCAAAGATATATTTTACGAGCGCTTAGAAGAAACATATGACCGTTGCCCTGCCCATGACATTAAAATTATTCTAGGCGATTTTAATGCCAAAATTGGAAAGGAGAATATCTTTGGCCCAACAGTCGGAAAATTCAGTCTGCACAATGAAACATCTGACAATGGCATGAGGCTGATAGACTTCGCAGCGGCTAAAACCATGGTAGTTAGCAGCACCAGATTTAAACATCTCGACATCCATAAGGGCACCTGGCTGTCTCCAGATCAGAAAACAAGAAATCAAATTGATCACGTTGTGATAGATGGAAGACATTCATCGAGCGTGTCCTCGTTCCGAGGAGCAAACATAGACTCGGACCACTACCTAGTTGCAGCAAAGGTACGCACCCGGTTAAACGTAGGAAACAAAGTAAGTAAGCTGCAATCACAACAGATAGCCACAGCATATTCCATTCAACTAGCCCAATTGCTTAATCAAATCACTCCTCATCCCGATAATATATCAGAGCAATGGAAAGTATTACCCACTAAATGCAAACAGCCGCAAAATCCATAATTGGATACCAGAGACCTCCACCAAGGAATCCATGGTATGATCAGGATTGTCGTGCTGCTACCGAAGAGAAAAATGCTGCATATAGGGCTACTTTACAATCCGTAGCAACGCGTAGCGCACGAGAGAGATATCGTGAGAAAAGGAGAGAGGAGAAACGTCTTTTCCGCAGGAAAAAGAGAGAGATGGAAAAGCGGGAGTGTGAAAAAATCGAGATGTACAGGAGCCAGAATGAAGTCCGAAAATTCTACCAAAGAGTGAAGTATCAAACTGATGGCTTTGGTACAAGCACTTCCTCCTGTAGACACCAGCAAGGTAATTTGGTAACTGATACAGATAGTGTACTCAGAATGAGGAAAGAACATTTTTCAAATCTGTTGGTATCCAGCGAAGACGACGAAGGTACCACAGATCCTATCCCAGAAGATGGTATTGAATGTATACCGTCCAGCCAAGATGAGGTAAAGACAGCAAACCGACTGAAGAATAATAAGGCAGCAGAAGCCGATGGCTTACCAGCAGAGATGTTCAAAACCGGAGGCGACACGTTGATAAAAGGTGTATTCATCAGCTAGTTAGCACCATCTGGCAGGAAGAACGAGTACCCGACGATTGGAACCTGAGTATCCTGTGCCCCGTCCATAAGAAAGGAGATAAGACTGTATGCTCTAACTATAGGGGCATAAGTCTACTCCCAATTGCCTACAAGATCGTGTCAGGGATATTGTGCGAACGACTAAAGCCTACGGTCAACGAGATAATTGGGCCATACCAATGCGGCTTTAGATCTGGCAAGTCCACCATTGACCAGATATTTACCTTGAGACAAATCCTGGAGAAGATCCAAGATGCAGATCGACACCTACCACCTTTTTGTCGATTATAAAGCAGTCTTCGACAGCCCACGTTCAAAGGTATTCCAGGCCATGTCTGCATTTGGTATCCCCGCAAAGCTCATTCGGCTTTGTAAAATGACTTTAACTGACACGAGATCCTCAGTTAAAATAGGAAAGAACCTCTCCGAAGAATTTTGTACCAAAAGAGGTTTCCGGCAAGGAGAAAGCCTCTCGTGTGATCTCTTCAACATTCTGCTGGAAAAGGTTATTCGAGATGCAAACGTCAAAAGAAGTGGCACAATCTACACCAATAGCCACATGTTACTGGCTTATGCTGATGATATAGACATCATGGGACGATCAGTAACAGAAGTAACCGATACCTTTATGAAGGTCGAAGGAGAATCTGCTAAAGTGGGTCTGGCGGTAAACGGCGGGAAGACTAAGGTGATGGTGTCGACGCGCAAATCGTCCATAGAGATCGGGCCAACTGTTGACGTTGGTTTCTATAATTTTGAGGTAGTAAAAGCCTTCGTATACCTCGGCAGCGTCATAAACACATCAAACGACATCAGTTGTGAATTAAAAAGAAGAATTGTATTGGCTAACAGATGCTACTTTGGCTTAAGTAAGCAGTTTAAAAACAAAGCCACATCTCGTTAAACAAAAATAACGCTTTACAAAACACTGATACTACCCGTGCTGATGTATGGTTCCGAAGCTTGGGTACTTGCGTAAGCAGATAAGGCAGTGCTTGGTGTGTTTGAGAGAAAATTTCTTCGAAAGATTGCGTTGGCTAGGCCATATCATAAGAATGAGCGATGATGAACCCGCTAAAAAGGCGTATAAATGTGAGCCGCTTGGCGGTGCACGCAGAATTGGCAGGCCAAAGAATATGACTTTCCTCAATTTTTCTTATTATTTTGTGTTAAAAAAATGCTGAGATTTTTTTTACTAATTTTTTATACCCTCAGCCTTTAGGCTATGAAGGGTATATGAGGAAAAGTCAAAATTTTTTAGTTTCCATGAAGCCAAGGTTTGCACTATTATAATACGCGAACTATTGTAGTTTACCAGTAACTATGACTATTGCTGGATTAATTTAGATGTTTTTGTACAAAGCTCAAAAATTTAGCAAAAAAAAATTAATTTACGTGGTAGTTACGACCGCGTAAAAGAAAAACCATAGGTAAAAAACGTTGAATCTAAACAGGTTTTTTACATTGCTATTCGATTTCTGATTAAACCATTCAAATGACGGACATCTGTCCAAAGTAAAAGTTGGAGAATACAAAATGAAGATTACACTTCTAATGTATCACTTTCCAAAATTTCCACTGCATCCACCATTTATGGATGCTGACATTTTGAAGCCGGATTTCAGGTGTTTTTTGTATTTTTTATGTAACTGGGACGCGCATTCGGATATTTCGAAAAACCAATTATAGGACTAAAGAACTCGCGATTTTGCATAATCTGATATGTATATTAAGTATGTAGCCCAGACAGAAGCAGAGTAATCTACTGCCAAAGGCCAAAATTTAGTGCGATATTTGTTCTAAAAAACCTATTTTTTGGGTACAGTATTTACAATATCGTTTTGAGTGTGCTGGTACCCCGCGATATTTTAGTTTTTCGACGATCCGGATCATATGAATAACAGATCGTAAAAATCCACCTACTAGAACGGCGGAAATGGCTACTGCAAAAATTGAAAAATTTGCGAAAAATGTTTTTCAAAATATCGCTGACTAATTCGCGTTTTATGTGGATCGTTTCCATTTCAATGAAGAAAGTGAATCATCACTCGCGTTTGTGCGAAAACAGCGGTTTGAAAAATTTAGTGGCATGGGAGCTGTCTCCGATTTATCCAAAAAATACTGTGTGATACTACATCCACGGTTCTTGATGGATTTTATTGAAATATGTTTAGATCGATGTATTTTTTCATGGTTGATAGTGAAATCGGATGCGCATAAAAAGTGTATGCACTTTGTGCAAAATATAAGCGTAATACAGTTTGTTGCACACTAAACTGCAGACGATGCTACATCTTAGCGGCCAAAGTAAATCCTGGCAAATGTGTACAAATTAAAAGAGAAGAATTCGCTGTATTGGTAAACCGCATGCGCATCAAGTGATTTTGAGGATTTCGCGATTTACACGCATTTCAAAATGAACATTACCCGATACAATTTTATTTCAAGATTATACCCCATTTAAAGGAACCCAACATTTATTTTAAAGATATCCATATCTTCTGCTAGATGTTAGCGTGTTTTCGAGAAGTGATTAGAATAAAAAATGTGATTAATTGCGTGGAATTTAACTAAAATAGAAGAAAAACTCCGAACTATTTTTCTTACATTTTGTTCAACTAACTCACAAAATAAATTTTAATAAATATTTTCTCTTACAAAAATTTTATAAATTTCCTCAATATATTTTTTGTTTTTTGCTATAATATGCAAACCGCTAAACGGATTTGTATAGTTTTGGTTTCATTTGAATTTTCGCAATGTTTAGATTACGTACATATTTTTTATATATTTTTCAGATGCATAAACAGCTTGAATTTTATTAGAACAAGTTGTAAACTACCAATTGTTTTGAATGCTTTCCTAATTTCCGCGAAAATTTACAACTTTTTCACTGATGTTATGGAACCTCAGTAACCATATAGTATGTAGGGAGCCCCTAATTAAGAGAGTTTCTCAATATAATGATTAGAGTCTTTTAAAGATTTTTTTCTTTTTATCAGAATTGAAACCGCCATAACTTTTGCGCGCAACAACCAAAATTAGTATCTCGAACAGATTTCAGAATGGGATTTTTTTCCCAATCTATGTACCAAAAATCATTCATGTAGCTTAAAAAAAAATTTTAAATTTTTTTTTTGTGGAAAACTAAAAAATTTTGTCCTTTCTTCATATACACTTTCATACGGGCAAAATGTGCCTCATCGAAATAATGGTTTTAGACCCCAAGTATGTTTGGACGAAATGTGTTTCAGACAATTTGGAGTCGATTGAGCAATGTCCGTCCGTCTGTCTGTCTGTCTGGCTGGAGCGCACGATAACTCTCGAAGGGATGAACCGATTCGGTTCAAATTTTGGCTTTCGTAATATTTTGTCCAAACTTAGTTTAAGTTCGAAGATGAGCTATATCGGTCTACTCCTTCAGGTACCTCCCCCACAAAAGTTCAAAAATGTTCGGAAAAATTGTGCGTACGATAACTCTTGAAGAGAGTGGCCGAATTGGTCCATACTTTACACATCCTAATATATCTACCAGATATAGATCAGGTTCAAATATGGACTATATTTGTCCACTCCATCCGGTACCTCCCACTCAAAATTTCGGATACATGTTCACTTTAAGACCTGCTTTCGAATCACTTTGATTTTTGTTGAAGCAACTTGCATTGCTGCCTCAATTGCGATGGTAAAAGTTGTTTCAGGGGCAAGTTTATACTTCTTGAGCAAACATCCCTGAAGTTCTAAAAAACCCATATATAGTGGCTGGAGATCCATTCTTTTTAGTATCTCCTCCGCAAAACTTTTGATATTAAATCCTAATCAACATTTTTGTCAGTTCAAACGCCCAAAATTCTTAAAACTCCCTAAATACATGCGTTTTTTGGAAAAAAATTATTTCAATATACACAGGCTGAGGGTATATCTCTGTCGGCAAAGCCGACTGATACTTTTTTACTTGTTCTTCTACAAACCGACAACAAACAACAATTTTTACATTTTCTACAAAAAGACATTAAGAAGTCTTTCATTTTGTTGGTTTACGATAGGCAATTTAGCAACGAGTAATTTCTCGCAAATTTATGCTCAATAACTCGATAACAAAACAACTCGATATCGAATCACATAATTAGGCGCCAGGATGCCGACCTGAGACGGCAACAGAGTGCCTCCTCATGATGACAGTGGGCCATCTTCATGAGAAGACGAGACAACAAGATGTTGTCTGTGCAGTACCTGCTTGGTTGTTACCGCCTTGAGCACCCTTGCCACTATTTAGTGGAAAGGCTTCCCCCACCCAGGCATGTCAGGAGAGATCGAAGCTCTAGATCAATGGTGCACAAGAAGAGACTGCTATTTTGGGTTTTTGTATAGGAAAGAGAGTTGTTGTTAACTTTTTCGTAAAGACGCGTGCATGGCTGCTCTTGATCAACGAGCCTATTAGCGTGAAATACTCGGAGACCACTTTATGCATCTCAGCGGAAACATACACGAGTGGTTTTAGCTCCAAACGGTTTTTACTTATTGTGAATTATTAAATTCTCTATCCCATTAAGATTTCTACACTCTTATTTGTTCTCCACATCTTTTCATTAAAACCAATTCACCCTCGCACAATTTTATTTAATGTTTCCTTTTATTAGTTTTCGTTAATTATGCATTGCATTCGATTATTACAAAAGAAAAAAATACAAACAAAAGTAATAAACAATATTTTGTGTGCGCTTACAAATCTAAAATTCATTAAAATTTGAAGTTTTTTTTTTCTGTTCTGGCTTTTAAAATGAGGCATTATGTTTTTTGTTTTGTTATCTTTTTTTCGCTGTGCTATTGATTTGTTTCCAATAATGTAAATTCTAAAAAAGAAATTCATTTCTTGATTGGAATATAAATTGTTATTGTTGACGGCAGGCTTGTGGCTACATAATTATTGTTCACTGTGTGGTGTTCATTCACATTGTTTTTACAGTGTTTTATTTTAGATTGTTGTAACAAATTTATGACTCGCTTTTGCGTTTTATTCTTCCCATCTATGATGGACTTCGGGTGTTAAGTTGATAATATTCACATGAACAGCTTGGAATTTTTCATGTTTAGGAGGTATGGAACATAGGCGATATTTCACTTCATCACCCTCCATAGGCACAAATTCTCCTTCGATGCTAAGATGGAGAAGGATACAAACAAATAAGAATTAGAAAACAAATTTTATCAAAGGATTTTGATGTGTTTCAACTTACTCAGATATATGACAGAATAGATCTTCCCCACCATCTTTGGGTGTAATGAAACCATGTCCCTTAGTTCGACTAAATGATTTTACAGTACCGGTTACTATGGGGTTTTCCATAGCACGAGCGGAACTATAATGTAAAGAGATATAAATATATAGATAAAATATTAATAAAATATAGAAATGAGTCTGCCTTAGGCGATTGACAATGTCCCATCATTTAATGCTGATAAACTACTGAAAAAGACTTTCCCAAATGGACAAGTAGAGAAATTCGGGATGGTGAACAACAACATGCTTTGAAGGTGCACTCATTCCGTATATCCTCATGGGTTCATCTCTATCCAGGCCAAACCAAAAGGTCTCGGGGATATTGCCACTGCCAAGGCGAGGTGATATCTCCGGATTTGTTTAATCTGTAGTCTTTCTACACCCTCCAGACAACATAGAGATCGTAACATATGCGGGTGATTGTATGATCTTCACGTCAGGCCCTTTTATCGATGACATTTGGTGATAGGTTAAATATTTATGTATCGGTACATTTCTTCCATCTAACAAATATATCCTCCGCTAAATCGATTGCCGCACTGAATGGCTGAAATAAGATTCCCCTAAACATATACGACGATGTAGTCCTAATTCGAGCCACTAATTACACATTGGACGTTGGCACAGCTATTTGTGACAAGATCAGAAATGGAAAGAAGGTCCTCAAGTCGCTAGCCGGCAGCTCTAGAGGTGTTAACAAAGAAACCTTATGGTCCTCTTATAAAGCAATAGGCCACTCTGTGGCAATGCGGTGCCAAATTGGAATGAAAATATTACAGTCCTTACTTACTTACTTAGTTGACCCATTACAGAACATTTGTTCCATAGACCGAACTAAGAAAAGATCTCCATTCCTCTCTGTTTTTCGCTTGACTTTTTGGAATATCGCGCCTTTCCATTTCTTCATCCACTTGTTTGCTCCATCGAAGCTTAGGCCTGCCGATTCTGCGTGCACCGCCATGTGGCATGTATTCATACGCCTTTTTAGCGGGTTCATCATCGCTCATTCTCATGATATGGCCTAGCCAACGCAATCGTTGCATCTCGATACGTTTAACTATATTCATGTCTTTGTATAGCTTATATAGCTCGTGGTTCATACGACGTCGATATTCACCGTCAACGCAAATCGGCCCGTAGATCTTTCGAAGAATTTTCCTCTCAAACACACCAAGCACTGCCTTATCTGCTTGCGCAAGTACCCATGCTTCGGAGCCATACATTAGCACGGGTAGTATCAGCGTTTTGTATAGTGTTATTTTTGTTTGACGAGATGTGGCTTTGTTTTTAAATTGCTTACTTAGACCATAGTAGTAGCATCTGTTGGCCAATACAATTCTTCTTCTTATTTCACAACTGATGTTGTTTGTTGTGTTTATGGCAGTGCCGAGGTAGACGAAGTCTTTAACTATCTCAAAATTGTAGGTACCAACTTTCACAGTTGGTCCGAGCTCTATGGCGCGTCGACACCATCAATTTGGTCTTTTCGCCGTTTACCGCCAGACCCACTTTCGCAGATTCTGCTTCGACCTTCCTAAAGGTATCAGTTACTTCCTTTACTGATCGTCCCATGATGTCTATGTCATCAGCATAAGCAAGTAACATGTGGCTATTGGTGTAAATTGTGCCATTTCTTTTGACATTTGCATCTCGTATTACCTTTTCCAGCAAAATGTTGAATAGGTCACACGAAAGGCTGTCTCCTTGTCTGAAACCTCTTTTGGTACAAAATTCTTCGGAGAGGTTCTTTCCAATTTTAACTGAGGACCTAGTATCAGTTAAAGTCATTTTACAAAGCCGGATGAGCTTTGCGGGGATACCAAATTCAGACATTGCGTGGAATACCTTTGAACGGAGGGGACTGTCGAATGCTGCTTTATAATCGACAAAAAGGTGAAATATGTCGATCTGCATCTCTTGGGTCTTCTCTAGGATTTGTCTCAAGGTAAATATCTGGTCAATGGTGGACTTGCCAGGTCTAAAGCCACATTGGTATGGTCCAATTATTTCGTTGACCATTGGCTTTAGTTTTTCGCACAATATCCCTGACACTATCTTATAGGCAATAGGGAGAAGACTTATGCCCCTATAGTATACTGTCTTATCTCCTTGGGACATAGGATGCTCAGGTTCCAATCGTCGGGTACGCGTTCTTCCTGCCAGATGGTGCTAACTAGCTGATGCATACACCTTATCAGCGCGTCGCCTCCGGTTTTAAACAGCTCGGCTGGTAAGCCATCGGCTCCTGCTGCTTTATGATCCTTCAGCCGGTTGATTGTTGTTTTCACCTCATCTTGGCCGGGCGGTATACATTCTATACCATCTTCTGGGATTGTATCTGTGGTATCATCGTCTTCGCTACTATTGGATACCAGCAGATTGGAGAAATGTTCCTTCCATTACCTTGCTGGTCTCTACAGGAGGATGTGCCTGTACCAAAGCCATCTGTTTGATGTTGCACTCTTTGGTAGAATGTTCGGACTTCATTCTGTCTCCTGTACATCTCGATTTTTTCACACTCCCGCTTTTCAATTTCTCTCTTTTTCTTGCGGAAAAGCCGTTTTTTTTTCTCCTTTTCTCCCGATATCTCTCTCGCGCGCTACGCGTTGCTACTGATTGTAAAGTAGCTCTATATGCCGCATTTTTCTCTTCGGTAGCAGCACGACACTCCTGGTCATACCATGAATTCCTTTGTGGAGGTCTCTGGAATCCAAGTATGCATTTTGCGGCTGTTTGCATGGAGTGGGCAATATGTTGCCATTGTGTTGTTATGTTATCGGGACAAGGAGTGCTCGCGTTAAGCAAGTTACAGTCCATTATTTATTAAAGACTCAATTATAAGGCCTTCTGTCTATGAAAGACACCTTTATGAGGTCTTCTATCTATAGAAGACTCCGTTAAGAGGCCTTTAATTTATAGAAGACTCCTTTAGGAGTTCCTCTGTGTATAGAATACTCCTTTAGGAGTTCATCTATCTTTGAAAGACTCCTTTAGGAGTTCTTCTGTCTATAGAAGACTCGTTTAGGGGCCTGCTATCTATAGACGACTCTTTTAGGAGGCCTCCTATCTATAGAAGGTCCCTGTAGGAGGCCTTCTCTCTGTGGAAGACTTCTTTTAGGAGACCTTTTATCTAGAGAAGACATTTTTGGAGACCTTCTATCCATAGAAGACTCTTTTAGGAGGTCTTCTATCTTTAAAAGTTCCTTTTAGGAGGCCTTCTATCTATAGAAGACTCATTTAAGATACCTTCTATCCATAGAAGACTCTTTTAAGAGGACTTAAATCTATGTAGGATTCATTTAGGATGCCTTTTATCTATAGAAGACCCCCTTAGGAGGTCTTATATCTATAGAAAGAAGACTTCTTTCAGAGAGGCCTTCTATCTATAGAAGACTCCTTGAGGATGTTTTCTACCTATGGACGACACCTTTAGTAGGTCTTTTATCTGTAGGAGACTCCTTTAGAAGGCCTTCTATTTATGGAAGACTTCTTTAGAAGCCGTTCTATTTATGGAAGACTCCTTCAGAAGTCCTTCTACATATATAATGTCTCAGTAGAAGGTCTTCTATTTATGTAAAACTCCTTTAGAAGCTTTCTATCTACATAAGACTTCTTTAAAAGGCCTTCTATCTATAGAAGACTCCGTTATGAGGTCTTTTGCCTATAGAAGATGTGTTCAAGAGGGCTTCTATCTATAGGAGACTCCTTTAGGAGATTTTCTATATATTGGAGACTTCTTTTAAGAGGATTCCATCTATAGAAGACACCTTTTAAAGCCTTCTATCTACAGAAAACCCCTTTAGGAGGCCTTCTACTTATGAAAGACTCCTTCAGAAGGCCCCCCCTTCAGGGGGCCTTCTATTTATGGACGACTCCTTTAGGAGGCCTTCTACTCACGGAATACTACTTTAGGAGGCCTTCTATCTATATGGGATCCTTTAGGAGACCTTCTATCTACAGAAGACTCCTTTAAAAGGGCTCCTACATTTTAGAATATTCCTTCTGGAGGTCTTTAAAGAGGCCTTTTATCTATAGAGCCCTCCCTTAGGAGGCCTTACATCTATACATTCTTTTTTTGCACAAAGTGTTCTTAAGTTAATATACTTTTATTATACACAGAAGACGTATTCAGGAGGGCTTCTATCTATAGGAGACTCCTTTAGGAGTTCTATCTATAGAAGACTCGTTTAGGGACCTGCTATGTATAGATCTTTTTTAGGAGGTCTCCTATCCATACAAGGTCCATGTAGGGGGCCTTCTCTCTGTGGAAGACTTCTTTTAGGACCCCTTTTATCTAGAGAAGACATTTTTGGAGACCTTCTATCCACAGAAGACTCTTTTAGGAGGGCTTCTAGCTTTCCTTTTAGGAGGCCTTCCATCTATAGAAGACTCATTTAAGATACCTTCTATCTATAGAAGACTCATTTAAGATACCTTCTATCTATAGAAGACTATTTTAAGAGGACTTATATCTATATAAGACTCACTTAGGATGACTTCTATCTATAGAAGACCCCTTTGGAGGTCTTCCATCTATAGAAGACTTCTTTAAGAGGCCTTGTATAATGTCCCAGTATAAGGTCTTTTATTTATGTAAAACTCCTGTAGAAGCTTCCTATCTATATAAGACTTCTTTAGAAGGCTTCTATCTATAGAAGACTCCGTTATGAGGCATTTTGCCTATAGAAGACGTGTTCAGGAGGGCTTCTGTCTATAAAAGGCTCCTTTAGGAGATTTTCTATCTATTGGAGACTCCTTTAGGAAGCCTTCTACTTATGAAAGAATCCTTCAGAAGGCTTTATATATATAAAAGATCCTTGTCGAAGGCCTTCCATTTATAGAAGACTCATTCAGAGGGGCCTTCTATTTGTGGAAGACTCCTTAATGAGGCCTTCTATTTACGGAATACTACTTTAGAAGGCCTTCTATTTACGCAATACTACTTTAGGAGGCCTTCTATCTATAGGGGATCCTTTAGGAGGCCTTCTACCTATAGAAGACTCCTTAAAAAGGGCTCCTACTTTTTAGAATATTCCTTCTGGAGGGTCTTTAAAGAGGCCTTTTATCTATAGAGCCCTCCCTTAGGAGGCCTTACATCTATACATTCTTTATGGAGGCAGCCAGTCCAAGTTTGCAGAATTTTTTACTACAACAACAAAACATAGACATGACAAAGAGATACGCGAGTGGGTTTTAAACTGGAATAGTTCCATTCAATAAAATTAAAAAAATGCCCTACAATTATAAAGACGTGAGCAACAATTTCGCTAACATCGTTCGGAGAAATTTAAATATACCAACAACTTAATTGCTGGACATTAGATACTATTATAACGAATATTTATACATATGTGTGCCTTTATGTCTGCCAAGCAAATGTCCAAATTTTAATCTTTCATTCCATATAATGACGTAGGCGAAGAAGAAGATTGCGGTTTGCAATGTGAGTAGCCAACAACGACGAATAAACAAATTGATAAAAAATTAAGGGGTAATAAAGCACACAATCATTCCATACAAAAATGTAAACAAACATACAGATTCCAATTGGAAGTTTCTGTGTGATGTGTTGATGCAAACAGCAACACGCAAAGTTTTATCGGGCTTTTTAGAGAATAAGATGTTCGAACATTTTCAAAGCATATCAATTAGTTAATTATTTACTTCGTGACAAATGATATATTGATCTTCTTTTTCATAAATACCACACCCTTTTTTATTATATTTAAATTATTTAATAGAACAGAGCGTAATTTTTCCAATTCCAATAAAGTTGAAGGTTGAATTGAAAGACTTTATAATCACATGGGCATGGGCAGTAGCACTTGATATGTGATTATGTATTATAATGATTATGCTAGGAGGAGTGGGAATTAATTACTCACTTTTCCTTTAACACATTTCATATACTTACGTTGAAGCTGTCCTTGTACGTTTTGTAATAATTGGACTTGGCAGTTGTAAAGAGTTGGGACTGCCGCTACTGTTGTCACGGCTTAGCGGTGGCCTACCCGGGACGGGGGTAAGTTTATCGGGAGTAGATGGTGCTTCGGATGACATTTTGTTGATTTTGTTTTCCCTGAAATACAATAATAATTTATTGCCACAATTAAACACAGTGGATATTTTTAAACTAAACCAGTTTTATTTTACCTTATACCTTAATTTAATATTATAATAGAATAGCGTTCAACAACACTCTTTTTCAGTTTTGTTTTTATTTCGTTGCTGGAATTTACTTTTCGTTTTGTACTTTTGCAATTTGAGATCCTTTTTTACACTGCGCCGCTGGAATTTCTTAATTTGGCAAATTTTTCTTCCTTTTTTCGGGTAATTTATATAAAATGTCCTTCAACAACAACGTATAAACGCGCAACAATGACAATGATTGATGCAATTTCAATTTTTTGCTCTGCAACTTTAATCAAAGCCTAGAGTTGCCATTTCACAGTAAATCGAGAAATATCCAATTAAGAATTGATTTTTTTCGGGGAAATTAAATGAAAGGGGAATATTATTATTAGTTCTTTATTGGCACAAAGTGTTATTAAGTTAATATACTTTTATTATACAAATCTCAATGTATGATTTGAACACTTATTTAACTTTAATGGCCAAGTTGTTGCATGCCTTGTCAATTGTTGCAAGCAAGTTCAAATATTGAAAATGCTCGGTAACTCTGTCTGTGGTCGGTCACAAACAATTTAGCGATGTGTTACTTTCGATAACACTTTTAATTGACGGCTATACAACGGAATTAGTGGCAACGTAATAAAGGGTAATTAAAGGACGCACGAGACTATGGCTAAGTTTACATTAGTATTAATAGTACGTTTATATATAACCGGATTTAACAAACCCAATGTCAATTCCTTTGCGTATTCGTCATACAAATCTTCATTAAGATGGTTAACCCTGCAAAAGGCTAATATAAACATGGCCTAATTTCGTCAGCTGACAAAACAAAATTAAAAACTGCGAAATAAAAGAAGAAAATCGATTTTTTATGTTTCTTGTTGACATTGCTACTAGATCTACCATTTTTTCGTTCCTTTACTTTTCTGGTAAAAATTTTCATGAGAGAGCAATTTAGAGCAATTTTGACACTTTTCTCTTTTACCATTAAAAAGGTAAAGGAACAAAGCTATAGCGTATATTTCCATACAGTTTTAGCAATTGATATCTTTATTTTTTAATTTATTTGAACCCATTATTACAAAAATTATGTATTTAAATGTTGGTCGGTAACGAACAAGGCATAAATTGAAATTTACCATGGGTAGATCTTCTCGTCCTGATTACAAAAATATAAGGCTTTTCGGGGGAAGTTCATACTTCCCCAGATATGAACATCTGAAGTTCCGAAAATTTCCTTGTTTGGAAAAAAATTACAATTTAAAAGAAAATTTTGTTCCCGTGCCCGAGATTTGCTACTGTCCATAGCAGAAAAAGGCTTAAAAACCGACCGAAGGCAGGCTACTTGGAAAAAATTGCAATTTAAAAGAAAATTTTGTTCCCGTGCCCGAGATTTGCACCTGTCCATAGGAGAATGTCTTAAATCCCTGGCCGAAGGCCGGTTACATATGCATGATAGTGTATTCCGCAAGCTTTACAATGGTACCCATATTGTTTTTGTCCGTTCAAAAATGGGGAAGTTATAAACAAGGGAATTTCAAAGGCCCATTTCTCGGGAAGTATGGACTTCCCTCCCCCGAAGAACTATATTTTTGTAATTAGGACGAGAGGATCTACTTGTGGTAAAAATTTCAGATTTTTCTGCCAGCTGTTCGTATAATCAATTTGTTCCACGGACAGATAACTTTTTTATGCACGGTTCTCTTGGACCAAATTTAAGTGTAAGGTGCTTACACCTGAGAGGGTGACGTAGGAGATGGAAGATACCAAGGAACGGTCCTGACCGGTTTTAACATGGCAAAGCCCAGGATTTATCTTGGTCCCTCTTTCATCTCAGGTGGACACTGACCTCCCCGTGGTGTCACCTGGGGAACTGCCTTTAACACCCGTTAAAGGTAGTGAGCTAACATGTGCCGCGCGTTCACCCATAAGAACGTTAAAAACTTGGGTATTACTGCTATACAGGAAATACGATGGATTGGGAAAGGCGTCACAACAACACCTAAAGGTGACGCACTGTATTATAGCTGCCATGACGTAAAGCATGAGTTTGGTTGCGGATTCGTAGTTAGTCGGAGACTAAAACATCTGGTATCCAGTGAATGGAAGACTTGCTGTAATTCGAATAAAAGCTAAATTCTTCAACATCAGCTTTATTTGCGCTCATGCTCCCACTGAAGAAAAGGACGAACAGACCAAAGATATATTTTACGATCGTTTAGAAGAAACATATGGCCGTTGCCCTGCCCATGACATTAAAATGATTCTAGGCGATTTTAATGCCAAAGGGAGAATATCTTTGGCCCAACAGTCGGGAAATTCCGTCTCCACAGTGAAACATCTGACAATGGTATGAGGCTGATAGACTTTGCAGCTGCAAAAAACATGGTAGTTAGCAGTACCAGATTTAATAATCTCGATATTCTTAATGGCACCTGGCTGTCTCCAGATCAAAGAACAAGTAATCAAATTGATCATGTTGTGATAGATGGAAGACATTCATCCAGCGTGTTGGGTGTACGATCGTTCCGAGGCGCAGACATTGATTCGGACCACTACCTTGTTGTAGCAAAGGTACGTACCCGTCTAAACGTTGCAAATAAAGCACGAAGAGACACAACGCGGAAGTTGGACATCGATAGGCTGCAAACACAACAGATAGCCACAGCATATTCAACTTAACTAGCCAAATTGCTTAACGCGAGCACTCCTTGTCCCGATAACATAACAACACAATTGCAAAATATTGCCCACTCCATGCAAACAGCCGCAAAATCCATACTTGGATTCCAGAGACCTCCACAAAGGAATTCATGGTATGACCAGGAGTGTCGTGCTGCTACGGAAGAGAAAAACGCGGCATATAGAGCTACTTTACAATCAGTAGCAACGCGTAGCGCACGAGAGAGATATCGGGAGAAAAGGAGAGAAGAGAAACGTCTTTTTCGCAAGAAAAAGAGAGAAATGGAAAAGCGGGAGTGTGAAAAATCGAGATGTACAGGAGCCAGAATGAAGTCCGAAAATTCTACCAAAGAGTGAAACATCAAAAAGATGGCTTTGGTACGGGCACATCCTCCTGTAGAGACCAGCAAGGTAATCTGGTAACAGATACAGATAGCGTGCTCAGGATATGGAAGGAACATTTCTCCAATCTGCTGATATCCAATAGTAGCGAAGATGATGAACCACAGACCCAATCTCAGAAGATGGTATAGAATGTATACCGCCCGGCCAAGATGAGGTAAAAACAGCAATCAACCGGCTGAAGAATAATAAAGCAGCAGGAGCCGATGGCTTACCAGCCGAGCTGTTTAAAACCCGAGGCGACGCGCTGATAAGGTGTATGCATCAGCTAGTTAGCACCATCTGGCAGGAAGAACGCGTATCCGACGATTGGAACCTGAGCATCCTATGTCCCGTCCACAAGAAGGGAGATAAGACTGTATGCTCCAACTATAGGGGCATAAGTCTTCTCCCTATTGCCTATATGATAGTGTCAGGGATATTGTGTGAACGACTAAAGCCTATGGTCAACGAGATAATTGGACCATACCAATGCGGCTTTAGACCTGGCAAGTCCACCATTGACCAGATATTTACCCTGCGGCAAATCCTGGAGAAGACCCAAGAGATGCAGATCGATACCTACCACCTTTTTGTCGATTATAAAGCAGCATTCGACAGTCCCCTCCGATCGAAGGTATTCAATGCAATGTCTGAATTTGGTATCCCCGCAAGGCTCATCCGGCTTTGTAAGATGACTTTAACTGATACTAGGTCCTCAGTTAAAATTGGAAAGAACCTCTCCGAAGAATTTTGTACCAAAAGAGGTTTCAGACAAGGAGACAGCCTTTCGTGTGACTTATTCAACATTTTGCTGGAAAAGGTAATACGAGATGCAAATGTCAAAGGAAATGACACAATTTACACCAATAGCCACATGTTACTTGCTTATGCTGATGACATAGACATCATGGGACGATCAGTAAAGGAAGTAACTGATACCTTTAGGAAGGTCGAAGCAGAATCTACGAAAGTGGGTCTGGCGGTAAACGGCGAAAAGACCAAATTGATGGTGTCGACGCGCAAAGCGTCCATAGAGCTCGGACCAACTGTGGAAGTTGGTACCTACAATTTTGAGGTAGTTAAAGACTTCGTCTACCTCGGCACTGCCATAAACACAACAAACAACATCCTGTTGTGAAATAAGAAGAAGAATTGTATTGGCCAACAGATGCTACTATGGTTTAAGTAAAGGGTTGTTTACACCATCTATCAATGTCGTATGAGATGCCAAATTTTCTACCTGCGAATGTTGTACACATATGGTCTGTTCCTTTACTTTTGAAAATGGTAAAACTGGCAAAAGTAGCAAAAGTTGTAATCTACTTCCATATGAATTGTATGGTGTCTGAAGTAAAGGAACGCTTTTCGAGTAAAAAGTTGTAAAACTTGAAGATTCTTGCACGTAAAGGAACAGGGCTATAGTGTAACCACTATGAAAATTTTCATCTATCAAAATGATTTGGCAACTCATATGTAAATTTTTCATTTAGGGAGCGCTCTATTTGATACGGCATTCTCGTATGTAAACATAAATTTATCAGCTGTTTTCTGACATTCTCAAACAAAAAATAAAAAACAAAATCTTTTAAAAAAGAAAATGGAAAGGTATGTATATTTAAATATTCAGTGAAGTAAATAAATGGCGTTTATAATGTTACTTTCAGATTGATTGGTCGAAAGAAGCAGTCTTTGAAATGATTGTTTGGTGGCAAAAACATGAATGCCTCTATAACTCCAAACACCAATTCTACCATTTCAGTTTTCTTCAACCAAAATTAAAATTTGCGCAAAATTGCAACTCAACAATAAATGTAAATAATGACAAAAACAGCTGTTTTTATATTTTTAGGTTATGTCATACGAAAATAACACGTGCAGGTATGAACGCGCAAATTGAAAGTTGTATGGATGACGCCAATTTTGACAAACATAGAGAATGTCGAATGGGTGAAAGAAATGGCAGCTCATATGACATTGATAGATGGTGTAAACAGCCCTTAAGCAATTTAAAAACAAAGCCACGTCTCCTCAAACAAAAATAACACTATACAAAACGCCGATACTACCCGTGCTGATGTATGGCTCCGAAGCCTGGGTACTTGCGCAAGCAGACATGGCATTGCTTGGTGTGTTTGAGAGAAAAATTCTTCGAAAGATCTACGGACCGATCTGCGTTGACGGTGAATATCGACGTCGTATGAACCACGAGCTGTATCTGCTATACAACGACATCAATATTTTTAAACGTATCGAGATGCAGCGATTGCGTTGGCTAGGCCATATCATAAGAATGAGCGATGATGAACCCGCTAAAAAGGCGTATGAATACATGCCACATGGCGGTGCACGCAGAATTGGCAGGCCAAGGAATAGATGGCGCAAACAAGTGGATGATGAGATGAAAAGGCGCGGTATTCCAGAGTGCGAAGCAACAAATAGATAGTAATGGAGATCTCTTCTTAGTTCGGCCTATAGAACAAATGTTCTGTAATGGGCCAGCTAAGTAAGTAAATATTACTGCAGAGTTATCTTCAATGATTTTGTGTTCCTGGCGATAATTACCAGGATTTCGTATATCATATACATAAAAAACAGCTCATGTTCATTGCCATGACTGGAAGATATGTCACATGAAAAAATTGCCATCTTTCCGGGTTTAAATGTTGTAACTCCTTGGTAATTCCTCAAATCGAAAAGTTTTGAGGTGCGCTCCTTGCTGGCAACAGCAATTATGTAAAAAAGAATCACAGAGGGTCTTATAATTCCTGTGTCTCAAACAACTTTTCGTTTTAATTCAACCACCTACACCCATTACAAAAAATAACATTTTTCGGTAAAAATTAAATTCCGTTCTGTCAAATATCATCCATCAGACATCATGATGCAATGCGATGAAATCGAAGATGAGGAAGGTCCATGCAAACGTGTAAAAACTTTTTAGTTCTGGAACGAAGCTTGTAGATTGAAAAATATCGGCTCGCGCTTTTTACAGTCAAGTTGTATAAGGAGGAAGTTTTCAAGATGGTCCACGTTTGTATAGCCCCCATACAAAATGACGAGTGACGCGTCGTCGTTTTAAGGAATTTTTAAGATATTTGTCCCATTTGATACTTAATACTTGATATTTCCCATAAAGTATATAAGATTCAGGCCTTCAGATGCATTCTGACACAACAAGTTGGTACTCATGACATCTACTTTGGAGTAGATGGTGGCCCATTCATTTATAAATAATGATGAGGAACTAAAAAACGCAAACGTTCAGAGGAAACTGAATCAGAACCAATGAAAATTAAATATATTAAAACATGAAACCATTTATTGTTATTATAAACAATATTTATTATTTAAGAACAAAAACAATAAATAAAAGCAAAATAAAAAAATAACAAAACCAAAATAAAAAAATACAAATTAAGCACAAACACACAAAAATAAAATCACAAAACAAAAAAAAAAAAAAAAACAAAATAACAAAAGCAAAATAAAAAATAAGATAAAATCACAAAAAAAGCAAAATAAAGAAATAACAAAAAAACTATTTTTTTCCCGCATTCCCTTAAAAGACGAAGAATAAAAAGACAGTGTATCTTCTTGTTCTTTTGTTTGTCCTTTTTTATTGTGTTGTAAAAATTCGTAAAACTTTTTTGTACTTTTGTCAATCACTTGTTTGGTTGGCATAGACATTGCCATTTTTGTTGTTTTATTTTGCCTTTTAATTTTAGCAATTTTGTAGGACTTCGCATAAGGCCCTCCGACGGTCCTGTGCAACTAGTACATTATAGACGGATACCGTAAAAATGCGGCGACATCCTTCGGATGGCCTACATTGTAGTTAACTAGATATAAGGCCATTTGAAACTTGTTGGTGTAGGGTTTTCTACTATTTGTGGTTTCAATATCTTCCAAAGCCCTTGCAATTGCGTCCATACTGGGTTTTAAGGCTGTCATTTCATTCCTGCTACATCCGGAAAAGTTCCCAACAAATTCCGAATGAATAGATGGCAAGGAATGCGGTGGTGATGTCGGTAGTATCATTCGACCTTGTAAAATCCAATCCTGGATCACAGATTCCTCAAGACGAAAATTACGTTCCCTGAAATGTAAATTAAAAAAAACAACAAAAATAATATGTTGTCGATTTTCTTGGATTGTCCTTTGAAAAGTATATTAATTTTCGTCTTCTTCAGTGTCATTATAGTATAATGATGTAATGAGGTTAAACGGACAAAAAATTATAATATAAACATGCTATAAGTGAGGTAAAACCTTAAAACTAGTTCGAATGAGGACGTATTCTAAACGTAACAAGTAAAAAAGTATCAGTCGGCTTGGCCGACAGAGATATACCCTCAGCCTGTGTATATTGAAAAAATTTTTTCCCAAAAAAACGCATGTATCTAGGGAATTTTGGGCGTTTGAACTGACAGAAATGTTGATTAGGATTAGAGATCAAAAGTTTTGCGGAGGAGATACTAAAAAGAATGGATCTCCAGCCACTACATATGGTACCATAGGAGTTTTTTACAACTTCAGGGATGTTTGCTCAAGAAGTATGGACTTGCCCCTGAAACAACTTTTACCATCGCAATTGAGGCAGCGAATGCAAGTTGCTTCAACAAAAATCAAAGTGTTTCGAAAGCAGGTCTTAAAGTGAACATGTATCCGAAATTTTGTGTGGGAGGTACGGATGGAGTGGACAAATATAGTCCATATTTGAACCTGATCTATATCTGGTAGATATATTAAGATGTGTAAAGTATGGTCCAATTCGGCCACTCTCTTCAAGAGTTATCGTACGCACAATTTTACCGAACATTTTTTGAACTTTTGTGGGGGAGGTTCCTGAAGGAGTGGACCGATATAGCTTATCTTCGAACTTAAACTATGTTTGGACAAAATATTACTAAGACCAAACTTTGGACCAAATCGGCAGACCTGTTCGAGAGTTATTTTGCCCTCCAACCTCCTCACACGGTGTCATAGGGGTTTTTTGCAACTTTCAGGCTATTTTCTCAGGAAGTATGGACTTGCCCCTGATGAAACTTATACCGTCGTATGGAGGGCAGTGAATACAAGTTGCTAAAGCAAAAATCAAAGCGATTCGAGAGATGGTCCTAAACTGAACTTTTCCAAATTTTTGTGTGGGAGGTACCCGACGGAGTGGACCAATTGAGTCCATATTAAAACCTGATCTGAGTCTGGTACACGCTCCACGATGGGCAAAGTATGGACCATATCGGTTACTCCCTTCAAGAGTTATCGCGCGCACAAATTTTCCGAACATTTTCGAACTTTTGTGGGGGAGGTACCGGAAGGAGTAGACCGATATAGCTCATCTTCGAACTTAAACTAAGTTTGGGCAAAATATTACGAATGCCAAAATTTGAACCGAATCGGTTCATCCGTTCGAGAGTTATCGTGCGCTCCAGCCAGCCAGACAGACAGACAGACAGACGGACGGACATTGCTCAATCGACTCCAAATTGTCTGAAACACATTTCGTCCAAACATACTTGGGGTCTAAACCATAGCCGACCAAGAAGAGCGAGCGCTTAAATTGTTTATGTGTGGGTAAAATTACACTGACAGAACAGGGTGATGATTTTCATATTGAGTGTGAAATGAAAAATATATTGTTGGCGCGTTCGCTTTGTATGACTTAAATTAAAAATAATATAAATAACTTCATAATTTGAAAAGTATTTTTCTTCATATGTTAATTTTTTTGAGAGAAAAAACAAATTGTATATAAAAATGATTTTTTAAGACTTTCTAAGCATACATACATTTTTTATTGTTGCATTGCAGACGAGGCATTCTGCGTCATTAAAAATATTAATACAAAACAAAAATCATTTTCAAATTCTTCCCTCCACATATTTGCTGTACAACTGCAAAATCTTTTCTGTGTACCCAAAAATAAACAAATAAAGCGGCATCAACCTGCTTGCATGAAATTCAGTACAAGACTGAAGTAAAAAAATCAAAACATTTGCTCTCTTACTTTGCGTTCGGGTCGCGTGTGTGTGATTTGCCGAAAAACTTCGTAACCAAATCAAGTCCCACGAACGGCCATGGTCTAAACCCATTATTTCAATGAGGCACATTTTGCCCGTATGAAAGTGTATATACCCTTCATAGCCTAAAGGCTGAGGGTATAAAAACCACGTAAAAACAATAATCCCAGCAGACTAGTGTGTGTATAGGACGTTCTACTTTTTTTCAAAATAGAATGTTATTTGCTCATGAGTTTTAAATTTCAGTCAGAAATGATGTAATGAAATGTTAAAAAAAAACGCACACAATCCAGTGAAGTCTAAACGCGGTATTAGTCTTTTATGTCAGTGTAAATTTCACTGATATGTCATAGTTCATCTGATGAACATCGAAATGAACACCATAAATTTCTTGAAGTTTAAAACGGGCGGTAAGTAAGCAAACAAACAGCGTTAAAAATGGCAAAGGAAATTTTGTATAATCTGCGAATTGGCCATGAAATTTTTTCGGAAGAGGAAAAAATGCTTTGATTAGCAAAGCTCTATCTGGAAGGGGAGCCTACGTACATGGCCAACGAGAATTGGGTGACACTACACCAGCACTTGCCACAGTGGAAAGGTGGTACCCACGGTGGAATGGGATTTACACCCTCCACTAGAGAAAAACTCTGCAGTTTTTTTGCGGAACAAAGTGTCCGAAATAAAATATGTGTTCTGCACTTCGACGCTATACGCGTCAAACTAAATGGCATGCAGATCATGCAGTATGCTTTCCTGCTAACCGGGTTATTTGCTGACTGGACACTATTTATTGGTGCCCAAGAAGGCCGAATTAGGTATTTACCCCATGATTTAAATTTCATGTTGGGTAAAATATACTCCGCGGCAGAGGATATCGGTGTTAACATTGCTTACAATGTGTGCGATGCCGAAGGACGGCACATAAACTTATTAAACCCCCTTACGGCAGGTGTAAGGGGTGACTTAACCCTACCTGCGGTTGAAGGAACCCGGCGGAGAAAGCTGTGGGGGTTCGATGGAACCATATGATATCAAGTATATTAATTGCCTTCCATTAGGGAAAAATCAACAACATAAATTTTGAATATGTGGGCACATACTGCGTTAATGAAACAAAATTTCAAAAAAAATATGCTTATGAAGATTTTCATACGGGCGTCTTTAAGTCAGTTTATAATAATACAGTTGTTGGTGAATTGAGGCGAAAACAATTGGAAGGAGAAATAGGTGGAGACAGATTGGAACTAACAATTCAATTTGTTCACATTATGGCTAAACTTTTAAAACTGCTTTGCGAAATAGTTCCTCTGCCTGAGAAAGTAGAAACACTTCGAGAATTTAAAAGAATCCTCAGAACACTGCACTATAGGCAAAAACAAATATATATAAATACAATAACATCGTGGGAAATAATGATTGAAATCCATGGGGATTTTGTTTTAAGGCAGTTGACAACCCACTAAACAATAGAAAAGTTTTTTTTATCGTGTTAGAAGATGTTGTGGTACCAACGGACAGATAATTCTTTTTATACCCTCCACCATAGGATGGGGGTATATTAAGTTTGTCACTACGTTTGTAACTACTCGAAATAATCATTGTAGACCCCACACAGTATATATATTCTTGATCAGCGTGCAATTCTACATCGATATAGCCATGTCCGTCCGTCTGTCTGTCTGTCCGTCTGTCCGTCTGTGGAAATCACTCTAGCGTCCGAACGGATTGACGTAGGTTGATGAAATTTTGGGAAAATATGTTATATTTACGTAGGACTTTTGGTATTGAAAGCGGGCTATGTAGGTCCACGCTTTCGTATAGCCCCCATACAAAATGACGCGTGACGCGTCGTCGTTTTAAGGAATTTTTAAGATATTTGGCCCATTTTACCACCGAATTGGTTGTAATTTGGTACTTTGTGTCTCCAGAGGCCAAAAAATATTCCTACCAAAGTTGGGTTATATAGGTCCACGTTTTGGTATAGCCCCCATATAAGGCCCCATATAAAGTACGCGTCATTTTAATATATTTTGAATGTATTAGACCCATTTGACCACAGAATTGGTTGTAGTTTGGTATTTTGTGTCTTCAGAGGCCAGAAAATATTTCTACCAAAGTTGGGTTATATAGGTCCACGTTTTGGTATAGCTCCCATATAAGGCCCCATATAAAGTACGCGTCATTTTAATATATTTTGAATGTATTAGACCCATTTGACCAAAGAATCGGTTGTAACTTTGTATTTTGTGTTTCCAGAGGCTAAGAAACATTTCTACCATAAAATGTTTCTATAGGTCCACTTGTTGATATAGCCCCCATAATACAATATCTCCCGATTTTCGATATTTTGAACGTTTTAGCCTCGTTATCACACCGATATGGCTGAAATTTGGTATTTAGTCTTCTTTAGGCGTATAAAACTTTCCCCCAGAAATTTGTAGGTATAGGTCCACGCCATCATATAGCTCCCATAGAACGGTACCTTCCGAATTTCGGTATTTTGAAGGTTGTGGCCACATTAATCCACCGAAATGGCTGAAATTTGTGGTGGAGGGTATAAAAAGTTCGGCCCGACCGAACTTAACACTTTTCTTACTTGTTTATGCACGGTTCTCTTGGACCAAATTTAAATGTAAGGTGCTTACACCTGAGAAGTTCTTGCGAATTCTGAAACTGCAATGTTAATAGATGAGAAAAATAAAAAAAAAAAAAAAAAAAATCGCCGGTTTTTTAAGGTTTTCAGTATTTTGCTTGGAAACCGCAAGTCCTATCGAAATGGGACTGAAGAAAATGTTGTACCTACGAAAATTTTCTACAAGATTGACTTTTATGACATCTTCGCAGTGTTTACCGTTATTGAGACATAGAAGTTCAAATTAGGACAATCGCACCTTCCATTTAAATTTGGTTCAAAAGCACCGTGTATGCTTACAAGTTTGCTTTAAGAACAAAGGCCTGGGTACAAAGTAGCCTTAAGGCCTGCGTACATAAGCTGCCTTGCTTTCCTGCTTCATTTCTGACATAATAAAAATAAAAGAAAAATAATATATTGTATGTGGAGATATAGAAGGTACTCCATCGACAACATCCTGCTGTGCTAATGCAACGGCAAAACCTTAGTCTCCTCATGAAGATGATCCACTGGCGTCATGAGGAGGCACCCTGTTGCAGTTCTCGGGGTGGCATTCTGGCAGGTTTGAAAATTCTTCCAATGTGTAGCGCTAACTTTTGCATACCACGCTGGTGCTGCATAGCTCACCACAGACCGGCCTATTGCTTTGTAAGAGGTCAAGGTTTCTTTGTCAGCACCCAAGTGTTGCTGTCCAGCGACTTCTAAACCTTTTTCTTACTCTTGATCTTGTCGCTAACAGCTGTGGCATGCGCGGACGACCTAAACATGCTGTCGAACGTTACGCCTAAAATCTTGGGATAGTTCGTAGTCGGAAGCGGTGATTGGTAAATTCTCTGAACCCTTGCCTGGTCAGGGATTATAAAGTCGGGTGGCCTGTTAGCTGTGACGATGATTGGGAGGTGGCTGGAGCACTGAAGTCTCCTAGCACTAGACGGTTATTGCCCTCTAAAAGCGAACAATGTCGGTCACATAACGCAGGGCACAATTATTCATCGGCGGCGTGAACACGTTAATGTACTCGTACGGGTCACTAAAGTCAAGCTTAACCGAAATAAGTCTGCCCTGAACAGACTGAATTGTATGGAACCAAGTCCTCCTTTGCTTATTGTACGATCTGTCCGCAAAACGTTGTAACCATCGCAACGTTGCAAGGTACAGGTGACGGTAAGCTTTGTTTCCTTGATTGTAGCAACCATGATGTTTTTTCGACTCATAAAGTCTACAGTTTCTCTGACTTTGTTCCGGAGACCGTTGCAATTGTATTACAGGAACAATGCATTTCCGGGGCGCTGAACAAGAAAATATGAGTTGAATACCTCCAACGAAGGGTTAATACCAAATTTCAGTAAATTCGGTGAGTTATTGTGGCCACAATCTTAGAAATCGGGAGGTACCGTTCTATGGGGGCTATATGAAGGCGTGGACCTATACCGATAAATTTAGAGAGGAAAGTTGAATACCTCCAACGAAGACTAAATACCAATTTTCATCCCTTTCGATTTGTTATTGTGGCCACTGCCTTCAAAATAGCGAAAATAGGGAGGTACAGTTTTATGGGGGCTATATTAAGGCGTGGATTTGTACCAACAAATTTCTGGGGGATGTGTTTTATACACCCAACGAAGGCCAAATACCACATTTCAACCATTTCGATGGAATATTGAGGCCAAAAGCTTCAAAATATCGGAAATCGGGAAGTACTGTTCTATGGGGGTTATATTAAGGCTTGGATTTGTACCAACAAATATCTGGGGAAAATTTGTATACCCCCAACGAAGACCTAGTAATAAATTTCAGGCATTTCGGTGTGATAATGAGGCTAAAACCTTCAAAATACCGAAAATCGGGAGGTACCGTTCTATGGGGCCTATATGAAGGCAGGAACCTATAACGACAAATTTCTGGGGAAATGTTGTATACCCACAACGAAGAGTAAGTACTACATTTCCTACCACCATTTATTCCATGTATGGGTCACTAGAGTCAAGCTTATGCGAAATATGTCTGAACTGGGCATACTGGAGTATAATGAAGACAAGTCCTTCTCCGCTTCTTCTACGATCCTTCCGCAAAACGTTGTTACCATCGCAACGTTGAAAGCTACAGGTGACGATGAGTTAGTTCTGTTACCAGGATTGCGGTCTTGTTGCGGGTACCGTTTCAATTGAATTGCACGAATGATGTTTTTTGGGGCGCTGAACTATTACTTATTGTGTATAATGCTGCGTTTGTTGTTGTTAGGAAGGTGACGAAGTTGGAGATACGCTGGGAGATGTTCTGGCGCTGCAAGCAACAACATGCGGATATATTAATTACTCTCCCAGCGGGCAAAACAAAAATGAAATTTTATCTTTTCGCCGAAATTACAAAAATAAATAATTATTTTTATTAATTTTCTCGTTTAGAGTTAAGCTTGATGATCGGAAATTATTTGCAAGTGAAAAAGGAAAGCCAAGGACTCGAACCCACATAGTCACCAAATTACGTTACCTGGTTTCATTGGTGGTAAAGCAAATCTTCGGACGTATCGACTATGTAATGGCTTCTCTGTCCTAGAACTTATCGTTTTTCAAATGCAAATATGTTTTATACATTTACGCGGATACTTGTCCACACGCCGTGACAGTCGATTTTATAAACAAGGGAATGGCGATCTTATAAACAAGGGAATTTTCGGAACTTCAATTATGGACTTTTCCCAAAGAACTTTATATTTATGTAATCAGGACAAAAATGTCTAATTTTTCCTGTAGCCCATTTTAGATTCTCATATTCACCGTGGGCAATGATATACATCAGGCAACATAAAATTATCAACGGTTAAAAAAGTATCCCTCGGGGTAATGTTGGCGATATTTCCCGAGTGTTCGGCATCTGCAATAAATAGTATTGGACATAATATCATTGAGCTGATATGAATAGGGGTGCACTCAATGAAATGAAAGAAGTCCCTTGTCCTTGTTCATATTCCATGTTGTGGGTAGAGGGCATAACTGTAGACGTCAGCGCCTGTTCCAAAAATTACATAACAAGTCAACTGCTACTTTTCCAGAAAACCATAGAAATCTCCCATAAGAGTTGGAATCAAACTATAGGGGCTACAAGAGCCAATTTTAATTGGTTATACTTAATGGATAACTTTCCAACTAATATCCCTTTATCTAATGAGATGAAATAAGTATCTTACTTGAAGACTCAAACTTCGCAAATACGTTTAATTTGTTATTTGTTTTATTTGATTAATAAATTCAGTCATGTATAATATAATTTGTGTAATTTCTTATTGCTTTTATCTTAATAATGAGGTAGGTATATTGCCACTTTAGATATTGCAACAAATTTTAAAATTTGACTAAGCTAAGTACTACTTACAATCTATCACTAAAAATTTGTACTATAGTGTTGTATACTTTTGTTTCAACATACATGATAAAATACATGTACATCACATCTTTCGAGTCCAAACTCTCTTATAAAATACATTAAAATTAAAACTAAATGTTAGGTTAGATAAACTAACCTCACTTTATAGGTTAGAAACAAATCTTTAGTAAACCTATGCTAAACTACCTGATTTTGTTAATTTATATATAAAACATTTTGATTTATTCAGGGCCGCCAAATATGTAAAATCATTTATATAAATGGGGCAGAGATCATAAATGGTCCTTGTGACAGGATATGATTGTATAGACAATTGATTTGAATTGTTTGTATCGAAAAGGGAAAGCAACTTTTGGTCTTGTATATAAGCAGCTACTATGGTGTTTTTGTTAAAAGAAATTTGTGTTGATCTTACCATGGTGGGACTAGAAGTTTTAGCATAAAATATTTCAGCAATTTCCAGCTTGGGAATACCATTTATTTTGTTAATATTGCCCAGAATATGACGCATATGTGGCTGATTCGTAGAAGCGCCCAATTGTACAAGTAACTGTTGCAAATCTTTGTTATAATTTATCGATACTAAATTCTCTTGGGACATTAGACATGTGGCCTGGATGCCACTTTCCCGACTATGTTTGATTTCATAAAACCACAACGACGATTTTTGACAAATTATAAAACCACCACATGGAAAGTCATTGCTTTCTGGGACAATTTCTATTTGTATTACTGCAGAGCTATCTTCAACGATTTTGTGTTCCTGGCGATAATTGCCAGGATTACGTATATCATATACATACACACAACCTTGATGTGAACCCAAAAACAGCTCATGTTCATTGCCATGACTGGAAGATATGGCACATGAAAAAATTGCCATCTTTCCGGGTTTAAATGTTGTAACTCCTTGGTAATTCCTCAAATCGAAAAGTTTTGAGGTGCGCTCCTTGCTGGCAACAGCAATTAGATTTTGCTCCGCGGACAATGATAAATCACAAACCATCTTTTGTGAGGTATATAAATAATTCGAAGATTCAAAACTGGGGGCATTCATGAGTCTCAAGCCATAGCCGGGGAAGAAACCCTTTTGTGATACAATTAACTTTGTTTGCTTATCGGCATATTTCATGACACGGCAGCAGGGTTTACGTGATATGTTGATTTTCCTGTCTAACACTAGACTATAGCCATTTTCTCCACCATTCGAGCATAATACCTTCTCATTTACATCGTTGGCACTTCTCTCATCTCCACTGCTTTGCAGCAACCCTTTCAAGGACTCATTATCAGCCTCTAGATTTTGCATTTTCTTCATCACATCACCATAGGACATTTTCATAGAATCCAATTCAAATTCCAATATTTGTGTTCTTATACGTTCTTGGGCCAACTGTTCCCTTATTCTCTCCTCCTCACAACGATCAATGACCTTTAAACGCTTGGCATAGAGATAGCGTATATCCCTTTGACGGGCCTTAGCTTTACACTCAGGACACACTGCCTCTTTTAGACGTATTCTTAGACATGACTCGCCAAAAAAGTGTCCACATTTTAACGAACACAAACGATGTTCACCAGACATTTTACAATTTTCCATACACAATGAACACTCCAAGCCATTATCCTCTTCCTCCGAGCCTTCATCATCACCGGCATTCCTCTTTATTTTGTGTGTTAGTCGGGCACGTTGCTTGCGGGGATTGAGTGATGGTAATTCTAACTTTTCATTTGTTTCATAGCCACTGCTATTAGTGGTTTCAAGCAAGTTTGAGCTTCCATGTGTATTTTCATCATCAGAAGAGCTGTTGGCACTGCTGCTGCTGTCGCTACAGGAACTTTCCGTTCCCGTAGAATCATCTAAAATCAATTGGAATCTCATATTAACACAATTAACACCTGTTTTTCTTTTGTTTACTTACCAGAATCGAAGCCGGATAACGAATTACTACTGCTGGGACTTGATAATGTTTCTGTGTCCGAACTGGAATCTGAATCCATACTAGAATTGTCGCTATTATCTTGAATGGGGGGCATATTGAAACAAAAAAAAAAAGTATTGGGATTTACTGTCCAGTATCAGTAACGCTTTAATTTAGTAGATAGTAAAACAATTGCCCCATACAGTGAGCGGTGGATGTAATGGTTTAGTGTTGTTTGTTGTTGTGTAGTAATCAAACAAAAACCGGCGCTGCTGATAAGAGACGTCGCAGCGAACGCAACCATGTAATGTGTTATCGATAACATTCGAGAATTTGCTTTAATAATAGGGTGACTCGATAAATAACTAATATTATAATAGTACGTTTACATTTACGAAACCAAGTGGCTTTAAACTGTCAATTCCTTTGCGTATACGTCAAATGAAAACTCATCTGACAAACTAAACTTATTACAAGAGAAAGTATTTTTTGAGTTTGGGAGATGAATACGAACATGAAACAAAATATAAAATAAAAAAATAAAATTATATAAACAAATGTAAAATATAAAATATCTACTTAATGACGGCAAACCCACTCATCTCTCAACATTTGGAATACTTACTAACATAGACGTAACTTGCTGCTCACCATCTTTGTTGTCCATGGCTAGCAGTCACACACTTGATGATCTTTATGGGAGCGACCATTTTCCCATAGTTACTAACATCAACCTCGGCACAGCTTTCATAAAAATTAAGCCACTATACAAATATAATCTTGCAAAAGCAGATTGGAGCTCGTATAAAACAAATGTTGACAATGAGTTAAATTGCAGAACTCTTAATGGAAATCCAAATAAAGTAAACGCTTTAATTACTAAAGCCATCCGTAAAGCGTGCAAAAAATGTATTCCTACGACAAAATATACCCCAAAAACTTCAGTGCCCTGGTGGAACAAAGATTTACATATACTACGTAAAAACAAAGTTACAACTTATCGGAAATTTAGAAAATCACCCTCTCCAGATAATCTAAAATTGTACAAAAAGGCTAATGCCAAATTTAGATATGAATCTAAAAAGGCTAAAGCCATATGTTTTTATAACTTTACCAGGACCATAAGCCGTGATACACCTCTCCATTTTGTTTGGCAAAAAATAAATAGAATGACAAGAAAAAACACAAGTCATTTATTTTCCACAATGGAACACAACGGAGTGGCTATTAACAATCCAGTGGAAATCGCCAATGAGTTTGGACTCCTATGGTCAGAGGCATCATCCGACACAAACTTTTCTCCAGAGTTTTGTTCTGCAAAATCTATTATTCCATCTTCCTATTCTAACATCCCTGCAAACAGGCATGCTTCAATAATTGAATCGGAAATCTCTTTTCAAGAACTCCTATTGGCTATAAATAAAGTTAAGGGAACAACGCCTGGGCGAGATAGCATATCATATCCCATGTTGCGGAAACTATCTAATAATAGTAAAAATAAACTTATCTCCCTTTATAACACAGTGTTAGATACTGGTGTTATTCCACACACCTGGAAATCAGCAATCATTGTTCCACTACCAAAACCTAACAAAAACAAAACCAGCTTTTCAGCGTATCGACCGATTTCCCTACTGCCATGTCTTTCTAAACTATTGGAAAGAATTATTTCGAATCGATTATCATGGTAATCATATCGCAATTAATCAAGTGGCATATAAAGCAAATCAGGGTTGCACTGATGCCCTTCTCCACATAGATTTTTACGCATCTAAATCTATATCTACGAGAAATCACACATCAGTGTTATCAATTGACTTCGAAAAAGCATTCGATCGCATTGGCATGCATGTCATACTAAACTCTTTAGTCTCATGGGACATAGGCTGTAAGATTCTGAATTACATTAAATCCTTTTTAACTGGACGGACCTTCCGGGTAAAAATCAACAATTATTATTCGGACATGTTCACAATGGAAAATGGTATACCTCAGGGTTCTCCACTATCAGTAATTTTGTTCCAAATTGGATTTCTCCATATCAGCGAAATCATCAACCAAATACCAAGAATTTACCATTGCCTTTACGCAGACGACTTATACGTCTTAAGCTGCAATAAAGATAATACAATCACAAACAACCAATTTTCTAAGATAATAAACGACATTTCCAATTGGTCCAATACATCGGGTGCAAAAATATCTACCTCAAAATCATCAATACTACATATATGCAGGAAACACAATTGTAATCCCACAGATATAGCTGCAAACGGTTTAAACATACCTTATGTAAATAAATTGAAAATCCTGGGAATAATTTTTGAAAAAAACTATAGATGGAAAGAGCATATACTCAAGCTTAAGAAGGATCTTATTCTACGATCCAATGTTATCAAATATCTTTCGTCTAAAACATTCGTCCACATCAACACCCTCACATATTTGGTAAAAACATTGGTATTAAGCAAAATAGACTACGGACTATATTTGTTTGGTGATAGCCCAAAATCAACCCTCAAACTAATCAAAGCTGTTTACCATGATAGCATCAGAGCGAGTTTATACGCCTATAGGACTACGCCAATAAACACTTTACTCATCGAATCCGGTTTACCATCACTCGAGCAAAGAATCGTTGAGTCCACAAATCTCCTATTGCCAAAAATTCTATCCTCAAAATCATCCGTCATTGGAATAGATGCTTCAAAAATTTTAAAAGCCAAAAAGAAACCGAAGAAGCCTTCAGTCATATACAGATCACTAATGGATAACATAATCAATTTTAAAGATAAGCTGTCCGGACATAAAATCAAACTACCTTCGTGGATGTTTTCCGACGAAGTATGTAACATATCCCTAAGCACTTTAGGAAAAGACAAAACTCCAAACGAATTGTATGTTCAACACTTTAATCTTTTTTCAACACAACACAGCGATTGGCAATTTTTATATACAGATGCTTCAAAAACTGATTCAAGAACTTCATTTGCAGTAGTCGATGCGGAGGGAAGCATCTTAACCATTAAAACGCTGACACATTTCACATCTATCTTTACAGCTGAAGCTGCAGGAATTATTGAAGCCATAAATATTGCAAAAGCATCCAAAAAAAGAACCATAATTTTCTCCGACAGTTTATCTGTCCTCAAAGCTGTTTCTAACGTCTCAAACACTACTTGGACATCCATTAATAAAATCCGCGATCTCTTAACAGATCAGGCCAATATACAACTTTTCTGGATACCAGGACATGTAGGAATTACAGGAAACGTATATGCCGACAACGCTGCAAAATTTGCATGTACAGCACCGTTAGAATGTGATATGCTGGTTGAAAAATTGGATTTGAAAACGCACATTAGAAATGAACTGGTTTCTCATGCCATGCAAAACAACATGAATTTCTGTCACTTCCATTACAACTACGTAAATCCTTCTTGTATTAAACCCAAATATCCCACCGACGTAGATAAAAAGAAAATACGTATGTTCTCCCGCCTACGTATGGGTCACACCATCGTCACACATCAACATCTTCTTAACAATGACATGGACAACAAATGTCCCAAGTGTGGAAATATCGGTACTATTGATCATTTTCTACAGTCTTGTAATGATTTCTCCAATTTACGTCAACTATATCTCAACAACAATGGATTAGAAGTCCTTAGGTCACCAACTACCACAAATATAAATGCTATGTACAATTTTATAACAAATTCTCATTTAATTATATAAGACAAATTAATTATAATCTGTAAATCTATTGTATTATAAGTATTAGCTGATGGCCGTTGTAGCCAATGCTATGTCTTATTAACATTGTATTTACTACAAGTTAATATAATAATAAATAAAAATAAATAAATAAAATATCTATATATATAAAAGAGCTTAGTGATGACTGAGTGAGTGAGTGACTGACTGGCATATCATCGCCCAGGCGAAACCGCTGAAGCTAGAAAGCTGAAATTTTGACTGTGGGTTGCTGTTGGTGTGTAGGGGTGAGATAAGGATGGGTTTTTGGAAATTCGACCTAGAAGGGTACGAAAAGTACTAAAAGGTACTAAACATGGTACCCTTTGTATTAGGCAAACCGGAAGAGCTAGAATTCTGAAATTTGGAATGAGGGTAACTTATGGAGAATTAGAAAGATGTACCAAATGGTTTTTGGAAATTCGACCTCTAAGTGTACGAAAAGTTACAAAATTTAGTACCAGTTGTATATTTTGAACGGATTTAGCCAGAAACTTAGAATTTGGTATGTAAATGAAGGTTGAAAAGTTGTGTTTATAAAAGGAAATGGTTTAGGAAATTCGTACTCATGTGTACAAAAAGTACTAAAGTTAGTACAATTTGGATTTGGGTGAAAGGAGAGAGCTGGAAACCTGAAATTTGGAACTAAGATTACTGACGGAGCATAGGATTGAGATATGGGGGTAGTTTTGGAAATTCGTACTTATGTGTACGAAAAGAACTAAATTTAGTACAACTTGGATTTGGGTGAACGGATAGAGTTCGAAACCTGAAATTTGGAATTAAGATTACTGTTGGAGTGTAGGATTGAGATAGGTTTGGAAGTTCGTACTTATGTGTACGAAACGTACTAAATGGTACTAAATTTGGTACAATGGGGATTTGGATGAACGGATAGAGCTGGAACCTCGAAATTTGGAATTGAGATTACTGGTGGAGTGTAGGATTGAGGTAGTTTCGAATATTCGTACCTATGGAACGAAAAGTACTAAATTTAGTACAATTTGGATTTGGGTGATCGTATAGAGCTGGAAACCTGAAATTTTGAATTAATTTACTGTTGAAGTGTAGGATTGAGGTATGAGGGTGGTTTCGGAAATTCCTACTTATGTGTACGAAAGGTACTAAATTTGGTACAATAGGGATTTGGGTGAACGGACAGAGCTGGAATCCTGAAATTTGGAATTGAGATTACTGTTGGAGTGTAGGATTGGGGTAGTTTCGAAAATTCGTACTTATGGGTACGAAAAGTACTAAATTTAGTACAGTTTGGATTTGGGTGAACGAATAGAGCTTGATTCCTCAAATTTGGACTGAGGGTCACTGATGAAGACTAAGGAAGATGTACCAAAGGGGTTTTTGGAAACTATGAGTGTACGAAAAGTACAAAATTTAGTACAATTTGGATTTGGGTGAACGGATAGAGCTGAAATCCTGAAATTTGGAATTGATATTACTGTTGGAGTGTAGGACTAAGGTAGTTTTAGAAATTCGTATTTATGGATATGAAAAGTACTAAATGGTACTAAATGTGGTACAATTTGGATTTGGGTGACGGATAGCGCTTGAGTCCTGAAGTTTGAAATTAAGATTACTGTTGGAGTGTAGGACTGAGGTAGTTTTGGAAATTCGTAGTTATGGGTACGAAAAGTACTAAGTGGTACTACCTTTTGTACAATTTGGATTTGGGGGAACGGATAGAGCTGGAATCCTGGAATTTGGTCAGACTACTGTTGGAGTTTAGGATTGAGATGGAGGTAGTTTTTGAAATTCGTGGGTACGAAATGTACCAAATAGTACTAAATGGTTCAATTTGGATTTGAGTGCACGGATAGCGCTGGAATCCTGTTGTTTTGAATAACGGTTACTGTTGAAGTGAAGGATTGAGGTAGTTTTGGAAAGTAGTACTTATGGGTACGAAGAGTACTTATTGGTACTAAGTTTGGTAAAATTTGTTATTGGACGAACGGATAGAGGTGGAATCCTAAAAATTTTAAACTAATATTACTTTTATTATTTGGTATTAATGTCAGTGTAGGGTTGATATATGTGGTTGTCGAAATACGTACTATATGTATACGAAAATTACGAAATGACACTCAATTTGTTATTGGAGTCAGGGTGAGTGTTGGTGTGTAGCGTTGGTATATGGAGGTGGTTTATAAAATAAGTGCATACCATAAATATACGAAAAGTACTAAATCCTTTTAAATTTGGTATCGGGTGTAGAGCTGAAATTCTACAATTTGTTCTTGGGAAGTGGCGTTGAAATAAGGAAATGGTTTTGGAAGTTCGTATTTATGAGTACGAGCAGTGCTAAATTTGGATTTAGGTGAACGGATAAAGCTGGAATCCTGAAATTTGGAATTAAGATTACTGCTGGACTGTAGAATTGAGGTAGTTTTGGAAATCCGTCCTTATGGGTACGGAAAGCACTAAATTTGGTACAATTTGGATTTTAGTAAACGGATAGAGGTGGCATTATGAACTAAGATTACTGTTGGATTGTAGGGTTGAGGAAATTTTGAAAAGTCGTACGTATGGGTACGAGAAGTACTAAATGGTACTAAATATGTTACAATATGGATTTGGGTGAACGGATAGAGCTGGAATCCTGAAATTTGGAATTTATATTATTGTATAATATAATAGGGTGCCACCGTGGTGCAATGGTATGCACGCCCGCCTTGCACGCAGAAGGTCGGGGGTTCGATTCCCCGCCCAGGCAACATCAAACATTTTTCAACGGTGGCAAAATACCCCTCAGTAATGTTGGCGACATTTCCTGAGTATTTCAGCCATGAAAAACTTCTCCATAAGTGGTGTCTTAAGACAAGCCGTTCGGACTCGGCGATAAACAGTGGTCCCATATCATTGAGCTAAATATGAATCGGGGTGCACTCATTGATATGAGAGAAGTCTCCCTTGTCCAGTATGGGATGTTGTGGAACAATGTTTTTTTATTGTATAAGTGTAGGATTCAGGTAGTTTCGGAAAGTCGTACTTATGGGTACGAAAAGTACTAAATGGTACTAAATTTGGTACAATTGGGATTAGGGTGAATTAATAGCGCTGGAATCCTAAAATTTGGAATTACGATTACAGTCGAAGGGTAGGATTCAGGTAGTTTTGAAAAATCATACTTGTAGGTACGAAAAGTACTAAATGGTACTAAATTTAGTACAATTTGGATTGTTCTAAATTTGGTACAATTTGGATTTGGTTTAACGGATAGAATCATAATCATAAAATTTGGCATCAAGATTTAACAGTAATTGAGGATTGAGGTAGTTTAGGAAAATCTTTCTTATGGGTACGAATAGTACGAAATGATACTAAGTTTGGAACAATTTGGAATTGGACGAACGGATACATCTGGAATCTTGAGATTTGGAATTACGATTACTGTAATTATTTTGTATTAATGTCAGTGTATGGTTGAGATGTGTCGTCGAAATACGTACCATAAGTATACGAAAAGTACTTAATGGTACTCAATTTGTTTTTGGGTGTAGGGACAGTGCTGAGTATTGCTGTGCAACGTTGATTTCGTTGTTAATGTGTAAGGCTGAGATACGGCTGATCTTTTTGAAAATCGAACTAAAGGGGTACGTACAGTACTAAAATAAAAATAAATATTGATTAAAATTGGTATTAGTGCAACAAAATTTTCAGTATTTGCCATTTCCATATTATATATTGTTTAGTTGTTTGTTTATATCCTTTCCGCATACGAAGTAGCGGGCATTTTGCTAGTAACATATAAAATTGGTCTGTTCCAGTACTGCAAGAATCTACTAATAATTACTATTTTTCCGATAACATAAAGGAAAAAATGTTATTGTAGTAAAAAGTGGTAGTTTCTTGCATGTTCTGGAACAGAGCAAATATAAAACATAGTATAATAAATAATTGTTCCACAAACATCCAGCTGGGAGAGTTACCAGTTTATGCTTTATGTTGTTGCTTGCTGTGCCAGAACAACTCCCAGTGTGTCTCCAACTTCGTCAAGTTCTTAACAAAAAGAAACGCAGTATCTTAAACAATACGTTGTAGTTCAGCGCCATAAAATCATCATTACTGCGCTTTAATTGCAATTGTCCCCGCAACAAAGTCAGCGAAATCGTAGATTTTTGGTCTGTTCCTTTACTTTTGAAAATGGCAAAACCGGCAAAGGTAGCAAAAGTTGTAATCTGCTTCGATAAGAATTATATGTTGTCTGAAGTAAAGGAACGCTTTTCGAGTAAAAAGTTGTAAAACTTGAAGATTCTTGCACGTAAAGGAACAGAGCTTTTATGAGTCACACAGCACATCGTCACCTGTAGCGTTCAACGTTGCTATTAGGTCAGTCTGTTTACTTTCCCAGAAAGAACATTCTAAGAGAGTAATAGTACGGTTATAGCACATTTATATAATCGGATTTAACAAACCAAGTGGGTTTCAAATGTCAATTCCGTTGCTTATATTTCAAATAAATCCTAATAAAGAAGTTTAACCCTGCAAAAGGCTATAATATAAACATGGCCTTACACTAGAGTTTTTTGCCGGGTTAACTCACTTTGAGAAGATTTAATTGATGTTTGCTCTATTGGATTAACACACTTCATGAGGATTTATTTGACGTTTGCGCTATGAAATTGACATTTGGGTTAATCCGGTTAAGTGTAACCGGGGTATACTTACTTACTTAGCTGGCCCATTACAGAACATTTGTTCCATAGGCCGAACTAAGAAAATAACTCCATTTCTCTCTATTTGTTGCTTCGCACTCTGGAATACCGCGCGTTTTCATCTCTTCATCCACTATTTCGCGCCATCTATTCCTTGGCCTGCCAATTCTGCCTGCACCGCCAAGCGGTCCGTATTTATACGCCTTTTTAGCGGGTTCATCTTCGCTCATTCTTATGATATGGCCTAGCCAACGCAATCGCTGCATCTCGATACGTTTACGAGTAACTATATTGATGTCGTTGTATAGCAGATACAGCTCTTGGTTCATGCGCCGTCGATATTCACAGTCAACGCAGATAGGGCCGTAGATCTTTCGAAGAATTTTTCTCTCAAACACACCAAGCATTGCCATGTCTGCTTGCGCAAGTACAAAGGCTTCGGAGCCATGCATCAGCACGGGTAGTATCAGTGTTTTGTAGAGCCTTATTTTTGTTTGACGAGATGTGGCTTTGCTTTTAAACTGCTTACTTAAACCAAAGTAGCATCTGTTGGCCAACACAATTCTTCTTTTTATTTCACAACTGATGTCGATTGTTGCGTTTACGGAGATGTCGAGGTAGACGAAGTCTTTTACTACCTCAAAATTATAGGAACCAACTTCAACAGTTGGTCCGAGCTCAATGGACGCATTGCGCGTCGACACCATTAACTTTGTCTTCTCACCGTTTACCGCCAGACCCACTTTAGCAGATTCTGCTTCGACCTTCTGATACCTTTACCTTTACTGATCATCCCATCATGTCTATATCATCAGCATAAGCAAGTAACATGTGGCTATTGGTGTAGATTGTGCCACTTCTTTTGACGTTTGCCTTTCGTATAACCTTTTCCAGCAGGATGTAGAAGAGATCACACGAAAGGCTGTCTACTTGTCTGAAACCTCTTTTAGTACAAAACTCTTCGGAGAGATCCTTTCCTATTTTAACTGAGGACCTCGTGTCAATTAAAGCATTTTACAAAGCCGCATGAGCTTTGCGGAGATACCAAATTCAGACATGGCTTGGAATACCTTTGAACGCAGCGGGCTGTCGAAGGCTGCTTTATAATCGACTAAAAAGTGGTAGGTGTCGATCTGCATCTCTTGGGTCTTCTCCAGGATTTGCCGCAGGGTAAATATCAGGGTAAATATCTGGTGGACTTGCCAGGTCTAAAGCCGCATTGATATGGTCCAATTATCTCGTTGACCATAGGCTTTAGTCGTTCGCACAATATCCCTGACACGATCTTGTAGGCAATAGGAAGTAGACTTATGCCCCTATAGTTAGATCATACAGTCTTATCTCCCTTCTTGTGGATTGGGCACAGGACATTCAGGTTCCAATCGTCGGGTACTCGTTCTTGGTGCTAACTAGGTGATGAATACACCTTATCAGCGTGTCGCCTCCGGTTTTGAACAGCTCGGCTGGTAAGCCATCGGCTCATGCTGCCTTATTATTCTTCAGCCGATTTATTGCTGTCTTTACCTCATCTTGGCTGGGCGGTATACATTCAATACCATCTTCTGGGATTGGGTCTGTGATATCTTCGTCGTCTTCGCTGCTATTGGATACCAACAGTTTTGAAAAATGTTCTTTCCATATCCTGAGCACATTATCTGTATCAGTTACCAGATTACCTTGCTGGTCCCTACAGGAGATTGTGCCTGTACCAAAGCCATCAGTTTGATGCTTGACTCTTTGGTAGAATTTTCGGACTTCATTCTGGTTCCTGTACATCTTGATTTTTTCACACTCCCGCATTTCCATCTCCCTCTTTTTCCTGCGGAAAAGATGTTTCTCCTCTCTCCTTTTCTCCCGATATCTCTCTCGTGCGCTACGCGTTGCTACGGATTGTAAAGTAGCTCTATATCGGTGGTGCTCAAAATATTTTGTGCATTAGTCTCTCTGAGCGAGTCTTCCCTTTGCTAAACAACGACAGATGAGAATAGAGTGAACATATGTTGTTTTTGCAGTCACGTTAACGTATATGGGTGATCTTAGCTGCTCTATATGCCGCATTTTTATCTTCGGTAGCAGCACGACACTCCTGGTCATACCATGGATTCCTTGGTGGAGGTCTCTGTCCAAGTATCGGTTTTGGGGCTGTTTGCATGGAATGGGAAATGTTTTGCCATTGTGTTGTTATGTTATCGGGACAAGAAGTGCTCGCGTTAAGCAATTGGGCTAGTTGAGTGGAATATGCTGTGGCTATCTGTTGTGTTTGCAGCCTATCGATGTCCAACTTCCGCGTTGTGTCTGTTCGTGCTTTATTTGCAACGTTCGTGCTTTATTTGAACGATCGGACATCCAACACGCACGATGAATGTCTTCCATCTATCACAACATGATCAATTTGATTACTTGTTCTTTGATCTGGAGACAGCCAGCTAACTACCATGTTTTTTGCAGCTGCAAAGTCTATCAGCCTCATACCGTTGTCAGATGTTTCACTGTGGAGACTGCAATTCCCGACTGTTGGGCCAAAGATATTCTCCTTTCCAATTTTGGCATTAAAATCGCCTAGAATAATTTTAATGTCATGGGTTGGGCAACGGCCAACCATGACATTAAACGCAAATAATTTTTGTAATATATGAGTTTTTATAAGAGTTATACGAGTTTTATAAAAACCCAAGGAGTATTTGTTAACTTTGGAAATAATTTTAAATTTTTTGAAAAAAATTTTTCCATTTTTTTATTTTTTTTTGGATTTTTGGATTTTTATGGTTTATTTATTAGTGTTTGGCCTTTTTTAAATAGTTAGATTAAATGAAAAACTCAAAAACACTCATGTTTTGATGGAAAATATAAAAATTTGTCGTTCAAAAGTTACAGTGTTTTGAACAGGAAAAAACAATTCTGAACCACTGTACACCGGTGTGGTAGTATATGTAAGGGATATATCCCTTGTCACTCTAGGGATATTTGTGGGAACATACATATTGTTACGAATGTAACTGATAGGTTTAAGTTAATTTAGTTAAATTTCCGTTAATTTAAAAATTAGAATTGTAACGTAAAGTTCTTATTACGCAGTTACTTTATTTAAGCAACAACAACTACCATGTAGAATTCTATTCATCATTCTAGTTCTTACTTTACCTTTCATTAATGTGCTTTTGTTTGCTTGTTTTGCCATAATCATGTAATTATCGTTTAGTTTGCTACTTCTTTATTTCTTGCATTTGTTTGTTGTTGTAATTACGTCATTAGTGTGCTTGTCCATTTGTATTGATCTTCGCCCATGTATGTGAGTCTGGTTGTTCGCTTAGTGCGAATGTGCGTCTGTGTGTTCGTTGCACAGATTCGAGGTGTTGCCAGACGTGTTCTAGAGGTTTCTTGAACGAGGGAATTTTGAGATAAATACAGGTGGAACCAGCAACGGCGAGTCAGTTGTGTTTAAGGCGTTGAACTGAACAGATCGGTTAAAGAATAGCTGCGTGCTAACTAGAGACAAGATATGTGCTTAGTAATTAAAGTCAGTTCCGAATAAGTGTAATAAAGTAAATAAAGCATTGTAGAAGCGTAATCTGAAATGAACCCTGTTTTATTTGGTACAAATCGTATCGGGGAATAAAACAACGTCTACACGGAGATTAGTTAAACCTAATTCCGTAACAATATGTTTCTAGATGTGGCACTCATCGTGATAACTTTGACCATTACGGGCACAGAATACGTTTTACTTACTTACCCCTTTATCGACTTCAGTAACAAATGTTTTGATATTTTTTATATTTTTTATTAAGAAAAAAATTTAACACATATCCAAATTAGAAAAGATTTTTTACTTAATAACGTTGTATTTGTTTTTTTTTTCTTTGTTTAAAAATTATCAAAAAAGCTATGAAATGCTATTATTTTGTGTAGACTTTCTGCTATAGAAAAATTTTTGAAGAACTGGCCCCAAATATTTTTTGTCGTCTACTCGTATATTTTTTTCTGTTGATTTCCTTTAATTTATTTATATTTATAAATTCAATAACTAAAAAAATACTTGTATATTTATATTGTGGTGAGAGTTTTTCTTATTATTACTTTTTATTTATGTTATAATTATTTATTTTTTATTTAACAACAGTCTCAAAATTGTGTTTTACCTTGAATTGGATTTTGTCTAAATTTGAATAAATGCTTCCAAAATTTTATTAATTTTTATAGAGACTTATAGTACATTTACATTTACGAAATCGTGTGGATTTCAACTGTCAATTCCTTTGTGTATACGTCAAATGAAATCTCATCTGAAATCCATTGGATTTCATTTGACGTTTAAGCAAAGGAATTGACAGTTGGAAACGAGTGGATTTCGTAAATGTAAACCTAGCATTAGGGTGTTATAATGTGATATTGAGGTTTGTTCATGTTCTAATTTACCATTTGAATTGAAAATATGGAAAGCTGAAAATATGAAAAGAAACCCGTTTCGGTTTAATACATTGTTGTAGGGAAGAATTGTACCCTATTGTAGAGAACTTTTGAACCCAATTAAAGGTAGCGAAAAAAAGTAAGAACGGCGTTTTGTTCGGCCAGGTCGAACTTGTTATACCCTCCACCACGAGTTGTATTGAAGTAAAATGGAACAATTAGTTTCCTTTCGTTTATGAAGAAGACCAAATACCAAATTTCAGCATGTTCGGAAAACCTTCAAAACACCGAAATTCGGAAGGTACCGTTTCATTGGGGCCTATATCAAAACGTCGATCTATAGCTAATTTTTTTTGGCGGAAAGCTGTTAGACTCGTAGAAAATTTCCGATATTTCGATAAAACATTCAAAATATCGAAAATCAAGAGGTACGCTTCTATGGGGGATATAGGAACCCGCGGACCTATACTGATAATTGTCTTCTGGAATATTTTATAACCCCATGGAAGACTAAACAACAAATTTCAGTCTTTCGGTGGGATAATGACGTCACAATCTACAGAATTACGAAAATAGGGAGGTACCGAAGGAGGTACCGGGGCTATATCGAAACGTGGATCTATACCGACGAATTTGAAATTATATGTGTGGACGCCAGTCGTACGTGGAATTCAGGAACAAGAAGTTTCCCAAGTTACGATGATATCTCCGAAACTGTTCAACCTATCCTTTTCCTATATTCCACCCCATCCATACGTCATTGAGATCGTTACATATGCCGATGATTGTACAATCTTTGTGTCAGGTACCTTCTCTGATGTCATTTGTGAAGTGTTGTACTACTATTTGACTGATCATATTACCACATTTTCGCACGCAAGGAATATGCAAATATCCGCAACTAAATTTACACTGAGTTGAATATCGTGGTCGTTGGTTCCAAAATTCCGACCCCAAGATTCTAGGGGTCACTTTCGGTAGCAATTCAGCTATCAGGCTTCATAGAACTTTTCTGCGAAAAAAGTGCAATGCGATGGAACAATACTTAGCCTGTCAAAACGCCGTCTTAAGAACTGCAACAGGGTACCTCCTCATGTCTTCAGGGGACTACTTACATGAGGACACAACGATTATTTCAGTACAAAAACACAATGGTCCAACGACATAAGAGAGAATCCATATCGTGTGAATGCGGTTCTCGGAGAACATCCCCTGTCACGACAAACCAGAGTAGTGTTAACTCAACTATGCTCGGGATAGTTTAGCCGTATAAATTCCTAAAGAGCAAGGATTGATGACACCGTGTCAAACATCTGTCCAGCATGCGGCAAATGCCCGCAAGACTCAATTGCACCTTTTAAACTGCCCTGCCAAAACTACTCAACTAACTCCAATAGCTTTGTGATTGCAACCCATCGAAGCAGCCACATTCCTGTAGTGCGATTCTCTAAGACATTTTTTGAGTTACCGACAAAAATCGGTAACATTAAAACGCTAAATTATGAATGAAAAGTTCATGTAAAAGTTGACAACACTCTTGCTATCGGTAGAACTTTACGACTGCTTTTTATTCGTCGCTAACTTACCGAAAAACATCGTAATTAGCGAAATTATAAGCATTTTAATTTTACCGACAATTGTCGGTAACTCAAAAAATGAGTTAGAGAATCGCACTACTGGAACTGAAGATAGACCAGATTTAGCAGAAAAACGAACTTACTAACATATCACATGCCCTTACAACAACAACTCATTTCGATTATTATCGTGCCTACCAGACATTTTAGTTGGGCACAGTAGGATTTAGAGCTTATGGGCCACTATGTTAAGAAGCATGAACTCGCCCCCTAATAACATAATATCACAAGGAGTACCTTCGGTATACAAATTTCCAATGGATCTTCTAAATGTTGAACTTTTATGAACTCCGATGTAGACTCTCCTAGAACTTGATGTACGTTTGGAAGAAATTGTTCGATGTGCAAAGTTCAGGCAAATCAATTCGTAAGTTATCGGGTCCATCAATCAGTCATTTTATTTGTTGTTGACGGGGTTAGATTTTTTGAGCCATTATTTCAAGAAATATGGAAAACAGCTATACCGTTATTGTTGTGGCGTCGGGCACAACCTGCTGCAAAAAAATCAAAACTATCCGATATACATATGTCTTTAAATTTAACTTTTGCGGTATATTTTTAAATTTTGTGTGGGAAATAGCACATGAAGTGAACCGATGTAGTCAACATTCGAACCTGATCTATATCTCGAACTAATATCACTGTGCAACATTTTTAAGGTGATCTTGTGCAAACAATTCGAACTGAGGATTTTTTGAAAGTACGGACCCAAACGACAAGAAACCCTAGTTGGATTTTGTTGTGTCAGATCCAGCTCGGATTTTATGGTCCCATCTAAACATGGATAAATATTGAGTTTTTAAAGAAATTTGGGGCTATATCTCTGAAAGCAATGCAAATCTTATTCTGACCTCTGAAGCAAATTTGTAGATAAGGACAAGAATAAAATATTTGGAGAAATAATGAACTCGAAAAACAACATACTATTTCAAAATATATGCAAAAATTCCACAATTTTTATACATTTCGCACCGTATCTCCTTAACCGTTAATTTATTCTGAATATTTTCTTTCGGAAAAATATTCCCTGGAATGTAATACACAACTCTTCAGAACATGTCATGGTTGTAAAATGCCTCTATGCCGTTGTTTTCAGTACATTTTTAAACGACGATTTAATAAAAATGTCAATAATGTGGTGAAATCCGAAATGCGAGAATACACTGTTGGTGTGAACTGTGTTTGAAATACGTCTTGTAAAAGATATGATGCAAAATACAGCTGAAACAACATGAAGTAAGCATTTGTTAAGAACTTTATTTGGAAGATTTTTGCAAAAGGTTACTTGGTTCAACTCCCAATAGTTTAGCCGATACTGACCAGAATTTCAGCAATTATGTAAAATTTTCTATATTTTATAGATTTTGATGCCCTAGATGGAGTTTTTCTTATGTGGTTTTTTTAAAAGATAAGTTCTACTAGTTTAGGGCTATAATATTGCTAAAGACAGCAAGGTCAAATTCCTATTCGTTTCTGAGATAAAGGCCTGATAAATGCAAAAAAAAAGTGTAGATTTAGCCCGGTTTAGATGAGGCCATAAAATCCGAACTGGATCTGACAGGACAAAACCCAACTAGGGGTTTTGTAGTCTAAATATGTACTTTCCAAAAATGCGTACTAGAAGTTGTTTGTATTTTCAGTGTTGCATAGTGTATTACGAAGCACAGTGGTTCAGGAATCGATTTTCCTGGCCAAAACCACAATTTTTTGCAGTCACCGACTGTTAATATTTATATGAATTTCGATAGTAAACATATTGAAACTAAGGAACCTAAAAAAATTAGGTCAAAATATTAATAAAAGGTGTGGGCGTGGCGTGCTACTATATACGCCATTTTTGCAAATTTCAGGAGAACGAAATAGCTATTTCTTGGAAACAATAACAGATATTGTGTTCATTGACTAGAACTTTTAGAGAACAGCTTGGAACAAAGTTCAGTTTTCACAGAATGATGCCCGAGAGTGTCCTCTTTCAGCCCATATATAATTTTGTGACCGAACCTTTTTTAATTTAAGTTTTTTGTTTGTAGTTTTTTATTGGGGTTTGACCTTTTTTAAACAGTTTGAACATATGAAAAACTCAAAAACGTTAATATTTTTATGAAAAATATGAAAAAAACAAATGTTTAACATTGACCTTGGATTCCTCTGCAACTAGTAGACCGAATTCTAATGTTTTAATGCATCGGCAAGTCGATTATGTTATCTGTCGAACAAAATATTTCTATCCGTTCAAAAGTTACAGGTTTTGATCAAGAAAAAAACGATTCTGAACCACTGTGCGTCGTGGATGGGGCCGTCGTGGAAAACGATCCGAGACACACACGTCTTTACAATTAACATTTGCCATATATTTTTTAATTTTATGTGGCAGATAGAACATGAAATGGTTCATGCGAATCTGATCTATGTCTCGAAGAAATATTACTATATGTATATTTTATAGCAAATAGTTTGATTCCTTCGAGAAATTGTTCCCTGAAATTGCATGAACAAAATATTTCGGAGGTCCTTAAAGTGGTTTTTAAAAAACCTTCACAATTCAGATCCTTTTTTTAAAACTAACCGATACATACTCTCACATTTGTCTTTTGATACTAAGCGATAATTTAGAACATGAACAATTGGCAACTGCTATAAAAATAATGATTATCGTATCTAAAAAAACATTTTTTCGGAAGTTCATTTTAATATTAATTTTAATCAGTATCTCGTTGGAGTCGAGCTTAATGATCGAAGTGTTTTTGCAAGTGAAAAAGGAATGCCGTAGATTTAAACACACACAACCACCATTATGTGACTTGGTTTCGCTGTTGGTAGCAGCTCATCAGACATCTGAATTCGTAAGGTGTAATTTTTCCTGCTTATAGGCAATTGTTTCAAGAAATATGGAAAATTATACAGTCGTAGTTGGGACCGCGGTCACAACCAACTACAGAAAATTTCAAAAAGAAGGGAGACGTGTATTTGCAGTTATGTTTTGCGATAAATTTTTAAATTTTGTCTGGGAGATCGTACATAAAGTTGTCCGATGTCCACATTCGAATCTGATATTATGCAATATTACTATATGCAAATTTTATACCACATCGGTAGATTCGTTCGAGAAGTTGTTCCTTGGAATTGCAGGAACAAAAAATTCCGATAGCCCACGAAGTGGTTTTTCAAAAAACTTAGCGATTCAGCTCTTTTTACAGAAATAACCATAGTAATACCCTCAATACTATGGTTATTTCTGTTAAGTTTGTTTTCCGTTTGTAACGCATAGATATAATCATCATTTGTGACCCTATCCTTATGTACTTGATGAGGATAAAATTCTGAGTCCATCTAGCCATATCAGTCTGTTGCAATAACTTTAGCGTCCCCAAATCTAGAACGTTAAATTTTTGCAACCGAGTATCGTTTTCCCATACACAGGTCAAGTTCGAATTTTCGGTGTTTTGAGGGTTTTAGCTACAATTTTTAACCGAACCATCTGTGATTTAACATTTAAGGTTCTTAGGGGTCACAACACTGCTCCACCAAAAAATTTCAACATAGACCCATTTTCGGTATTTTGAGGATATTAGCTACAATGTTTGACGGAACTACCCGTAATTTGACATTTGAGATTCACAGTATTCAAAAAACGTTCTAACTGAAAATTTTCAATATAGTTCCAATTTTTGGTATAGACCCCATTTCACATACCTCCCGATTTTTGGTATTTTGAGAATTTAGTTGCATTTCGCTACCGAATTTGCTGTAATTTGACATTTGAAGGATCTAGTATTGTACACAACAATGCTCTGACAAATGTCAATATAGGTCCATGTTTTGGTATCGGTCCCATATAACGGTGCCTCCCTGTTTTCGGTATTTTCAGGCTTTTGGCAATATTTTTTGACGGAACTACCCGAAATTTGACATTTGAAGTTCTCTGCAGTCACGAAACCATTCCAACCAAAAATTGTAAACAATGGTCCATGTTTTGGTATAGCCCCCATATAACTGAACCTCCCAATTTCCGATATTTTAAGGGTTTAGCTACATTGTTTGATGGAACTACCCGTAATTTGACATTTTATGTTCCCTGCAGTCACAAAACTTTTCCACCAAACATTTTCTAGTTCCACACTTTGATATAGCGCCCGTATAAAATTACCACATGCCACGGTGCTCTTGAACCAAATTTAAATGGAAGGAGCTTACACCTGGGAAGTGTTTGCGGATTCTGAAACTACAATGTTCATAGATAAGAAAAATCAAAAAACAAAGAAATCGCCGGAGCGCTTTTTAAATAAATCGCGATTCAAGTTGACATTTATAAGGGTTTCTTAGGTTTCCATGATTTTGGTTGAAAACCGCAAGTCCTATCGAAAATGTTGTAGCTATGGAAGATTGACTTTTACCGTTATTGCGATATAGAGGTTAAAATTAGGACAATGGATTGACTGCATCGATACGACTTGCGGTTTCCAATCATTTTGTTTGTTTTTTGAGTTTTCTCATCTATGAACATTGTAGTTTCAGAATCCGCAAAAACTTCCCAGATGTAAGCACCTGCCATTTAAATTTGGTTCAAGAGCACCGTGTTGCTGGAAAAGAATTTTTAAATTAGATTATTTAAGCATTTGGATTATACGTGGTCTAACAGATTTTGCACCTAAAATTGTGGACAGGTAAGGAAACTACTTATTCCATTTTGGTTAAGAATATTTTATGCTCGAGGGTATACAAAGTTTGACCCCGGCCGAAGTTAACTACCTTTTACTTTTTTTATACTAAGCGATAATTTAGAACATGAACAATTGGCAACTGCTATGAAAACAATGATCGTATCTAAAAATAAATCATTTTTTTTCTAAAAGATTTGCCTATTAGGGCGAAGTTAATTTTAATATTAATTTGAATTAATTTTTCGTTGGAGTCGAGCTTAATGGTCGAAGTTTTTTGGAAGGGAAAAATGAAAGCCGAAGATTCGAACCCCCATAACCATTATGGTTTCGCTGTTGGTAGCAGCTCATCAGACAACGGTTTTTTCCATATTTACTGATTAAAATTTTTCTATTTGATATTGGTTTTAAATGCACTCGAAGTTAAAAAAAATGTTTTGAAATTTTAAAAAAAGTTAAATAAAATGTTTGGATCCAATTTTTAAACAGTTGCCATTTTTTTTTTTAATTTTTAATATGTATATATGTATATCGTTATATATAAAAAGAAAACATTTGTTTGTATACTTTTAAAGTATGTTTTGTGTTTTTTATTGGGTGTATTGTTGTTGTTATTATAATCATTGTTTGTTTTTGTTGTTGAGTTTTTTGTTTATATATAAATTACATAAAAATATGTATGTTGTTGTTGTTGCATGTACGTTGTTGTTGTTGTTGTTTATATATCTCAATTATAAATTTTGCATAAGTTATTTAATATTTTTATATAAATTTGTTTTTGTTTTTTTAGTTCATAACTTATTAAATATATATAATTTTTTGTTTTTTTGTTTAATATAAAAAATGAAAATAATATTAATAATAGTAATAATAATATTTATAGGTATAAAATTAAAAAAAACTTATTTTTAAAAAAATGTACAAAATTTTCTTTAAATGCTAATTTTTTGTTTTTGTTTTTTTCTTACTTAACTAAGGACAAAAATTGTTCTTATTTTTTGTTGTTGTTGTTGATGTTTCGAATTTGTGAAGAAGAGAATTACACGCACACGGATTTTGTTTATCATTGTGGGGGGAAGGGGAGAGGAGGTGGAGAATGAAGTTGAGGAAATGAGCAATTAAAAACTTTTTTTTTTATAAAAAAAATAGGAAAGTTAAGAGGGCAAGGATTCAAGGAAATTGTGTGTGGGTTCCTCTCCGTAATCATCATCTTCTTCTTCTTTTCTTTGCGTGTATTTGCAATTAGCCCTTTTCAAAAAAAACGTTAATCACTCTCAAAAGCCTTAAGGAAGGAAAGCAAATTAAAAACTGGAGATTCATGTTGGGGGCCCTTTTAGAGAGCATTAAATGTGATTGCCACTGGAGTTATTCCCTTAGCTGTTGCTGCTGCTGGTGTAGGCAGGAAGAGTGGTGAGTGGTCTTACGATCTCATATTGTTATTTTCTTTTGTTATTTTTGTATGTATCGTATGTATGTATATATCAATAAATCAGTCAAAAAACATCAGTCGTGTTGTGAACTTGGGCCAGCTGCCGCCTCCTTGTATGCCTGCTTACATTTCTGGTCTTTGGGAGGTTGTTTTCCTTGCGTTTTATGATCTCTTAAATCGTAATGGTGATGATGGTGGTTTCGTGGGTTTCGTTCGTTTAATCAACACGAGCATAACGCGGTACAATATCATTACTTATCCAGAAATTACAATTGGCATGATCTTCTTGGGAGAGGGGATCTTGACCCACATCTATAACTCTTCGGCGTGGATCATATGAGGGTACATTACCGTGGGCAACATAGTAGTAGAACAGCTGTTGCATTGATGAAACAAATCGCCGCTGTTCCACGGTGTGGGGTTCATAGCGACCCAAAATTGCCTGAATATCAGCATCCACTGTGGCCAACTGATCTTCACCCTCACCCTGGCTAACCACATAGAAGGGCACTGAGGGCTGGAGACGGGCATTTATCAACAATGGACAAACGGTGCGGATATCAGTGATCATGGAAACCAGTGATCGGTAGTTGGTGGCATTGTAACGTTGTATGGCCTCCTCGGTTAAATTCAAGGCTCCAATTTTAGAGTTTTCCAAAAATGAACGAATCTCCTCGGCTGTCCAGTTACCGTAACGTTTGCGCAATGAATCAGTGTGCGACTCGTGGGCAGTTGTACCCATCACCAAGAGAGGCTTGCCGGTGTGTTCTTTGTTCCAGCTTTGGGCGGGGTGTTCCTTTAAGATGTCGCCATCCAAAACCAACCATTCGTGGTGGGCTGTGGTATTCTCCTCGGCGGCTGGGATATCAGCAGGGAAATGTAACCAAGTGTCGGGTATGGCATCCCATAACTTTTCAGCTTCCACGCTACGCATACAGGCCACATCTTTGCAATCCAAAGCTTGAACCAATTCCTCATTACGTTTTTCAGATTCTGACAAAGGCTTGCCGGGCAATATGGCCGAGGCGGAGGAAATCCAGGCGCGAGTAAAGAGACCTTCAGCTTTTTTCGAAGTGATCAAGGCAGAAACCAAAGTGGCACCAGCACGATGACCCAACAGGGTAACCGACTTTGGATCACCGCCAAAGTGACGAATATTCAAGTGGATCCAATTCAGGGCAGCAATAATGTCGGAGAGGGCATAATTACCCGAAGTGTGGGGATAGGTGTCCTTGGTCAACATATCCAGGGCCAAGAAACCAAATGGTCCCAAACGGAAATTGGGCCGTACAAAGATGACATCATGGGATCGAGAGAAACGGGCAGTGGGCCTGAGTATACCTGGCGAGGGACCCATCAAGGTCTCCGCACCAATCATAACCACGACGGGTAGAGGGTTTTCATAGCGTACATGTGGTGTAACCACATCCAAATACAAACAATCTTCATCACCCACCACTGTGCCATTGCCCAAGATCTGAGTGCACACCTCACTGGTATTGTGGGCCTTCAGCGTGCCATTCCAGCACTCGTCAATGGATTCTATGGTTTTGGCTGGGCGCCATCTGCGCTCACCTACTGGCGGCAAGGCATAGGGAATGCCACGGAAAGCAAAGGCCCCATCCTCTTTTAAGCCCTCAACCATGCCACAACCGGTAACGGCATCCATAAAACGTCCTTCGCGTATGGGTGGTGAGGTTTGTCCTTCATGTGACAGGACATAACCAATGACAGCGATGAGCAGGACAAACAGTAATATACCCAAGGCAATTAATGCATCATCCACTGAACATCTATAGCTGCGCAAACGTTGGCAAAACGATATGGGCTGTTCCTCATTGTCATCGGGTGATTTTTCATCACTGGAGGCTTGTTTGATTTCACCGCTGGGTGTTTTCTTTAGCTTGCCAATGTCATCGTTGCCGTTTTTGGTGGCTGCCTTGTCCACCACATCTTGATCTTTTAGAGAGTCGTCCAATGTTTCCATGGAAGCCAGACCGGCCTTACCCATGCCCAGTTCAACATCATCATCGGATTTTTTCTTGGGAACCATGTTGGCAATGGGCAGCTTGATGGCATTTAGCAGGCCGCGCTTTTTTGGAACACTGTCGCCGGCAGCATCAGCATCTTCGGCTGCAGCAGCTTCTGCGGTGGCTTCTGTAAAGGGAAAGGGAAAAAGGGGGTTTGGTTAGAAAAATTTTCAATTTTGTGTCACAAAAATTAAACAGCTCTTTGCTTCCCAAATATCAACATATAATGGAAGGCCAGAGACTCACGGTGCGCCGGAAGCAACTTTAAATGGTGCTTACACCTGGGAAGTTTTTGCGGATTTTGAAATAATTCGCAATCAAAGTTCATCATCATTTTTAGGGGTTCTTTAGGGTTTTCACGATTTTGTTTGGAAACCGCCATACCTATCGAAATTGGTTTGGAAGAAATGTTGTAGCTATGAAAATTCTCCACAAGATTGAGTTTTATGATTTTTTCCTAGCTTTTACCATTTTCAGGATATTGAAGTTCAAATTGGGACATTATTGCCCTAACTCCATTAAATAAAAATAAAAATTTTTAGAGCCTTTTTAGGTATTTACGATTTTGCTTGAAAACGGAAAGTCCTATCGAAATGGGGTTGAAGAAAATCTTATAGCTGTGAAAATTTTCTATAAGACTGGCTTTTGCAATTTTGTCCTAGGTTGTACTGTTTTTGAGATATATAAGTTTAAATTGGGACATTGTTTTAAAGGCGGACGATGGAGTTAGGACAATGTCCCAATTTGAACTTCGATATCTTAAAAGTGGTAAAAGCTAGCAAAAAAATCACAAAGGTCAATCTTGTAGAGAATTTTCATAGCTACAACATTTTCTCTAACATCATTTCGATGGGACCTGCGGATTCCAAGCTAAATCGTGAAAACTTAAAAAACTCCTAACAATTTGAATTTTTATTTGATGGAGTTAGGCCTATAAAGTCCCTATTTGAACTTCAATATCTCCAAAATGGTAAAACCTAGGAAAGCATCACAAAGGTCAATCATGTAGAGAATTTTCATGGGTACAACATTTTCTCCAATACCATTTCGACAGGACCTGCGGTTTCCAAGCAAAAGCGTGAAAACTTAAAAAAACCCCTAAAAATTTGAATTTTATTTGATGGAGTTAGGGCAATATTTTCCCAATTTGAACTTCAATATCTCGGAAATGGTAAAACCTAGGAGAAAATCATAAACGCCAACCTTGTTGAGAATTTTCATAGCTACAACATTTTCTCTAATCTCATTTCGATAAGACTTGCGGTTTTCAAGCAATATCGTCAAAATCTAAAAAAAACCCTAAAAATGTGAAATTTCATTTGATGGAGTTAGTGCAATAATGTCCCTATTTGAACTTCAAGATCTCGGAAATGGTAAAACCTAGGAAAACATCACAAAGGTCAATCTTGTGGAGAATTTCCATAGCTACAACATTTTGTCTAATCTCATTTCGAAAGGTCTTGCGGTTTCGAAGCAAAATCGTGAAAACCTAAAAATTTTAAATTTTATTTGATGGAGTTAGGGCAATAATGTCCCAACTAGAACTTCAATATCTCGGAAATGGTAAAACCTATGTGAAAATCATAAAGGTAAATCTTGTAGGGAATTTTTATAGCTACAACATTTTCCCTAATCCTATATCGATAGGTGCTGCGGTTTCCAAGCAAAATCGTGAAAACCTAAAAAAAATCTAAAAATGTGAATTTGTATTTGATGGAGTTAGGGCAATATTGTCCGAACTTGAACATCAATATCCCAAAAATGGTAAAACCTAGAAGAAAATCATAAAGATCAATCTTGTAGAGAATTTTCATACCTACAACATTTTTCCTAATCTCATTTCGAACGGACCTGTGGTTTCCAAGCAAACTCGTGAAAACCTAAAGAAACCCAAAAAATGTGAAATTTTATTTGATGGAGTTAGGGCAACAATGTCTTCATTTGAACTTCAAAATCTCGGAAATGGTAAAACCTAGGAAAAAAAGACAAACTATAATCTTGTGGAGAATTTCCATAGCTACAACATTTTCCCTAATCTTATTTAGATAGGTGTTGCGGTTTCCAAGCAAAATCGTGAAAACCTAAAAAATTCAAAAAATTAGAATTTTTATTTGATGGAGTTAGAGCAATAATGTCCAAACTTGAACTTCAATATCTCGGAAATGGTAACACCTGGGAAAAAATCTCAAAGGTCAATCATGTGGAAAATTTCGATAGCTACAACATTTTATCTAATCTCACTTCGAAAGGACTTGCGGCTTCCAAAGAAAATCGCTAAAACCCAAAAGACTCTAAAAATATGAAATTTTATTTGATGGAGTTAGGGGAATAATGTCCCAATTTGAACTTCAATATCTCAAAAATGGTAAATCCTAGGAAAGCATCACAAAGGTCAATCTTGTAGAGAATTTTCATGGCTACAAAATTTTTTCTAATAACATTTCGATAAGACTTGCCGTATTCAAGCAAAATCGGGAAAACCTAAAAACCCTAAAAATGTGAAATTTTAATTAATGGAGTTAGGCATATAAAGTCCCTCTTTGAACTTCAATATCTTGGAAATGGTAAAACCTAGGAAAAAATTACAAAGGTCAATCTTGTGGAGAATTTCCACAGCTACAGCATTTTCTGTCATCCCATTTCGATGGGACTTGCGGCTTCCAAGCAAAATCCTGAAAACCTAAAAAAACCCTACAAATGTGAAATTGTATTTGATAGAGTTAGGGCAATAACGTCCCAACTTCAATATCTCGGAAATGGTAACACCTAGGAAAAAATCACAAAGGTCAATCTTGTGGAGAATTTCCATAGCTACAACATTTTCTCTAATCCCGTTTTGAAAAGACTTGCCGTTTTCAAGCAAAATCGCTCTGGCTATTTGTTTTGTTTTTTGATTTTTCTCATCTATGAACAAAACTTCCCAGTTGTAAGTACCTTCCATTTAAAGTTGGTTCAGGCGCACTGTGGCCTCTTTGCAACTCCCTGCTTCGTTCTTCTCTATAATTTAGCTTCTTCACAATCTTGTGAAGAATTTCCATAGCTACAACATTTTCCCTAATCCCGTTTTGATAAGACTTGCCGTTTTCAAGCAAAATCGCTTCGGCTATTTGTTTTGTTTTTGATTTTTCTCATCTATGAATAAAACTTCCCTTCCATTTAAAGTTGGTTCAGGCCCACCGTGGCCTCTTTGCAATTCCCTGCTTCGTCCTCCTCTATAATTTATCTTCGGAAAGCAAAAAGCTGCTTGAGTTTTTTTTGGCCCTTAGCCCACTTACCACTTTTGTTATCCGCCTCATTGTTGGCCGCCGATTGCTGTTTATTCTGCTTGTCAGCCGGTTTGCGCACAAAGAAGCTACGCAAACGCTCACCGAAATTCTTGCTTGGTTTCTCCTCCTGTTTCTTGGTGGATTTTTCCTCCGGCTTTTGTTCCTGTTCCTCTTTTTCTTTTTCCAGCAATTCACCCTCGGCCCCGTCACCATCACCTTTGGGTTTATTTTTAACAAAAAATCCTGGTAATTTTAGGCCGCCAATGGGTATCTTTTTGGGTTTAACTTCACGTTCTTCGCCAGACATTTTGCGTTCATCACCTTCAGTGGCACCACCGCCATTTGTTTTATTGGCCTCCGTGGCATCCTCTGGTATATCAATGATTTCTTCTTTTTTCTTTTCCACACTGGGCGAGGAGGCTGGAGTCTTTTCCGTTTTATCTGTTGTCGCCGCCGTCATTGTGGGTGTTGTTGGCTTGGAACCACTTTTGCTTTTTGTATCCTCTGCTGCGGGCTTTTCGTCTTTTTTCTCTAGCATTTTATCGGTTTCCTTGGGCTCCTCGGCCACTTCTTGTTGTGTGGTGTTTTCGCTCTGGGGGATCTCTTTTTCTTCTTGTTCTCCCATGATGATGATTTTGTTAGTGGTTTCTGTGTTCTTCTGCTGTTCCTAAAGGTTCGTTTACTAGTCTCTTGATGATGTTTCCTTGTTGAGTGTCAAGCTGTAATTGAAAAGAGAAAGCGGGAAAATTAGTTTTCGTTTGGCTTGGTCAAATTACAATTTCAAGATCAGCTGTACCTTAAAGCAAGTAGTTGTTGTTTTTGTTACTATTTTTAGAAAATTAAGGGAAATTTAGCTAACGATCTAGGATCGATGTATCACGTTTGAGTGCTGTAACTAAAATGACTAACCTAATCTCACAACAAGCCAGCTTTATATGTTCATCCCCTAATCTTTTGGTTCTCTTTCTTACTCTCTCTCTCTCTCTCCCGCTCTCACAAGGATAATGGCATTCCTCCCCTATTTGCATTACGCTGTAGTACGTGCAAGGATTTTGTTACCACCACCATGTTACCGCCTAGGCTGTACCTTATCTCTGTAGTTTGTTAATCCTTATTGTCTTACTATCTTGTATCTATCTACCTGAAGTACCTGGAATGCCAGCAAGCATTGTTAGCCTCAATCCAGGTAACAAATAATAAAAATAATAACAACTTGTATTTGTTGATTACAACAATGATGATGACGATGATGTTGCAACCAACATACGTACGGAATATGTGCCATAAGAATTTTCAATTGTGGGTTTTTGTTTACTTTTCGTTTTTTCCTCTCTTTTGTTGTTTCCCCATTTTGGAAAACTCGTAATATGGAGGGAAGTTGGGATGGAAAAATAATTATTAATTGTTTTGTGATTTTTCCCAAAACGTAACAGCCATAAAACAAGGGAAGAAATCAAGATAAGAAAAATTTGTATTGTATAGCCAGCTAGACAAGACATTAATTTTCAAAAAAAAATCCAAGGTAACAGAGAGTCAGAGAGACGGACGAACTAGCCAGCTGATAGCTTGAAAGTGCCACAATCAGTGACGTTTTGTTTTTTGTCTTTTGGATGAAATGATTTATGATGCGTTTTTTATTATTGGAAAATTGTTTTTTTTTTCGAAGTCGAAATATTGGTTAACGGTTTGAAAATAACTTATTTTTAGACGTAACCTAAACCAACTTAATTAGAAATCAATGTTTTAAGGCGTAATTGAGAAAAATCAGCAAATCATCCCATTGGTCTGGCCACCGGGCAGAGGAAAATTAATTGATTTTTAAACGAATTTCTTAATTATGAAAAAATTGAAATTTGAGGAATTAATTGATTTTAAAATGAATTTCTTAATTAATAAAAAATTGAAATTTAAGAAATTAATTATTTTTTTTTGAAAATCAGGAGGAACAAATATATATATATATATTTTGTATTTTTTTAAATTCAATAAAAATGTAATTTTAATGAAAAATTTGTATAAATTAAAATTTAATAAAGTAAAAAGTTGTTGTCAAAATATAAGAATTTTTTAAAAAATTTAAATTAAAAAATATTAATTCAAAAATATTAAATTTTGACACAAAATATTCACATAAAAAAATCTTATCCAATTTCCCTTAAAAGAAATTTTTAGAATTTTTAAGAAAAAATTTTGAGAATCAATAGATAAGTTGATTTTGAATTTAAAACCCAAAAATAAAATATATTAATTCAAAAATATTAAATTTTGACAAAAAATCTTTCTCCTCAAAGACAATTTCCATTTTTTCGAAAATACATATTTTTTTTTTAAATTTTTATTTTATAAAATATGTATGTATGTTATTATATAATAATTAAAAAAATGTTTTCGAAAAAATATAAATTATCTATAAAGAAATTTTTTTTTCAAAATTAAATATTTTTAATTATTAAATTTTTATTTTTGGGTTTTAAATTCAAAATCAATTTATCTATAGATTCTCAAAATTTTTTCTTAAAAATTCCCTTTAGGGGAAATTGCAGAAGAGTTTTTTTTTATCTGAAGATTTTTTGTCAAAATTTAATATTTTTTGAATTAATATATTTTATTTTTGGGTGACGGAAGATACCAAGCAACGGTCCTGACCGGTTTTAACATGGCAAAGCACAGGATTTATCTTGGTCCCTCTTTCATCTCAAGTAGACACTGACCTCCCCGTGGTGTCACCTGGGGAACTGCCTTTAACACCCGTTCAAGGTAGTGAGCTAACATGTGCCGCGCGTTCTCCCATAAGAACGTTAAAAACTTGGGTTTGGGCGTCGGGTTAGTACCCCTCCCCTAGAAAAAACAGCCTACTATGAAAAAACGAAAGAAAAGAAAAACAACCCCCTCTAAAGTTGACGAACCCCGCAAACGTTTTAAGGACCATGATCTGCGAATCTGCACCTGGAATGTTCGCACTCTTTATAGAGAAGGTGCAGTTTTCGCATTGGCAGACGTACTTGAAAATTACAAGGCCGATATTACTGACATACAGGAAATACGATGGATTGGGAAAGACGTCACAACAACACCAAAAGGTGACGCACTGTATTATAGCTGCCATGACGTAAAGCATGAGTTTGGTTGCGGATTTGTAGTTAGTCGGAGACTAAAAAATCTGGTATCCAGCTTCACTCCAGTAAATGAAAGACTTATTGCAATTCGAATAAAAGCTAAATTCTTCAACATCAGCTTTATTTGCGCTCATGCTCCCACTGAAGAAAAGGACGAACAGACCAAAGATATATTTTACGAGCGCTTAGAAGAAACATATGACAGTTGCACTGCCCATGACATTAAAATCATTCTAGGCGATTTTAATGCCAAAATTGGAAACGAGAATATCTTTGGCCCAACAGTCGGGAAATTCAGTCTCCCCAGTGAAACATTTGACAATAGTATGAGGCTGATAGAATTTTCAGCTGCAAAAAACATGGTAGTTAGCAGTACCAGATTTAATCATCTCGATATTCATAAGGGCACCTGGCTGTCTCCAGATAAGAAAACAAGAAATCGAATTGATCATGTTGTGATAGATGGAAGACATTCATCGAGCGTGTTGGATGTACGATCGTTCCGAGGCGCAAACATTGATTCGGACCACTACCTTGTTGCAGCAAAGGTACGTACCCGTCTAAACGTTGCAAATAAAGCACGAACAGACACAACGCGGAAGTTGGACATCGATAGGCTGCAAACACAACAGATAGCCACTGCATATTCCACTCAACTAGCCCAATTGCTTAACGCGAGCACTCCTTGTCCCGATAACATAACAACACAATGGCAACATATTGCCCACTCCATGCAAACAGCCGCAAAATCCATACTTGGATTCCAGAGACCTCCACAAAGGAATTCATGGTATGACCAGGAGTGTCGTGCTGCTACCGAAGAGAAAAATGCGGCATATAGAGCTATCGTACAATCAGTAGCAACGCGTAGCGCACGAAAGAGATATCAGGAGAAAAGGAGAGAAGAGAAACGTCTTTTCCGCAAGAAAAAGAGAGAAATGGAAAAGCGGGAGTGTGAAAAAATCGAGATGTACAGGAGCCAGAATGAAGTCCGAAAATTCTACCAAAGAGTGAAACATCAAACAGATGGCTTTGGTACAGGCACATCCTCCTGTAGAGACCAGCAAGGTAATCTGGTAACAGATACAGATAGCGTGCTCAGGATATGGAAGGAACATTTCTCCAATCTGCTGGTATCCAATAGTAGCGAAGACGATGATACCACAGATCCAATCCCAGAAGATGGTATTGAATGTATACCGCCCGGCCAAGATGAGGTAAAAACAGCAATCAACCGGCTGAAGAATAATAAAGCAGCAGGAGCCGATGGCTTACCAGCCGAGCTGTTTAAAAACGGAGGCGACGCGCTGATAAGGTGTATGCATCAGCTAGTTAGTACCATCTGGCAGGAAGAACGCGTACCCGACGATTGGAACCTGAGCATCCTATGTCCCGTCAACATGAAAGGAGATAAGACTGTATGCTCCAACTATAGGGGCATAAGTCTTCTCCCTATTGCCTATAAGATAGTGTCAGGGATATTGTGCGAACGACTAAAGCCAATGGTCAACGAAATAATTGGACCATACCAATGTGGTTTTAGACCTGGCAAGTCCACCATTGACCAGATATTTACCCTGCGGCAAATCCTGGAGAAGACCCAAGAGATGCAGATCGACACCTACCACCTTTTTGTCGATTATAAAGCAGCATTCGACAGTCCCCTCCGATCAAAGGTATTCCATGCAATGTCTGAATTTGGTATCCCTGCAAAGCTCATCCGGCTTTGTAAGATGACTAGGTCCTCAGTTAAAATTGGAAAGAATCTCTCCGAAGAATTTTGTACCAAAAGAGGTTTCAGACAAGGACACAGCCTTTCGTGTGACCTATTCAACATTTTGCTGGAAAAGGTAATACGATATGCAAATGTCAAAGGAAATGACACAATTTACACTAATAGCCACATGTTACTTGCTTATGCCGATGACATAGACATCATGGGACGATCAGTAAAGGAAGTAACTGAAAGGTCGAAGCAGAATCTGCGAAAGTGGGTCTGGCGGTAAACGGCGAAAAGACCAAATTGATGGTGTCGACGCGCAAACCGTCCATAGAGCTCGGACCAACTGTGGAAGTTGGTACCTACAATTTTGAGGTAGTTAAAGACTTCGTCTACCTCGGCACTGCCATAAACACAACAAACAACATCAGTTGTGAAATAAGAAGAAGAATTGTATTGGCCAACAGATGCTAATATGGTTTAAGTAAGCAATTTAAAAACAAAGCCACATCTCGTCAAACAAAAATAACACTATACAAAACGCTGATACTACCCGTGCTAATGTATGGCTCCGAAGCATGGGTACTTGCGCAAGCAGATAAGGCTGTGCTTGGTGTGTTTGAGAGGAAAATTCTTCGAAAGATATACGGGCCGATTTGCGTTGACGGTGAATATCGACGTCGTATGAACCACGAGCTGTATCTGCTATACAACGACATCAATATTGTTAAACGTATCGAGATGCAGCGATTGCGTTAGCTAGGCCATATATTACGAATGGGCGATGATGAACCCGCTAAAAAAGCGTATAAATTCGAGCCACATGGCGGTGCACGCAGAATTGGCAGGCCTAAGCTTCGATTGAGCATACACGTGGATGCAGAAATGAAAAGGCGCGCTATTCCATAAAGTCAAGCGAAAAACAGAGAGGAATGGAGATCTTTTCTTAGTTCGGTCTATGGAACAAATGTTCTGTAATGGGCCAACTAAGTAAGTAAGTAATATGTAAAGGGTGTTTTTTTTAATTAGATAGAACTTTAAATTGTAAAAAGTAACACAAAAAATTTAATTTTGATAAAACTTTTTTTTTATTTGTTTCAGTATACTCTGACAAATCATCATGAATAGACTCACGCTTGAACAACGCTACGAAATTATCCAAATTTACTTTGAAAATCAGTCGTCGATTCGCCCGTTGTTTTATCGCAAAATTGTGTTCAGCGATGAGGCGCATTTTTGGCTTAACGGGTTTGTTAATAAGCAAAATTGCCGCATATGGAGTGAGACCAATCCACAAGAGACCCTACAGACTCAATTACATCCAGAAAAATGCACCGTATGGTGCGGTTTTCACGCTGGTGGCATAATCGGATCTTATTTCTTCAAAAATTAGGCCGGAGCTCGCGTTACGGTCAATGGAGATCGTTACCGCACCATGATCAATGATTTTTTGTTTGAAAATATGGATGACATTGATCCGGAGGAGATGTGGTTTCAACAGGATGGCGCTACGTGCCATACGGCGAACACAACCATCGACTTATTGAAATCAAAATTTGGCGATAAGTTGATTTCGAGAAGTGGACCTGTCAATTGGCCTCCAAGGTCGTGCGATTTGACACCTCTCGATTATTTCCTGTGGGGCTACGTGAAGTCACTGGTTTATATTGATAAACCAGCAACAATTGATGCCTTGGATGCCAGCATTGTTCGTGTTATTCGTGACATACGACCAGCAGTGCTCGAAAAAGTGGCCAAAAATTGGACGTCCAGAATGCACTTCGTCAAGAACAGCCGCGGTGCCAATATGCCCGAAATCATTTTCAAATGTTAATGTTACGTATTGATCTTTCGAATAAAAAAAGTTTGATTACAATTTAATTTTTTGTGTTATTTTTTACAATTTCAAGTTATATCGGGCTTAAAAAAACACCCTTTATATGTATTTTAAATGATCGCATTCCTTTTCATAATTTTGAACGATCTTTTATCGGCATAATTAAAAAATCTAAAATAATTAATTTAGCCATGAATTAAAAATAAAAATTGAAGTATTTTTAATTATTTAATTGCCCAAACTAGGCCAATCATATATAATAAAGCTATTTTTGGCATGATAAACGACGAAGAGACCCTATTGCCATTACTAATTGACCTTTACAAAAAAGAAGAATGAAATGATTCATTAGCTGCATTACATTGCTATTTTTTCTCTCTTGTAATAAATTGCGTCAATTTGTAAATATGATTTGGGATTGAGATACATACATACTGTATTGAAAAAAGTAATTTGAAATATAATCTCTGTTTTCAAAGAACCCATCTGCCACCCCTTGCTATACACAGGAAAGAAAAACAAAAAGGTTCTCAACGAGAAAGTTCAAGTTGGGATATTTCTTAATTTCTAGATAGAAGACCAAACACCACTCACGGTGCTCTTGAATCAAATTTAAATGGAAGGTGCTTACACCTGGCAAGTTTTTGCGAATTTTGAAACTACATAGATATGAAAAAAATTCAAAAAACAAAAAAATCGCCTGAGCGCTTTTTAAATAAATCGCGATTCAAGTTGACATTTTTAAGGGTAGTTTAGGTTTTCTCGATTTTCCTTAGAAACCGCAAGTCCTATCAAAATGAGACCGAAAAAAATTTTGTAGCTATGAAAATTCTCTACAAGATTGACCTTTACGGTATTTTCGTAGGTTTTAAAATTTTCGAGATATTGAAGTTCAAATAGGGACAATGCAATGACTGTATCGCCCCTTTATAAAACAATGTCATGAAGGGTGCGCCTTAACTAACTTTTAATGAAACCCGCTTACACAGGGCAAGTTTTTGTGAATTCTGAAACAGCAATGTTCATCGATGAGAAAAATTCAAAAACAAGAAAAAATCGCTGTAGGGATTTTTAAATAAATCGCGGTCAAAATTCACATTTTTAGGTGTTTTTTAAGGTTTTCACGATTTTGCTTGGAAACCGAAAGTCCAATCGAAATGGAGCTAAAGAAAATGTTGTAGCTGTGAAAATTCTCTACAGGATTGATGATTTTGATTTGTTCTCAGGCTGTACCATTATTGAGATGAAGAACCGCAGGTTACATTTTAAGGTTTTTTTGTTAGGGTTTCGCGATTTTGCTTGAATACGGCAAGTCTTATCGGCATGGGACCTGAGAAAATCTTATAGCTGTGAAAATTCTCTACAAGACTGGCTTATGTAATTTTTCCTAGGTTGTACCATTTTTTTAGATATATAAGTTTAAGTTGGGAAATTGCTGTCATGACATTGTTTTATGAGGAGACGATACAGAATTGAATTTGAATTGTCCCAATTTCAACTTCTATATCTCAAAAGTTGTAAAACCTACGAAAATATCATTAAGGCCAATCTTGTAGAGAATTTTGATAGCTGCAACATTTTCTTTATTCCCATTTCGATAGGACTTGCGGTTTCCAAGCAAAATCGCAAAAACCTAAACAACCCCTAAAAATGTCAACTTGTATCGCGATTTATTTTTTATTAAAGCGCTGCGGCGATTTTTTTTTGTTTTTTGATTTTTCTCATCTATGAATATTGTAGTTTCAGTATCCGCAAAAACTTCCCAGGTGTAAGCACCTTCCATTTAAATTTGATTCAAGAGCACCGTGCACTTCTTCTTCAAGAATTTCAAAATAATTATTTTTTTCAATGAACCAAATATAAAATTGGACTTGAAAAATGTGCTTTGTTATTTCTTCTTTAGAAAAATTGAAAAATGTACCCTTCCCCCTTTTAATTCACAACAAAATTTAAAATAACTAAAAGTTCAAAAGTGACCCTAATTAATTACACAAAACTACAACTTGTCGTTGTAATTAACAAGAATTTGTTGAGCTGAGCATCATTGGTGGCGGTCGGTGGTGGTGACGACACCACCCCGGCAACAGTGTGTGTCATCACCAAATCATGATTGTCCAACATAGGATTTTTCCAAAAGGGGGGAAGGGGGTAAACAATAATAATGGCCACAATTGGGAAATAGAAAAAAAAACGAACGAACTACAACACAAATTATCAGCAAAAGAACGAACGGTTGTAATGCACGCAATATGTCATGCCATTAAATAGTCTAAAAGAACTAAGCTGTTCTTGACAACAACAGCAACAACAACAAATTGCAGCAATAGATGGGAGTATCATTGAAACGGATTAACCCAGAATGAACCGAAACCGAAATACAAACACGACAATAAAAAAATCATTGGGTACTAAACACAAAATATCGCTTAATATTTAGTGGCTTGAGAGCAGAGGCAGCTAAAACGCCTCCTCTCTCCGGCTCTTTAACTTGTTACATGCTAAGATTTTTTCCATGGAATGCAATCTCACAAAACAAAACAAAAAATGGGCTAATCAAACAGATCATCACTTTTTACGAATTACAACAACGAAAAAAATATAAAAATTAGGCCAAAGTAATTTATTACTGCCACATAAAATGGAAGAGAGGTCGATCGTTGGTTGCTTGAATTCATTGATCGATTGCCAGCCAAGCTGTTGTATTTCAAATTCAAACATTGATTGCAACTCCATCAATTGCCTGCCATTGGAGCCATAAAAAAATGTTGTTGCTGTTGTTGTTTTGAGGAATCATCATTAAAATCCAAGTGGAAATGCCATTATCCGCACGACACAACAGCAAACAAACGGCAGCAGCAGAGGCAGTTCATGCCATGGCGTATAAGTTAATATATGGCGGAACATAAGCGCCTCCACCCAACTCCCCTTTTTTAAATAACTGTAAATGGAAGTAGGAGTTCAGCCATGGTTTGCAATTACTTTAGCAATGGAAATGGGCAAAACAAAACAGAATAAACACGAATCCGAAACATAATTCCTTCTCCATAATGGAAAAACTGCCTGACATCACATACCACATATTTTGTTGTTGTTATTACTACTATTATTGTTGTTGTTCATAATATATGGAAAAAGGAAAATGCGACATTATGTTTTCTTTTTTGGCTGGCATTGTTTGGTTCTGGCGCCAATTTAATGTTGTTTACGTGCGGCACCTTTTTGGCGGTTGACTTTGGAAACGCCTCCTGCTGGTCTCCTCGCATGGCTATTAACAATTCCCTGACATTAGTTTTTTGGTTTAGCAACAATGTCCATTGTGACTATGCAACAAATGCTACCTGTTCTTTCGAAATTAAACAACAACAAGCACGACATGATATGCTAACACCAGTAGCTCTGCTTGTAAAGGAAGTTAATTGCCAAAAATTGTTACAAGTGTAATTGTTTGACGGCGCGACCTTTTGCCACAAAGGCAATTTTTATGCAAACAGTTCTAATGGAATGAATGTCAAATGGTGCAGTATAATCTTCATGACAGACATGTAATTAGAAGATACATACTCGCATGAATATTCTGGGAAACGCAAACCCTGAGGTGGGAGAGAGAAAAAAACAATTTGAGGGAACAACACTGAAATTGTCTGCCAAAGGTCAACTTTAATAATGATGGTGGGTGTCTAAGGTCATTATGAGTCACCGAAACAGGAAACAAAAATTGGCAAAGTTAGTTTTTTTTTGGATTTTATCATATTGTAATGATGCAAAAACGTTCTCAGTTGCAGATTAGACGGCAAGGTAAGAAGTTTGAAAGGAAGGAAATTAAGCCAATTTGGTAATTATTACAAAGAAATGAACTAACGTAGATAACATTATCCACAAACATGGACAACTTTATCCACAAAACGTGGACAAGTTTATCCACAGTTCATTTTATTTTTTCCACAAAAGTGGATAAGTTGATCCACAAACGTGGATAAAATTATCCAGATTTGTGGATAATATTATCGACCTTTGTGGGTAAACTTGTGTGGATAAGTTTACCCAAAACACGTGGATAAGTTTATCCACAATCTTGGATAAACTTATGATAATATTTGAAGATATACTTTTCAAGTTTTGTGGATAAAGTTGTCCACGTTTGTGGATAAAATTACCCAAGTTTTTGGATAAACTTATCCACGTTTTTGGGTAAACTTATCTACGTTTGTGCATAAACTTATCCACGCTTGAGGATAAACATATACATGGTAGAGGTTAAAATTATCCAAATTTGTGGATAAACTTATCCACTTTAGTGGATAATTTTAAACTTATCACGTTTTGTGGCTAAAATTATCCACGTTTGTGGATAAACGTTTATCCACAAACATGTGTGGATAAGTTTATTCACAAAAGTGGATAAGTTTATCCGAAAATTTATATAAGTTTATCCACAAACTTGTGTGGACGAGTTTATCCACAAACTTGTGTGGATGAGTTTATCCACAAACGTGGATAAGTTTACCAAAAAACGTGGATAAGATTATCCAAAAACTTGGATAATTTTATCCACAAACGTGGATATGTTTATCCTCAAGCGTAGATGAGTTTATCCACAAAAGTGGGTAGGATTATTCACGAATGTGGATAAGTTTATCCACACACGTGGATAAGTTTATCCACAAACGGGGATACGTTTATCCACAAACGTGGATAAGTTTATCCACAAACGGGGATACGTTTATCCACAAACGTGAATAAGTTTATCCACCAAAGTGGAAAAGTTTATGCACAAACGTGGATAAGTTTATCCACAAACGAGGATACGTTTATCCACAAACGAGGATACGTTTATCCACAAACGTGGATAAGTTTATTCACAAAAGTGGATAAGTTTATCCGAAAATTTATATAAGTTTATCCACAAACTTGTGTGGACGAGTTTATCCACAAACTTGTGTGGATGAGTTTATCCACAAACGTGGATAAGTTTACCAAAAAACGTGGATAAGATTATCCAAAAACTTGGATAATTTTATCCACAAACGTGGATATGTTTATCCTCAAGCGTAGATGAGTTTATCCACAAAAGTGGGTAGGATTATTCACGAATGTGGATAAGTTTATCCACACACGTGGATAAGTTTATCCACAAACGGGGATACGTTTATCCACAAACGTGGATAAGTTTATCCACAAACGGGGATACGTTTATCCACAAACGTGAATAAGTTTATCCACCAAAGTGGAAAAGTTTATGCACAAACGTGGATAAGTTTATCCACAAACGTGGATGAGTTTATCCACAAAGGTGGATAAGTTTATCCACAAACGTGGATAAGTTTATCCACAAACGTGGATAAGTTTATCCACAAACGTCGATAAGTTTGTCCACAAAAGAGGATAAGTTTATCCACAATGTGGATATGTTTATTCACAAACGTTGACAAGTTTATCCACAAACGTGGATAAGTTTATCCACAAACGTGGATAAGTTTACCCACAAACGTGGATAAGTTTATCCACAAACGTGGATAAGTTTATCCACAAACGTGGAAAAGTTTATCCACAAACGTGGATAAGTTTATCGACAAACGTTGATAAATTTATCCACAAACGAGGATAAGTTTATCCACAAATGTGGATAAGTTTATCCACAAACGGGGATACGTTTATCCACAAACGTGGATAAGTTTATCCAGAAACGTGGATAAGTTTATTCACAAATGTGGATAAGTTTATCCACAAACGTGGATAAGTTTGTCCGCAAAAGTGGATAAGTTTATCTACAATGTGGATATGTTTATCCACAAACTGGGATAAGTTTATCCACAAACTGGGATAAGTTTATCTACAAACGTGGATAAATTTATCCACAAACGAGGATAATTTATCCACAAACGAGGATAAGTTTATCCACAAACGTGGATACCTTTATCCACAAACGTGGATGAGTTTATCCACAAAAGTGGATATGTTTATCCATAAAAGTGGATAAGTTTATCCACAAACGAGGATAAGTTTATTCAAAAATTTGGATAAGTTTATCCGCAAATGTGGATAATTTTATCAACAAACGTGGATAAGTTTATCAACAAACGTGGATAAGTTTATCCACAAACGTGGATAAGTTTTTCCACAAACGAGCATAAGTTTAAACGTGGATAAGTTTGTCCACTAAAGTGGATAAGTTTATCCACAAACGTGGATAAGTTTATCCACAAACGTGGATAAGTTTATCCACAAACGTGGATAAGTTTATCCACAAACGTGGATAAGTTTATCCACAAACGTGGATAAGTTTATCCACAAACGTGGATAATTTGATCCACAAACGTGGATAAGTTTATCCACAAATGTGGATAATTTTATCCGCAAACGCGGATAAGTTTATCCACAAACGTGGATAAGTTTATCCACAAACGTGGATAAGTTTATCCACAAACGTGGATAATTTTATCCACAAACGTGGATAATTTTATCCACAAACGTGGATAAGTTTATCCACAAATGTGGATAATTTTATCCGCAAACGCGGATAAGTTTATCCACAAACGTGGATAATTTTATCCGCAAACGTGGATAAGTTTATCCACAAACGTGGATAAGTTTATCCACCAAGGTGGAAAAGTTTATCCACAAACGTGGATAATTTTATCGACAAACGTTGATAAGTTTATACAGAAACGTGGATAAATTTATCCACAAACTTTGATAAGTTTATCGACAAACGTTGATAAGTTTATCCACAAACGTTGATAAGTTTATCCACAAACGAGGATAAGTTTATCCACAAACGTGGATAAGTTTATCCACAAACGTGGATAAGTTTATCAACAAACGTTGATAAGTTTATACAGAAACGTGGTAATCCTATCGTTATGTGCATTTCACCAAACAGCAGGGACACTGTGCTACGAACAACCTAACTGTCATGCAATTTTTTGTTTAGGTTTCAAATGACACATAAATTGTGTGACACTAAATTATCGATAAAAATAACACAAAAACAAATCTCATCGATACACAACAAATGTAAACAAAACCAAACTATTTACGCGAAAACAACAAAAAACACTTGTAAAAGAGGTGTAGACAAAATTCCAGAGATACTGAGCGCGGCGACAAATGATATTAAACAGATGCCCACACCCACACAACAAACGAATGAAAGATCCTTAACAACAAATTCTACAGTAAATAGGGATTTATTATAAACAATGTCAAGAACTCGATCACCACTACCTCGCCGGCAAATCAACATCCAAAGAGCCTAATGAACAATTTTTATAGCTTCGCATGGCTGGCTGACTGGCTCCATGAAGTTCTTGCTGAAGGGTTCCTTCTACACAGCACCACGCAAAACAACGGGGGTCTTCGCCTCTTTTTACACTTGCAGTGCACGGCATAACATGGGCCCTTTTCTTCATGAAATGATGATCATTTCAAATGGCATTTTGTGGTGTAATCATCAACATTGGTTCATTTGAATTATGCCGGAAATGAAAGATATAAAACACTTGACCGAGACCCTTATGTTGTGGAGTAACATGCCACAACCGCCACCACCACCAACCACTACTACCTCCTTTAACACGTTCCAATAAAAATAAACATGCCATGAGATATACTGCACCACAAAAAATGGACATGTGGTGCATCATCACGCACACATCATCACTTGTTTGGCATCCATCGACCAACCGACCCAATATCTATCATTTTGGACATTTGGTGTAACCACCTTCTTTTTCATTTCATTGTTTTTGGTTTTGTTTGTGTGATAAGTAAACACTTGTCGTCGTTTGGTCGACCGCATTCCCGCAGGAACATCACTTTTTTGGAATTTTTGGGAATTTTGTAATTTTTGTTTTATTTACATTGTGTTCCCTTTTTGGCGGCTCATTTGTTTGCATAAACAAAACACACAAGATCGCGGCATAAAAGAGAGCCAGCCAAACAAAACATTGCACTTGTGTGCGGATGATTCCCCTAAATGTGGAATGTAAACAAATGAGGGAAAGGTACTTTGTTTTTGGGGTTGAATATCCATTTTGTTTTCAAAATAATTTACAATAATTTTGGAATAAATTTGAATATCTCAGGAGAGGGGGAGCTCATGACTTTATTTTATTAGGGTTTAATGAAAAGTTATAAATTATCTGAGGGCCTCTTGAGTTTGAGGTTAAGGCCCTTTAATAGCAGGTATCGGTATGCACAAAAGTAATATGTACTCTTCTCCATCTCCCCTTAATTGTTTGTTGTTTGTAAAGATAAGCGGAAGATACAATTTTAATTACATCCTCAATTTTGGTTAATAGAATTGAAATGTAAACGTATGAGATTTAAGAAGACATAAAACAATAAAATTTCTTTGGAAAAAAACGGGGGTCATTTGCCTCGAACGTTAACATGCAATCTGGAAAGCAACTCTTGGGTGCGCATTATTTACATAGAACATTATTAGGCTGTGGATAAGTAGGTACATATGTGTCCTTCTATGGATAAATTGATTCTATAATAGAATCTATGGATAAATCCATTTCTATGGATAAACTTACCCACATTTGTGGATAAACTTTTCCAAGTTTGTGGATAAACTTATCCACGTTCGTCGATAAACTTATCAACGTTTGTGGATAAAATTTCCAAGTCGATGTATAAAATTATCCACAATTGTGGATAAAATTATCCACATATGTAGATAAACATATCCACATTTGTGGATAAATTTATCCACGTTTCTGTTTTGTGGATAAAATTATCAACATTTGTGGATAAAATTATGCACATTTGTTGATAACTTATCCTCGTTTGTGGATGAATTTATCAACGTTTGGGGAATAAATTTATTCTCGTTTGTGAATAGAATTATCCACATTAATCTTACTTATTCACGTTTGTGCGTAGGATACTCCACATTTGTGGGTAGACTTATCCACTTTTCAGGATAAAATTAGCTACTTTTCTGGATAAACTTATCAACTTTTGTGGATAAAATTATACGCATTTGTGTGTAAACTTATCCGAATTTGGGGATAAGTTTATCCATGTGCTTGGAAACAATTATCCACGTTTGTGGATAAACAAATCCATCATTGTGGATGAAATTATCCACGTTTGCGGATAAACTTATCCACGTTTTTTGATAAAATTATCCACGTTTTCGGATAAACTTATCCACGTTTTTGGATAAAATGATACACGTTTGTGGATAAACATATCCACCATTGTGGGTGAAATTATTCACGTTTGTGGATAAACTTATCCACGTTTTTGGATAAAATTATCCAATTTGATGGAAGGGTTCTTTGTTTCAATACAAAGAACTAAGAGAACCTCAGCATTTACACTTTCATACGGGTAAAATGCGCCTCATCGAAATAATGGTTTTAGACCCCAAGTATGTTTGGACGAAATGTGTTTCAGACAATTTGGAGTCGATTGAGCAATGTCCGTCCGTCCGTCTGTCTGTCTGGCTGGAGCGCACGATAACTCTCGAACGGATGAACCGATTCAGTTCAAATTTTGGCTTTCGTAATATTTTGCCCAAACTTAGTTTAAGTTCGAAGATGGGCTATATCGGTCCACTCCTTCCGGTATCTCCCACACAAAACTTTGAATATGTTCGGAAATTTTGTGCGCACGATAAGTCCTGAAGGGAGTAACCGATTTGGTCCATACTTTGCACATCCTGAAAAGTGTACCAGACATAGATAAGGTTTCAATGTGGATTCAATCGGTCCACTACTTCGTGTACCTCCCACACAAAATTTTGGAAAAGTGGGGTTTAGGGCCATCTCTCGAATCGCTTTGATTTTTGTTTTAGCAACTTGTATTCACTGCCCCCCATACGACGGTACAAGTTTCATTAGGGGCAAGTCCATACTTCCTGAGAAAATAGCATGAAAGTTGCAAACAACACCGTGTGAGGTGGTTGGAGCGCAAGATAACTCTAAAACTTATATTCCGATTCGGTGTAACATTTGGCTTTAGTAATATTTTGTCCAAGCATAGTTTAAGTTCGAAGATAAGCCTTATCGGTACACTCCTTCAGGTACCTCCCCCACAAAAGTTTAAAAATGTTCGGAAAAATTGTTCGTACGGTAACTTTTGAAGGGAGTGGCCGAATTGGTTCATACTTTACACATCCTATTATATCTACCAGATATAGATCAGGTTCAAATATGGACTATATTTGTCCACTCCATCCGGTACCTCCCACACAAAATTTCGGATAAGTTCACTTTAAGACCTGCCTCAATTACGATGGTAAACGTTTTTTCAGGGGCAAGTCCATACTTCTTGAGCAAACATCCCGAAGGGTGTAAAAACCCCCTATGGCGCCATATGTAGTGGCTGGAGATCCACTTCCATAACTGTCAATGTCGATCCATTCTTTTTAGTATCTCCTCCGAACAAATTTTGGTCTCTAATCCTAATGAACATTTTAGTCGGTTCAAACTCCCAAAATTTAGTTTTAAAAAAATTTTATTTGAAAAAAAAAAAATTGTTTCAATATATACAGACTGAGGGTATATCTCTGTCGGCAAAGCCGACTGATACTTTTTTACTTGTTTTTATGATTGGATTACAAAACTGATATAAAATCTCATATATTAGAAAAATGTCAATTTGTGTAAAAAATTATAATTAAAAATAAAAAAGTAATCAATAAATTAGAGTTTTGGCCAGTTTTCTGAACCATTGCGCGTCGAAAGAGGGGCTCGAGCAGTACCTGCTGTAAAAATTTCAAAACTATCGGAGAGGTGGTCTTAAAGGGCGTATTAAAGAAAATAGGTCCGAAGGAATGGACCTATATACACCTTTTTCAGATGTAATTCGAATAATTTTACTTGTAATTCGAGAATTTTATTTGTAATTCGTAACATTTCATTTGTAATTCGAATTATTCCAGTTGTAAATCGAATTATTCCATTTGAAATTCGAATTATTTTATTTGAAATTCGCATTATTCCATCTGTAATTCGAATTATTTTATTTGTAATTAGTAAAATAATTCAAATTACAAATGGGTTAATTCGAATTACAAATGGAATAATTCAAATTTCAAATGGAATAATTCGAATTACAAATGGAACAATTCGAATTACAAATGAAATGTTACGAATTACAACTAAAATGTTTCGAATTACATCTGAAAAAGGTGTAGTGCACAGGGGCTGAATTTACTCCAAATTGTCTGGAAATGTTGTAAAAAGTAATCAATTGACGAGAAAATTCCATTTTAAATTTATTTTCATTAATTTGATTTTCTATTTTGCTTATCTCAGTTCAACTCCATTAAAAAAATCACAATTACAATTTAAGTCTTTTCGAAATTAGCTCCTACACAATATTGAAGTCCAACAAAATAAACTAAAGAGCATAATTTTCAAATTACTAAAGAGTTATTTTAGCACCAACCATCTCTTACCTAAACTATAGCTCATTTGTTCTATGGTAGAGATGTTGTAGTCCCTCTCTTCACATCAATAATACAACCTTCTCCATATTAAAGACAAATTAAAATCTACACTTCAATACTACAAGTTCCGTTAGCGGCTTTGCTTTTTTTGCCAACTTACCCACAAAAGAAGAAAAATAAAAACAACAACAACAAAATACTTTACAAAAGGAAGAAACCAGAAACTACTTTGAAAAAGTTTTGTTGGCGTTTTGTTTTCAATGTGTGGTGTTTGTTTCGTTTCTCCTTTAACCGAAAGGAGCCCCCCTAGAGTCAGGCCAAAGGGAAAACTACGACGAGAAGTACTTTGTTAAAGAAGAAATAAAGAAGTGGAAAGAAAAACTAATCTTTGAGCCCGGCAACAACAACAGCAGCGACAGTAGTAGAGGCAATGTGAATAACCTTTTTCCAGAGATGACTGTTGGTGGTATCCCGACAATAACAACAACAACGACGATGATGACTACGTCGACAACGATGACACCAAAAGACAAAAAACGAAATAAACCAGAAAAATTGGAAAAAAGGAATTGCGCTAGGCAGCAGCCAAGCAAAGCAATATGAGGCAAAGGCATGACAGACAGACAGATATGACGATAGACAGCCATACAGTCAGTCAGTCCAGCCAGCCAGCCAGTCAGATCTACAGACAACAATTGTGACACACAAATGTCGTATTTATGCGAAATTTGACACACATACAGACATACATACATACATATGTATTTATAGGCGAATCAGGAATACAAACATACCACCAACCAACCAATCTATTTGTAGGGATAACTGTTTATATGGACAATTTTTCATAAAGGAATCTACAACATTAGGGTGGGTCAAAATATGAAAAGATTTCACAATTTGAAAAAAAATTATGAGCAAAATTATTGAGAACAATAATACAAAAATTCGTCAAATTTCTCAGGTTATGGGAAAATAACTTCCTCGGATTTTGACTAAAAATCAACAATATGGTTGTATGTATTATGCAACAAATGGGACACGGTGCTCTTGAAGCAACTGCAAGGTGCTTACACCTTAGAAGTTTTTGCCGATTCTGAAACCAATTTGAACTTCTATATCTCAATAACGGTAAAACCTACGAAATTATCGTAGAGATCAATCATGTAGAGAATTTTCATAGCTACAACATTTTCTCCTGTCCCATTTCGATAGGACTTGCGGTTTCCAAGCAAAATCGTGAAAACCTAAAAAACCCCTAAAAAGCCAACTTGAATCGCGATTTATTTAAAAATCCAGCAAAAAACTCATTACAAATTCTCTTCTAACCCATTATTTTAATAAGGGTATGTCACCGGAAATAAGTATTTTTTTCGGCCAGTAAAAGCAGATGTGGATTGCTGTGGAACGATTCGAAAATCACAAATCGATGTTTGAATTTAGCAAAGAACTTACGGCAGATGTATCCTCAACAGTTGATGGATATTTATGGGAAGACAACGAACGGGCTTGTTGATCCAGACTTGGTTGGATCAGCCAGCCATAGCACGGAAGAAGTCTTGCGACAACGACAATCTTCCGGTTCTTCTACTTTCTTTAGCACCATTTCTAAAGAAGGTAGGAAAAGCTGTCATCCTTTTTTTTCTTTTTATCTCAATATTGACTATATACCTATAGTCTGGGAAAGAAGCACTAGTAGTACCTAGTAGCACCGATGCTGATACTCGCCTGCGTGAAAGCTTCCCTATTATCGCCCTTTGTGAAATTGTTCGAATATTCCGTGCTGCGATTGATCATCGGGGGTCATTGTAACAAGGAGAATTCTGAGACACTGTCAATTTGGATTTCGGGCTAAACAGTCAATGATGCTTACATACGCCAATGAGATCCTATTAGCAATGCATGGACCCTTTGGGAACACAGTAGAAAGAAGTCTGAATACATACACGCAGAGAAAAATATTTTTCACTTTGTTGGAACAATAATATCTATTTTTGTTCCAACAATTCATTTGTTTTGTTCAAGCATTGCAATTGCAAATCCAAAAATACCATCGTTTACAATATTGTAAAAATCATTGACAATACCTATGGTAGGAACTATCATAATCTAGAACTTTACAAAAACTATTGTCAGCCCAGAAAACCTGTTACTGAAATTTTTGATTTGATCGTATATAATTCACGTATACACTTTCCACATAACTTTGGTATAAATGTCACGTATAATATTATGAGCATTGACAGGTTTTGCCAGGTCTAACTAAAAAGACAACAAATTGAATGAAGAAACACAACGATTGGAACCTGAGCATCTTGTGTCCCGTCCATGAGAAAGGAGATAAGACTTTATTCTCCAACTATATGGGCATAAGTCTTCTCCCTATCGCCTACAAGATAGTTTCGGGGATATTTTGCTAATGACTACAGCCCATAGTCAACGAAATAATTGAACCAATTGCGGCTTTAGACCTGGCAAATACACCATTGACCAGATATTTACCCTGCGGCAAATCCTGGAGAAGATCCTAGAGATGCAGATCGACGCTTACCACCTTTTTGTCGATTATAAAGCAGCCTTCGACAGCCCGTTACGTTCAAAGGTATTCCAAGCTATGTCTGAATTTGGTATCCCCGCACAGCTCATTCGGCTTTGTAAAATGATTATAACTGACACAAGATCTTCAGTTAAAAAATAGGAAAGAACCTCCCCGAAGAGTTTTCTACCGAAAGAGGTTTCAGGCAAGCAGACAGCCGTTCGTGTGATCTTTTCAACATCCTGCTAGAAAAGGTTATACGAGAGGCAAACGTCAAAAGAAGTGACACAATCAACACCAATAGCCACATGTTAACTGCTTATGCTGATGATATAGACATCATGGGACGATCTGTAAAAGAAGTAACCGATACTTTATGAAGGTCGAAGGAGAATCTGCTAAAGTGTTTCTGGCGGTAAACGGCGAGAAGACCAAGTTGACGGTGTCGACGCGCAATGCGTCCATTGAGATAGGACCAACTGTTAGAGTTGGTTCCTATAATTTTGAGGTAGTAAAAGACTTCATATACCTCGGCACCGCCGTAAACCCAACAAACGACATCAGTTGTGAAATAAAAAGAAGAATTGTATTGGCAAGCAGATGCTAATTTGGCTTAAGTAAGCACTTCAAAAACAAAGCCACAACTCGTCAAACAAAAATAACGCTTTACAATGAAACTACCCGTGCTGATGATGTATGGTTCCAATGCCTGGGTACTTGTACTAGCAGATAAGGCACTGCTTGGCGTGTTTGAGAGAAAAATTCTTCGAAAGATCTACGGACCAATCTGTGCTGATGATGAATATCGACGTCGTAAGAACCACGAGACGTATCGAGATGCAGCGATTGCGTTGGCTAGGCCATATCATAAGAATGAGCGACGAAAACCCGCTAAAAAGGCGTATAAATACGAACCGCCTGGAGGTGCACGCAGAATTGGCAGGCCAAAGAATGGATGGCACAAACAAGTGGATGAAGAGATGACAAGGCGCGGTTTTCCAGAAAGCGAAGCACTAAACAGAGAGAATTGGAGATGTTTTCTTAGTTCGGTCTATGAAACAAATGTTCTGTAATGGGCCAGCTAAGTAAGTAAGTAATACCACTGCGCTCATCTTCCAAGCAAATACCGCAACATAAGGAATGTCATAAAACCACAACAAATATGAAAAGAAAACACAAATAACGACCAAAAACACTTCTCAGATTGTGGTGTAACTCAACTATCAAAACACAAAGAAGAATGAGAAAGGAGAAACAAATAAAGACAAGAATCTCATGATGTACATACACAAAAAAGAACAAAGATAAAAAACGGCATCGGATACCGAGAGAATAAAAAAATTGTCCAAGAAAAGAGAATAATATTGTACAGCCGACAAAAACTATTGTTGGATATGACAACAACTCTTGTTGGATATGACAAAAACAATTATTGCTGCGATTGATCATCGGGGGTCATTGTAACAAGGAGAATTCTGAGACACTGTCAATTTGGATTTCGGGCTAAACAGTCAATGATGCTTACATACGCCAATGAGATCCTATTAGCAATGCATGGACCCTTTGGGAACACAGTAGAAAGAAGTCTGAATACATACACGCAGAGAAAAATATTTTTCACTTTGTTGGAACAATAATATCTATTTTTGTTCCAACAATTCATTTGTTTTGTTCAAGCATTGCAATTGCAAATCCAAAAATACCATCGTTTACAATATTGTAAAAATCATTGACAATACCTATGGTAGGAACTATCATAATCTAGAACTTTACAAAAACTATTGTCAGCCCAGAAAACCTGTTACTGAAATTTTTGATTTGATCGTATATAATTCACGTATACACTTTCCACATAACTTTGGTATAAATGTCACGTATAATATTATGAGCATTGACAGGTTTTGCCAGGTCTAACTAAAAAGACAACAAATTGAATGAAGAAACACAACGATTGGAACCTGAGCATCTTGTGTCCCGTCCATGAGAAAGGAGATAAGACTTTATTCTCCAACTATATGGGCATAAGTCTTCTCCCTATCGCCTACAAGATAGTTTCGGGGATATTTTGCTAATGACTACAGCCCATAGTCAACGAAATAATTGAACCAATTGCGGCTTTAGACCTGGCAAATACACCATTGACCAGATATTTACCCTGCGGCAAATCCTGGAGAAGATCCTAGAGATGCAGATCGACGCTTACCACCTTTTTGTCGATTATAAAGCAGCCTTCGACAGCCCGTTACGTTCAAAGGTATTCCAAGCTATGTCTGAATTTGGTATCCCCGCACAGCTCATTCGGCTTTGTAAAATGATTATAACTGACACAAGATCTTCAGTTAAAAAATAGGAAAGAACCTCCCCGAAGAGTTTTCTACCGAAAGAGGTTTCAGGCAAGCAGACAGCCGTTCGTGTGATCTTTTCAACATCCTGCTAGAAAAGGTTATACGAGAGGCAAACGTCAAAAGAAGTGACACAATCAACACCAATAGCCACATGTTAACTGCTTATGCTGATGATATAGACATCATGGGACGATCTGTAAAAGAAGTAACCGATACTTTATGAAGGTCGAAGGAGAATCTGCTAAAGTGTTTCTGGCGGTAAACGGCGAGAAGACCAAGTTGACGGTGTCGACGCGCAATGCGTCCATTGAGATAGGACCAACTGTTAGAGTTGGTTCCTATAATTTTGAGGTAGTAAAAGACTTCATATACCTCGGCACCGCCGTAAACCCAACAAACGACATCAGTTGTGAAATAAAAAGAAGAATTGTATTGGCAAGCAGATGCTAATTTGGCTTAAGTAAGCACTTCAAAAACAAAGCCACAACTCGTCAAACAAAAATAACGCTTTACAATGAAACTACCCGTGCTGATGATGTATGGTTCCAATGCCTGGGTACTTGTACTAGCAGATAAGGCACTGCTTGGCGTGTTTGAGAGAAAAATTCTTCGAAAGATCTACGGACCAATCTGTGCTGATGATGAATATCGACGTCGTAAGAACCACGAGACGTATCGAGATGCAGCGATTGCGTTGGCTAGGCCATATCATAAGAATGAGCGACGAAAACCCGCTAAAAAGGCGTATAAATACGAACCGCCTGGAGGTGCACGCAGAATTGGCAGGCCAAAGAATGGATGGCACAAACAAGTGGATGAAGAGATGACAAGGCGCGGTTTTCCAGAAAGCGAAGCACTAAACAGAGAGAATTGGAGATGTTTTCTTAGTTCGGTCTATGAAACAAATGTTCTGTAATGGGCCAGCTAAGTAAGTAAGTAATACCACTGCGCTCATCTTCCAAGCAAATACCGCAACATAAGGAATGTCATAAAACCACAACAAATATGAAAAGAAAACACAAATAACGACCAAAAACACTTCTCAGATTGTGGTGTAACTCAACTATCAAAACACAAAGAAGAATGAGAAAGGAGAAACAAATAAAGACAAGAATCTCATGATGTACATACACAAAAAAGAACAAAGATAAAAAACGGCATCGGATACCGAGAGAATAAAAAAATTGTCCAAGAAAAGAGAATAATATTGTACAGCCGACAAAAACTATTGTTGGATATGACAACAACTCTTGTTGGATATGACAAAAACAATTATTGTAATTAACAAAAAACGATTGTTGGACTCACAATACTACATGCGGAATCTAACAATATCTTTACAATACATATTTTGCTCTTCGAATATTGTTGGATCAATCAGATTTTTTTCTCTGCGTGTATATATGTAGTTGCACTCGGTAAGTGCTTCAATAAACGGAGACTGAACCTCAATGTTGGAAAATGCGAATCTGTGGTTTTAAAGGCAAATTCAAGTCTACAGCAAAGAACTTCCGGAGATACATTTAACCATCAAAGTTGATAATAAATTAATATGATATTCATACAGGATGAAATATCTTGGCATTATCCTACACGACAGGTTCGACTTCTTCTGTCGAAGGCTAAAAAGATGAATTTTGATTGCCAAAGGTTGTTACGTATACGAGGATGTAAAACTGTCACCTACTCTTTCGTACTGGAAATGAGGATATTGGCAGCAAGCTTAGGAGTGAGGCCAACAATTGATATAAGTATAGACGTCCGCCCGACAGAGACATCTATGTAGAACGCTATAGATTTCAGCAGAATCGATGCTTTTATGAATTTTTAAAAGACATTCACAGGTTTGAATGGAAAAGCTTTAAGACTTTCCTAAGGGTTGATAGAAGAACTTCTAAAGCAGTTCTGCGAATATCAGACCATTGATTGGTCTTGCGAAATACTTACTAAAAGTGGTCTATAGACAACCGACATTTTATAGGCCGTGCAAAACGTCTTCTATCTATATATGAGCTCCTAACAAAAACTGCTAAAGGTCTTCTATGGATAGACGGTATTGGCAAAAGCTTTCTAATAGTCTTCTGTAAATTGAAGACTTTCTAATGATCTTACAGGGCACTTTAATCAAGGAAGCTTAACTAAGACCTTCTTAAGCTGTTCTATGATAAGAAGCCCTTCTAAAGGATTTCTTTAGATAGAAAAACCTTCTAAAGACCCATTATAGATAGCACGTTTTGGCCTAAGTTGCTAATGATCATCTGTAGTTAGAAGGCGTTATAAAGGCCTTCCCAAAGTGCTTATAATGCCCTTCTATCGTCAAAAGGCCTCTTAATAATCTTACAAAGGCCTTCCAAAGGTCTTCCGAGTGTTTCATGGTTAAAAGACATGCCATAGGCTTCTTAAAGATATTCAAATGGCCTTCTAACGAGTGTACACCTTGTAAAGATCTTGCTAGGGACCGTTTAAAGTCTTGGCATGACATTCCTTCTAATGATTTTCTGTGGTAAGAATGCCTTTTAATGACCTTCTAAAAATCATCTATGTTTAGGAAAGCAAAGGAATCTTTAAGGTGTTTTCTAAACTGGACTTTGTTTGAAGTCATTCAAAGGGGTTTCGTTAGATAAAGAACCTTCGAAAAGTCCTATATAGATAGCAGACCTGGATCTTCTGTAGACAGCAGACATTGTAGACACTCTAAATGGGTTTAGTTAATAGCAGACCTTTTAAAGGCGCAACAAAAACCTTCTAAGTGTCTTTTATAGGTAGCTGATCTTCTAAATGGCTTGCCAAATTCCCACACAGAAAAAAAATCCGGCCATAAAAAAAATTATCATATTGACGAAATTCGATAAAATTATTTGATCACAAACTAAAAATACAACTGATAAAATATTTCACATATTGACTAAAATATTTATCGATTTTTTATATTGAAATGATAAAATGGAATATGTAGAATATTTTGATAAATATTTTTGTTAATATGTGAAATATTTTATCAGTTGTATTTTTACTTTGTGGTCAAATAATTTTATCGAATGTTGTCAATATGACAATTTTTTATCGCCGGAAAATCGATAAATTTTTGAGAGAATCTTTGAATTTTTTTTATTAAATGGCTAAAATTTGTTTCTGTGTATTAAAGTATTTTCATGGTTAGCAGATTTTCTTAAGGTCTTACCAAAGATCAAATAATTTTCTCTCAAGGATTCACATTCGAAATTTTGCCTGTTAGGGCAAGGACCATTTAATGATAATTTTTATTAAATTTTCTTGTTGGAGTTTAGATGTTTTGCAATTGGAAAAGGAAAGTCGTAAATTGAGCCCATACAACTACCAAATTATGTGACCGGATTCGCTGTTAGTTGTTGGCAGCACATTAGACATATCGGCTGTGGGAGTGGTTTCCCTGTCATCGAACTTTGTTTTACTGCCACGAATATTTTTCAGTTCAATCTGCATGGCTTCCATAACAAACGCTTTTTAGCGCAGTCTTTGGAAGTTAAGAGTTTGGTTTTGAACGCTAACACGTCGTGACATTGTTCTAGTCCAAAACACTCTTAAGATTTTTCTATTTTTTATTATCCAAGTTCCTAGATGGAACATAGACCCACAAGGTCCTTCTATGGGTAGAAGATTCTCTAAAGGTCTTTCCAATAAACAATTTGTATGGTTATAAGACCTTCTAATGGCTTTCTTAAGATAGAAGGTCTTCTAAAAGTCATCTAAGGGCAGCAGACCGGCTAAATATAGTCTTCTATGAGTAAAAGACAGTCTAACGATCGTATACATTTCTACCTTGGATAGTAGAACTTCTACAGGCCCTCAATGGTTGGAACATCTTTATTAAAAGAAGGCTTCCTAAAAATGCTCCATGAATAGAAGACCTTTTTAAAGGTCTTCATTGGATAGAATAACTTTCAAAGTTCTTCTATGAAAAGAAGAGCCGCCAATAGATCTTCGATGGATAGGAAACCGACAAAAGGTCTTCCATGAATTGTAAATCTAAAATTCTTCTAGTTACAAAATATTGTCTAAGGTATTCTTTAGATGGAAGGCTTTATAAAGATTCCCCATAAAACTAAAAAATATTTGTCCAGAACATCCCTGAAAGGGCAAGGGGAGGCTTCTCTTATATGAATGTGGGTACACCCCTATTCATATTAGTTCATTTATATTGTCGACTCCGAACCCTGAGGAGTTTTTGCAACAGATGAACATTTTTATGTTGTCTGGCCGGAGAATCGAACCTGGCCACAAATTGTGTAAGGTAGGCCTCTTAACCGATATAGATGGAATACCTTATGCAGGTCTTTTTGTTTCAAGATTTTTACAGATTTTATTTTTTCTTCAAAGGGATTTCTTTAAAAAAGATCTAGAAGTTTTTTTATGGATAGAATTTCAAAATATGTACCTATAAATTGTTAAAAACAATCAGAAAAGTTTTGATTTCGTTATTATTTAAATTCAAAAACGTATTCATTCTTCTAAAGATCTTCCGGAAGAACTTTCACAAATGCTTAATGGATAGAAATTTGAATTAAAAAAAAAAAAACAAAAAATTATAAACCTTTAAAAACATGTCAAATGATTTTGATTTTCATTAAATCCTAAAATTTAAAAGTTCTATAAATTTTTTTATTTAAAAAACATTTACGGAGGTTTGTGGCAATTTTGGGCCAATATCACAAAGTAAAGCAATTTACGATTTGATATTTCAAAACATTTTAAAATTATTTTCATTTGTAAACAGCACCCTAATGTACGCATCCAGTAATTCTGAGATTTGTGTATGCATTTTCAAATTAAGTATACTCAGCGAAAAAGTCCGGATGATTTTTCTAGTTAGAATTTTTTTTAAGTCATTAAGGATAATTGGTTTCGTTTTGTTTTTATTTTGAAAAAAAAAAAATCAAAAAATTTCAAATTTATTTCCACTCACTTTAAAAGACAGTTCCTTGAATTTATTTCGGTATCACTCCGCTTTAAATTGGTATTTCATTCACTTTATCTTTGAAGTTGCACTAATAATTTAAAATTAACTAATTATTTCTACTATTTGTTGATAATTATTTCAATTTTTTTTTGGTTTAGTTATTTTTCCGTTATTATTTCTTTAACTTTGATTTTTTCTTTAGTTTTATTTTCTCTACTTCACAGCACCGATCCGTCGAACACCCTGCTGGAGTGTGGTGTTGTTCAATAGCGGGTAGCAGAGTTACTGTACACAAAAACGCTCAGTTGTTGTTCTCTTTTTGGGGAGTTTTTATTTTTTTCGGTTTTGGCAAATTGTTATGTTTTGACAATTTTAAGCCTTGTTTTTCAACTTTGTTGTTTTGTTTTTTCTCTTTGTCGTATTATGTTTTTCTCATACAACACTTTGTTGGTTTTTCTTTTGGGGGGAAATTTTCTCTATTGTTTGGCAGGAGCACACAACACAATGTCTTATTCTTCTTTTTGTTTTTATTTTGAAAATTTTTATTTCTATCTACAATCTATTCTTCATTCTTCTAACCGAGATTTTTATAGAAACGTACCGTTCCGTTCCAGAGCGTTGTACAAACTATTTACCGGCGCACAATCACCAGAAATAAGTAAAATTTTCTTTAGTCCAAAAAACACACAACAGGCAGCGAGAAGAGAAGTTTTTTTCAGTTGATTTCGGCAGAGTGTATGCTATGCTGTATGTGTGAGAGTGTGTGTGTGTGCTCGCTTGAGTGTGTATTGCTTATTCCAGAACAATATCCCACCATGCATCCAAACATCCAGTCATCCATCCAAGCAACCAACCATGCATGCATTCAACCAACCATCCATCCATCTATCCAATCATCCACACTCCAACGATGATACACACACACACGGTTTTTTTCCATTCTGTGTGTCCATTGGAACATAACAGAGCTCACGCAAAACTCTCGCACACAACAGCAAATGAAGAAATTAATGCAACTGAAGAGACTCGGTGCATTACGAATCGATAACGAGGGGTGGAATTGGAAATTAAGGCCATGTTTGAATATTAGACCTTCCATAGGTCTTCTTGGAACTGAAGACCTCCTAAAGTTCTTCTATAGACAGTATACCTGCTAAAGACCTTCTAGGGACTGAACATCTTCTATGGACAGAAGACCCCTCCTAAGGCCCTCCAATGGACAGAGGACATTTTAAAGGTCTTAATTTGGACAGAAGATCTCTTAAGCATCTTCTAGGGATAGACGACTTCTAACGGCTTAATAAGGGTCTTCTATGGACTGAATACCTTCTAAAGACCTCCTATAGAGGGAAGACCTTCTAAAGGACAGATGAACTTCTAAAAGTCTTCTATGTATAAAGAGTTTCTAAAGGTCTTCTAGAACAGAAAACTTTCTAAGGGGGTTTTCTGGACAGAATACCTTCTAAGGGTCTTCTATGGACAGAAGACCTTCTAAGGGTTTCTATGGAAAGAAGACCTTGTATGCATCTTCTGTGGGCAGAGGACGTTGAAAAGCCTTCTGTGGGCAGAAGACCTTTCTAAAGTGAAACAAAAGACCTTCCTAGGTCGTCTAGAGACAGAAGACATGCTAAAGGTCTACTAGGAACAGAAAACCTTCAAAAGTTCAAATATAGACAGTTGTCTTTTAGATGGTTTTCTAGGGACAGAAGACTTCTAAAGGTCAATTGATGACAGAAAATCTTCTCAAGGTCTTCTATGAACAAGAGACATTCTAAAGGTCTTCCATGTACATAACACTTCCAAAATGTCTTCTAGAGACAGAAGGCCTCCTAAGGGAGGTCTAGGGACAGACGATTTTCGAAAGGTCTTCCTTGGATAGAAGACCTTCTGAAGAAATTCTAGACACAGAAGAAATTCTAACGGACTTCTAGGAAAAGTGGTCTTCTAGGGACAGAACACTTTCCAAAGGTCTTCTATGGAAAGAAGAACATCTAATGGTCTTCTAGGAACGGAAGACCATCTGAAGTTCTCCTAGAGGAGATAACCTTCGAAAGGTCTTCTAAGGACAGAGGATCTTCTAATGGTCTTCTAGGGATGGAAGACCTTCTAAAGGTCTTCTAGGAGGGTTTTGCGTTCTAAAGGTCTTTTAGAGACAGAAGACCTTCGTAGGTCTTCTATTGACACAATACCTTCTAGGGGCCTTCTATGGACGGATGACCTTTTCTTCTTCTCGTCTTCTAGGAACGGACGACTTTCTAAAGGTTTTCTAGGAACGAAAGAACTCCTAAAGGTCTTCTAGGGACTGAAGCCATTCTAAGAGACTTCTATGGACAGAAAACCTTTTAAAGAACACCCTTCAAAGGTCTTCTATGGATAGAAGAACTTCTAATGGTCTTTTAGGAACGGAAGAGCTTCTAAAGTTCTCCTAGAGCAGAAGACCTTTGGAAGGACAGAGTATCTTCTAATGGGTTCTAGGGATTGAAGACCTTCTGAAGGTCTTCCAGGAGGGTCTTGCGTTCTAAAGGTCTTCTAGGGACAGAAGACCTTCGTAGGTCTTCAATTGACAGAAGATCTGATAATGGCCTTCTAGGGATGGATGACGTTCTAGAGCTCTTCTAGAAACGGAACACATTCTAAAGGTTTTCTAGGAACGAAAGAGCTCCTAAAGGTCTTCTAGGGACTGAAGACATTCTAACGGACTTCTATGGACAGAAGACCTTTTAAAGGTCTTCTAGAGAGAGAAGATCCTCTAAAGATCTTCTGTGGATAGAATACCTTCTGAGGGTCTTCTAGGGGCACAAGACATACTAAAGGTCTTCTAAGGACAGAAGAATATATAATGGTCTTCTAGAGACTGAAGACCTAATCAAGGTCTTCTAGGAACGGGAGATCTTCTAAAGGACTCCTAGGGACAGAAGGTATTCTGAACGTCTTCTAAAGGCCTTCTAGAGACATAAGAACTTCTAAAGGTCTTCTAAAGACTGGAGGTCCTCTATTGATCTTCTAGGGACGGTAGACCTTCTACAGGACAGAAGACACTCTAAAGGTCTTTTAATGAACAGAAGACCTTCAAAAGGTCTTTAGGGACTGACGATATTCTAAGGGCCTTCTATGGATAGAAGATCTTCTAAGGGTCAATTATGGACAGAAGACCTCCGGAAGGTTTCCTAAGGGCAGAAGACCTTCTAAAGGTCTTCTAAGGACAGAAGATCTGCTAAGTGTCGTCTAGGGACGGAAGACCTTCTAAATGTCTTCTAGGAACGGAACATTTTCTAAAGGTATTCTAGTGACAGATTACATTATAAAGATCTCCTAGGGAAAGAAGAACTTCTAAAGGCCTTCTAAAGACAGAAGTCCTCTATTGGCATTCTAGGGACGGAAGAAGTTCTAAAGGTCTTCTAGAAACGGAAGACATTCTAAAGGTCAACTAGGAACAGAAGATCTTCCAAATGTCTTTTAGGGACAGAATACATTCTAAAGGTCTTCTTAAGGTCTCCTAGGAGCAGAAGAAGATCTTCCAATGTTCTTATAGGGACGGAAGTACTTCTAAAGGTCTTCTAGGAACGGGAGAACTTCTAAAGGTCTTTTAGAGACTGAAGACATTCTAACAGTCTTCTAGGAACGGAAGACCAATCCTCTAGGGACAGAAAACCTTCCAAAGGTCTTTTAGGAACAGAATACATTCTAAAGGTCTTCTTAAGGTGTCCTAGGAGCAGAAGAACTCGTAAAGGTCTTCTAAGGACAGAAGATCGTCCAATGTTCTTCTAGAGACGGAATACCGTCTAAAGGTCTTTTAGGAACGGAAGATCTTCTAAGGGTCTTCTATGGATAGAAGACCTCCTAAGGGTCTTTTATGGACAGAGGGCCTTGTCATGGTCTTCTATCGACAGAAGACCTTCTAAGGTTCTTCTCTGCACAGAAGGGTATTCTATGGACTGAAGATCTTTTAAGGGCCTTTTATGGACAAATGACCTTCTAAGGGTCTTCTATAGGCAAAAGATCTTCTATGGACAGAGAGCCTTCTAAGGGTCTTCTCTGGACAGAGAGCCTTATCGACAGAGCATTTTATCGACAGAAGACCTTCCAAGGGTCTTCTATAGGCAGAAGATCTTCTAAGGGTCGCCTATGGACAGAAGATCTTCTAAGGGTCGCCTATGGACAGAAGATCTTCTAAGGGTATTTTATGGACAGGGGGCCTTGTCGGGGTTTTCTATCTACTGAAGACCTTCCAAGGGTCTTCTCTGGACAGAAGACCTTCTAAGGGCCTTCTATAGACAGAAGTTCTTTTAAGGATATTTTATGGACAGAGGACCTTGTAGGGGTCTTCTCCGGACGGAAGACCTTCTAAGGGTCTTCTATGGACAGAAGACCTTCTAAGGGTCTTCACTGGACAGAATACCTTCTAAGGGTCTTCAATAGACAGAAGAATTTCTAAGTGTCTTTTATGAACAGACGGTCTTGTCAGGGTCTTCTATCGACAGAATACCTTCTAAGGGTCTTCACTGGACAGAATACCTTCTAAGGGTCTTCAATAGACAGAAAATCTTCCAAAGGTCTTCTATGGACAGAAGACTTTGTAAGGGTCTTTTATGAACAGACGGCCTTGTCAGGGTCTTCTATCGACAGAATACATTCTAAGGGTCTTCTATATACAGAAGATCTTCTTAGGGTCTTCTATGGGCAGAATACTTACTAAGGGTCTTTTATGAACAGACGGCCTTGTCGGGGTCTTCTATCGACAGAATACATTCTAAGGGTCTTCTATATACAGAAGATCTTCTTAGAGTCTTCTATGGGCAGAAGACTTACTAAGGGTCTTTTATGAACAGACGGCCTTGTCGGGGTCTTCTCTCGACAGAATACCTTCTAAGGGTCGTCTCTGGACAGAATACCTTCTAAGGGTCTTCTATAGACAGAAGATCTTCTAAGGGTCTTCTAAGGACAGAAAACTTTCTAAGGGTCTTTTATGAACAGACGGCCTTGTCAGGGTCTTCTATCGACAGAAAACCTTCTAAGGGTCTTCTCTGGACAGAAGACCTTCTAAGGGTCTTCTATAGACAGAAGATATTCTAAGGGTCTTCTATGGACAGAAGACTTGTAAGGGTCTTTTATGAACAGACGGTCTTGTCAGAGTCTTCTATCGACAGAATACCTTCTAAGGGTCTTCTCTGGACAGAAGACCTTATAAGGGTCTTTTATAGACAGAAGATCTTCTAAGGGTCTTCTATGGACAGACGGCCTTGTCGGGGTCTTCTAACGACAGAATACCTTCTAAGGGTCCTCTCTGGATAGAAGACCTTCTAAGGGTCTTCTATAGACAGAAGATCTTCTAAGGGTCTTCTATGGACAGAAAACTTTCTAAGGGTCTTCTCTGGACAGAAGACCTTCTAAGGGTCTTCTATAGACAGAAGATATTCTAAGGGTCTTCTATGGACAGAAAACTTTCTAAGGGTCTTTTATGAACAGACGGCCTTGTCAGGGTCTTCCATCGACAGAATACCTTCGTAGGGTCTTTTCTGGATGGAAGACCTTCAAAGGGCTAGGCAGAAAATCTTCTAAGAGTCTTCTATCGACAGAGGACCTTCTAAGGGTCTTCTATGGACAGAGTGCCTTATCAGGGTCTTCTATCGACAGAAGACCTTCTAAGGGTCTTTTATAGACAGAAGATCTTCTAAGGGTCGTCTATGGACATAGGGCCTTGTCAGGGTCTTCTATCGACAGAAACTTTCTTAGGGTCTTTTATAGACAGAATATATTCTATGAACAGAAAAATATCTAAGGGTATTTTATGGACAGAGGGCCTCCTCAGGGCCTTCTACCGACAGAGTACCTTCTAAGGGTCTTTTCTGGAAGGAAGACTTTTTAAGGCCTTCTATGGACAGAAGACTTTCTAAGTGTATTCTCTGGACAGAAGACACTCTTAGGATCGTCTATGGACGGTAGACCCTCTAAGGGTCTTCTACGGACAGAAAATTATTTAATCGTTTTCTATGTAAAGGTCATATATTGGTAGAAGAATTTTTAAGAGTCTATTATGAACAGAAGACCTTCTAAAGATGTTCTAGAGACAAAGGCCTTGTAAAGGTCTTCTACGGACTAAAGACCTTCTAAGTGTCTTCTAAGGACAGAAGAATTTTTAATGGTCTTCTTGAGACAGAGATCTTCTAAAGGTCCCCTAAAGACAGATGTCCATCTAAAGGTTTTCTATGGACAGAAGACCTTCAAAGGTCTTTTATGGACAGAAGATCTTCTAAAGGTCTTCTAGGGTCAGAAGGCCTTGTAAGGGTCTTCTAGAGTTATAGTACCCCCTCAGGGTCTTTTAGGGACAGAATACCTCCTATAAGAGGTTTTCATTCAACAGGAAACCCTCTAATAAAACTTCCCACCATTAACTGGTAGCCCTCGTTAATTTCTCCCTGGAAATCTTTGATTCTCTGCATGTACTTTTTCATCTCAGAAAAAAAATGCTGAGGCAGTGTTTCTTTGCTACTGGAAAAATAGGGGATGTTTTGGATTATGTTGACGCACAGAGACAAATGAGCGGCGCTTATGCTTGGGTATTATGTCTCCCCGGTGGTTTGTGTTCGTTCATTCCAATTCGAAGAGATGTTCCAATATGCTATTCTGTGTGAGTGTGTATTTGTGGTGTATGAGTGTGTGGTACTATAATATTCAGCTTAATGTTGTTGAATAAACTTCAAACTACGAATCTGTATCTGGGGACCCATATTTGTGTTGGTTGGTTCTGTGGAAAATTGTAATTGCATTTGTATGAGTTTGTAGCTGTATCTGTATCTGAGTGTGTGCGTGTGTTTATGTTTTTAATAAATGTTTGTATGTAGTGAATTAAAAGCCACCCAATTTTTATTTGATTACATTTTGTTTATGTTAAACGTAACAGAGAAATAAAAAAATGGGAATCCACTGCCAGTGGATGGATGGCAAGAGCGAGTGTGAGTGAGAGACTCCCCAGCCAAACAAAAAAGGGGAGTCCGTGTCTACTGCTCAGCAGAGTTGATAGTTTATGATGCATGTTGTTTATATCAGCCTCGGCAATAGCACCCGCCATTACCCACACACACTCAGACATGTATAAAAATTACCGCGTAATCATGTTATTGAATCCTCAATAATTACATTCTTCTTCAGACACAGATTTTGATTTTCTTTTTTCTGGTTCTCTGTTGTTGTTTTTGTGTTCTTCGATATTATCCAGAAATTATTATTATGATTATTGACAGCCAAGGCAAACATGCGTTCGGTGTGGCTTGGCCATCGGCAAAGGCATATTTCATATTTTCCTGCCTGCCTGCATGGAAAACCGTTGCACAAATAATCTCTGCATTGTATTTGTACAATCGCCAGCAGGCGAGCCAAGCCAACCACACCCTGAGATTTGCTGAGGCGCATTTTGTCTGCATGTGTTCCATGTTGGCAATAAAATATCGCTTCAATTTTCTTTTCAAGTGTGCCAATAAATTTTTGCCTAATTTTTCAGGGTCAATATTGTGGATATTGCGGATTTGTGTGAGGGTTAAGGTGGCTAAATTAAATGCCGTCTGCTCGTAATTGGTGTTTAGATATGGGTGTTTTGGAAAAAAAAAGGATTTTTAATTTTTAGTTTTATAATACTACAGGGATTGAAGCATCGGGAAGCCGTTGAATTAGTGAGGTTCCAATAAATGATCGAAATGGAGCTATAGCACAATATTCCAATGTTTTTAAATGTCTTCTTTGACTAAAAGACTTTCCAAAGGCCTTTTATGAAGAGAACAGCTTTTGAAAGTCTTCTAGGAACCGAAGACCATCTAAGGGTCTTCTATGGACAGACAACCTTCTAAGGGTCTTCTATGGATAGAAGATCTTCTAATAGTTCTCTATGGACAGAATGCCTTGGGGAACACCTTCTGGGGATAGAAGAACTTCTTAGGGTCTTCTGGAGATAGAAGATCTTCTAAGAGTCATTCGTGGGCAAAGAACATTCTTAGGATCTTCTCTGGACAGAAGACCTTCTAGGGATCTTCTATGGTCGGAAGATCTTCTTAAGGTCTTCAAAGGATCTAAAGATTTTCTACGGACATAAGATCTTCTAAAGGTCTTCTTGAGATGGAAGATCAACCAATGATCTTTTTCCGAACAGACTACCATCTAAAGGTCTTCTAACGGCAGAAGACATTCCAAAGGTCTTCTAGGATAGAATACCTTCTAAAGGTCTCCTAGAGACGGGATACCTTCTAAAGGTATTTTAGGAACAGAAGGCATTCCTTCTGCAGATAGAAGATCACCTGAAAGTTTTTGTAGAAGATTTGTTTCTTCGACTAGAAGACTTTGTAAAGGTTTATGTCGACCTTTGGACCTTGAAAACCCTTTTAAAGGTATTGCAATAGATGGGAGATGTTCTCTGAGGAGCGCATTCACACGATAATTGTTTACTGCATCCTTGTGAATGCTATTCAAACCTAACCTTGAGGTACTCCTCTCCTGAGGACTCTACCGTCATTTTAACGTCCATCCCTCCATTTTCCTTACAAGGGGTTAGACTTATTACAGTCCAGTCCTTAGTAAGGAGACCTAGGTTCTGGAGCTCCAGCATCCTCAGCAGAAGTTCCTTGTCCACGGGGGGTGGGGGAACACATGCTGGGAATACCTTCACTGATGGAATCTCCGCTACAGAGAACGCGGCAATTTTTGCCCCCTCCCAAAGGTCGTTAAAGCCATTAACAGTCTTCTTAAGGTATTCTTGCTCCTGTTGAGACATTTGATGATCTTAACTCCCTTCTGAAGGAAGGCACCGCCAAACTGACGGTCACCCTGATCTACCTCAGTGGACACAATAGCTTAACGAAGACGAGTCTCAAAGGGCAACCAGTAACTTTCGCTGATTTTCCCGAAGGGGTCACCTCTGTCAATGATTGCAACCAGGAGATCGTCATCGGTTGCCACTGTGGCCGTTTTGGCATAGAGTTTCCTACATCCTTGATCACGGGCCTTGGTAGCAGCTTTTCCCGAGGAAGTGCACGCATTCTCAGTACTGGTGCTACTTCCCTTGGCTTTGCGATCAAGAACGCCAGCATAGGAGTCCGCCGTGTTGACCGCCTGGGAGATCATCGTCTTCTTTGGCGAAGGCTGTGGGCCTTCTGAAGAGCGAACCCGCTTTACAGTCTTTGGCAGTGAGGACTTGTTCGCCTTCTCAGAAGTCGATTGTGCCCCAGACGAACCTTCCATCGTGACTCCCGAACAGATTGCGCGGGTCTCCGAAACCTTTTGTTCTTCCGCTTTACCCTCGTCAGTTGGGGTCACCTTCCCCAGTTGACTACCATTACAAGAGACTTTTGGTGTCGGATTACGCCCCTTATCCTTTTCCAGTGCTTCTGATCCGGGTTCGGCTTCGGAACAGCTTTAGGTTCCACCTTACTACCAGAAGCAGGAGGCTTCACCTCACATCTCTTTCGAGTCTTTGGCTGTAGCAGCGACAGGGTCTGGGAGGAAGATTTTGTCCACCAAGAGTTCACATCTGGGTGCGTTAGGATAAGTTCTTTCGAACTTCCTAACGTACTTGAGCTTACTCTTGATGAAGGTAATCTCCCTCCTTGAATGCGAGTTCGCGTCCCTCCCCACGAACTTGCGCAGATACGCGATCGCACGTTTATAGTACCTCGTATCTGCAGCCTCTTTGGCGGATATTGCATTTAAGTCGGTGTCCGTCGATGAAGTCTCCTTGGATTCCCCAACGCAGGCCGGAGACTTAGGGTCAGTGGCTATTGTTGGAGTTTCCGTTGATTCCTCATCGTTGGCCATCGACTTAGAGTCGGGGGCTGTTGATGGATCCTCTTTAGATTCTCCACCAACATCCATTGACTTAATTGCAATCTGCCTCCGAAGCTTAGTATCGGCGGGTGCCGATACAGGACTCGACTGGATCCGATTTGTTAGGGATTGCGAACCAAGGTCCACAACCTCTTCGACCACATCACCGTCAGTGGACATGTCATCATCAGACCTCCTAGGTGACTCAGCTGGGTTCACCGTAATGTCCAGTTCGTCGTCAGTGAGGGTGAGATTATTTACCATGCCACCAGAGGAGGCATGGTCGGAACAAGTCTCTCCAGTTGGTCAAAGAGTTCCCTACTCTGTCTCTCAAGACTGTCTCCGATAACTTTGGGATTTCCGTGTATATCGTCCCCGCCCTGTCAGCCGTGGACTGATTGACACCAGTTATGGCTAGAGCGTTGTCCTTTGGAATCGCCGGTTCGTCAACTGTATTTCGGAATACATGGCTTTCAAAAAATGAGTTAGAGAATCCCACCAAAGAAGGCATTTGCAACATCATATATTGTAAATTGTGGTGGTGCCTCCTCGGCAGGATGAGATGTAATGCGAAGTAGTACTCTTCTTTTCGCCCTGACACTCAAGGGGGTGCTGGACAAATTGTCGATTAAAATAATTTGCACACTTCTTTGGAGGTCGCCAAACGTGACTGAAGTCTTATCTTTCTTCTTTCCAGAGTTCGAGAGTGGCTTTACAGTTGCCCACAATTCACTAATTCCGACTTCAATATTGCAACTCTTCATATGATCTAACCACTTGTTCCGCTTGTCCTCACTGATAAATCTATTATCTTCTAGTGGCAGCAACCTGACTCTGGGGTCACTGGGGTTGTGGAGGCAAACTTAATGCCAAATGTCAGCCATTTCGGAGGGGTATTGAGGGCACAACCTTCAAAATACCAGAAATCCGGGGGTACCGTTCTATGGGGGATATATGAAGACGTGGACCTATACCGACAAATTTCAGGGGGAAAGTTTTATACCCACAATGAAGACAAAATGCCAAATTTCAGTCATTTCGGTGGGATATTGAGGCCACAACCTTCAAAATATCGAAAATCGGGAGAAACCATTCTATGGGGGCTATATGAAGACTTGGACCTATGCCGACAAATTTCAGGTGGGAAGTTTTATACCCCCAACGAAGACTTAATACCAAATTTCAGCCAATTCGGATGGGTATTGAGGGAACAACCTTCAAAATACCAGAAATCCGGAGGTACCGTTCTATGGGGGCTATATGAAGACGTGGACCTATAACGACAAATTTCCGGTGGAAAGTTTTATAACCGCAACGAAGACAAAATGCCAAATTACAAACATTTCGGAGGGATATTGAGGCCACAACTTTCAAAATACCAGAAATCCGGAGGTACCGTTCTATGGGGGATATGTGAAGACGTGGACCTATACCGACAACTTTCAGGTGGAAAGTTTTATACCCACAACGAAGAAAAAATTCCAAATTTCAGACATTTCGGTGGGATATTGAGGCCACAACCTTCAAAATACCGAAAATCGGGAGGTACCATTCCATGGGGGCTATATGAAGGCCTGAACCTAAACCGACAAATTTTAGGTGGAAAGTTTTATACCCCCCAAGGAAGACTTAATACCAAATTTCAGCCATTTCTGAGGGATATTGAGGGCACAACCTTCAAAATACCAGAAATCCGGAGTTGCCGTTCTATGAGGCCTATATGAAGACGTGGACCTATACCGACAAATTTCAGGGGGAAAGCTTTATACCCTCAACGATGACTAAATACTTATTTTCAGTCATTTCGGTGGGATATGGAGGCTACAACTTTCAAAATACCGAATATCGGTAGGTACCGTTCTATGGGGGCTATATGAAGACTTTGACCTATGCAGACAAATTTTAGGTGGATTGTTTTATACCCCCAACGAAGCCAAAATGCCAAACTTCAGACATTTCGGTGGGATATTGAGGCCACAGCCTTCAAAATACCGAAAATCGGAAGGTATCGTTCTATGGGGGCTATGTGAAGGCCTGAACCTAAACCGATAAATTTCAGGCGGGAAGTTTTATACCCCCAACTGAGACTTACCAAATTTCAGCCAATTCGGAGGGATATTGAGGGCACAACCTTCAAAATACCAGAAATCCGGAGGTACCATTCTGTGGGGGCTATATGAATACGTGGACCTATACCGATAAATTTCAGTTGGGAAGTTTTATACTCCCAAGTGAGACTTAATATCACATTTCAGCCAATTCGGAGGGATATTGAGGGCACAACCTCCAAAATACCAGAAATCCGGAGGTACCGTTCTATGGGGGCTATATGAAGACTTTGACCTATGCCGACAAATTTCAGGTGGATTGTTTTATACCCCCAACGAAGACTAAATACCAATTTTCAGTCATTTCGGTGGGACATTGAGGGAACAACCTTCAAAATACCAGAAATCCGGAGGTACCGTTCTATGGGGGCTATATGAAGACGTGGACCTATATCGACAAATTTCAGTTGGGAAGTTTTATACCCACAACGAAGACTTAATACCAAAGTTCAGCCAATTCGAAATACCACAAATCCGGAGGTACCGTTCTATAGGGCTATATGAAGACGTTGACCTATACCGACAAATTTCAGGTGAAAAGTTTTATACCCACAACGAAGACAAAATGCCACATTTCAGACATTTCGGTGGGATATTGGGGCACAGCTTTCAAAATACGAAAATCGGGAGGTACCGTTCTATGGGCCTACATGAAGACGTGGACCTATACCGGTAAATTTCAGGGGGAAAGTTTTATACCCACAACGAAGACAAAATGCCAAATTTCAGACATTTCGGTGGGATATTGAGACCAAAACCTTCAAAATACCGAAAATCGGGAGTTACCATTCTATGGGCCTACATGAAGACGTGGACCTATACCGACAAATTTCAGGTGGAAAGTTTTATAGCCACAACGAAGACAAAATGCCAAATATCGGTAGGCACCGTTACGTGGCGCAAAAGTAAACATTTGTTTTTTGGCTGTAATTTAAAAAAAAATTAAAAACTTTGATTCTTATTGCGGATTATTTTTATTTGGCCTTTTAATTTTTTTTAAATCAAGTCGAGAATATGATTTCAGATAACACAGTTTATTGTCATTTGAGCCCTTTTTATGACATTTTCCATCACTTTGGCCAAAACTTCCGGCGATATGTCCTCACATTCTTGACGGATATTGTCTTTAAGAGCTGTTGACATAAACCCGCAACTTCAAAAAGCCCCATAAAAAGAAGTCTGGAGCGGTCAAATCAGGCGATCTTGCTGGCCAGTGCAAATCGCCAAAACGGGAGATTAGGCGGCCGGGAAATGCATCCTTGGTTGTGGCACGTGCAGTGTGTGCCGTTGCACCGTCCTGTTGGAACCACATGTTTTCCAATCCCAATTTATCAAGTTGCGACAAAAAGAACTCATTGATCATTGCTCTGTAGCGCTCACCATTCACAGTAAGCGTTTGACCCGCGACATCTTCGAAGAAAAAAAGGGCCGATGACTGCTCCAGCGAAAACAGCACAGCGACTTTGAGCGGGTGTAATGGCTCTTCATGGGTTACACGCGGATTTTCAGTGCCCCAGAAGCGTAAATTTTGCTTATTTACGTACCCGCTAAGCTGGAAATGCGCCTTATCACTCATGATTATTTTTGATGAAAAATCAAATGTCACCAATATTCCGCGTTCTGAAGCAGTGTAGCGTAACATTGTTTACTAACGTGTATTTCGCATGTATTTACTACACAAATGCCAAAACAGAACTGACATTAGGGACCAATCGCAAAATTTATAGCATTTTCTGATAGGAGGATTAATTTTGGGCCACCATGTACTAATATTTTCCTCAAACTTAAATCAATTTCGAAGATGGACTATATCGGACTTCTGGTACCCCCCTCTCACAAATGTTCAAAATTTGTGCCTAGGCACACTTTAAGGCCTGTCTTAGGATGGTTTTGAAATATTCGTCGAAGGCCTTCTCCTTGATTTTTATTACAACGATATAGGTAATTTTTTCGTGGGCCAAGTGCATGTTACCTGATATAATGACTCTAAAGCTCTAAAATGCCTACTCTGACCAACTAAAATGGCTATTCCTAAACCAGGATAACTATCGAAAGGAATCACGTCCAAAATTATATCAGTTCCAATGTGGGCTATGTCGGTCCATTCCTTGAGACACTTCTTCCACAACACTTTTGCGCTCTAATGTAGTGTAAGGCCACTTATCGGATCGTATTGAAATTTTAACATTGTGATAAAGACTTCATCACCATATTTATTGCTATTTAAAGCCAATATTTCCTGTGTTAAGGACCCCGAAATGTCCCAATATTTGGAGCCATAACTACATACACCTCTCGAACTAAAGTTTTCAGATGTTACAACATTATACTTTTATTCTTCATTTTTCTCTTGAAGCCCACTGTTTATTACTAATTCACATTGGAAATTTTTAAAAAGCCTTTTTTACCTAAAAAATTGGCTATAATCCTCTGCTGCAGAAAGGTAATGATTCGAATCGATGTTTTTTTCTCCGAGCGATGATAGTACGTCAATCTCAATCGATTTATGCCTCTTCCATCTATCACAACATTGTCAAAATAATAAGTTTATGTTTTATTTTCTATTTCACAATGACCTGAGTCTTCTTTCTATTGGAAAATGCTCACTACCATAAATTCCCTTCAGTAAAATACAATTTGTCCTTTAATCACTTTTTCGTACAAATGCGAAATTTTACGATGATAATTTGTAATTTTTCAATTGCAATTACGCCAAAAGGGAAACGTAAAATGCCGAAGTCGTAAAATTTAACACAAGAAATTATAAATCAAAACAAAACATTAAAGAGTAGTCATCTCCCTCTGGGTCCTTTTACTGAACGTATCTCTCCCTCTCGAAGTAAAAGAACTTCCATTAGATATGAAAGGGGATGGATTATGTATCCGTATACCAGGCGAGGGTATTTGCCAATGTAGTTGAAAGTGGATTATTTGCCATTGTCGCGTCGTTGTTTTTGTGTATCACAGAATGTGAGAATATCTGCGGCAACACAAAAACAAGAAAAGTGGATGAAAATTGCCATTCGTCATTCGTTGGGGGATAATAACGACGATGATGACGAAGACAACAACGTGCACAGAGCCAGATAAACCTCTTTTTTCCCTATAGGAACAAAAAATAAAATAAAAACAACAAGTAAGAAAAGCGTTAAGTTCGGTCGGGCCGAACTTTTTATACCCTCCACCACAAATTTCAGCCATTTCGGTGGATTAATGTGGCCACAACCTTCAAAATACCGAAATTCGGAAGGTACCGTTCTATGGGGGCTATATGATGGCGTGGACCTATACCTACAAATTTCTGGGGGAAAGTTTTATACGCCTAAAGAAGACTAAATACCAAATTTCAGCAATCTCGGTGTGATAATGAGGCTAAAACGTTCAAAATATCGAAAATCGGGAGATATTGTATTATGGGGGCTATATCAACACGTGGACCTATATAAACATTTTATGGTAGAAATGTTTCTTAGCCTCTGGGAACACAAAATACAAAGTTACAGCCGATTATTTGGTCAAATGGGTTTAATACATTCAAAATATATTAAAATGACGCGTACTTTATAAGGGGCCTTATGTGGGGGCTATACCAAAACGTGGACCTATATAACCCAACTTTGGTAGGAATGTTTTCTGGCCTCTGAAGACACAAAATACCAAATTACAACCAATTCTGTGGTCAAATGGGTCTAATACATTCAAAATATATTAAAATGACGCGTACTTTATATGGGGCCTTATATGGGGGCTATACCAAAACGTGGACCTATATAACCCAACTTTGGTAGGAATATTTTTTGGCCTCTGGAGACACAAAGTACCAAATTACAACCAATTCGGTGGTAAAATGGGCCAAATATCTTAAAAATACCTTAAAACGACGACGCGTCACGCGTCATTTTGTATGGGGGCTATACGAAAGCGTGGACCTACATAGCCCGCTTTCAATACCAAAAGTCCTACGTAAATATAACATATTTTCCCAAAATTTCATCAACCTACGTCAATCCGTTCGGACGCTAGAGTGATTTCCACAGACGGACAGACGGACAGACGGACGGACATGGCTATATCGATGTAGAATTGCACGCTGATCAAGAATATATATACTTTGTGGGGTCTACAATGATTATTTCGAGTAGTTACAAACGTAGTGACAAACTTAATATACCCCCATCCTATGGTGGAGGGTATAAAAATACTGAATAATAAATGAAAAAATGACTCATTTGATTACGGGCTGTTTTGTTGTTGCTGTCTTACATTTGTTATGATATCCCGACTGGGAAACAAGAAATTTGAAAAAAAGGGAAAAAGGAACCAACAATAAGATTGTGATGCCGATACCTTCTTCCATCAACACCTCTCGTGTTGTATTTGTTTATATTTTTATTTTTCTTTGTGTAATTTTCTGGGCTGCTGTTTGTACTCCTTGCCACCACATTCAGCCGAAAGGTGTTAGTATGTATGTGTGGTTCCTGGAGTTCCATCTTTTCATTTCCAATGCAAAAGAGTTGCTGCTGTTTCCTTCTGCTGCTGCCTATGATGAGTTCTTTTTAACATCTGTCAGCGAAACTTTACACATTGCGGCGCATTGTTTTGTTGGTTGGATTGATTTTTTATTTGGAATATTTTGTTTTGTTTATATTTTTGGTTTTCATCAAAAATCAACAAAAACACGCGCACAACCCAACCATTGAGACACTTGTAAAATGCTGTGGTATGATGAGAACCCCATTCGGATGCTAAATATGTGCAATGATTCTTACAAAGGAACTACGACGATGGGTAGTTATTTACAAAAAATATTTTTGTTTTTTTTTTGATCCAGAATCATGTGAAGTATGCATCAACAATGCACAGTGGGGCAAAAAAAATATTTTTTAATAGATATTCTAAAAGCTTTCCAAATCTGGAACAATCCCAGTGTCGGTTACCACCTAAGAATTGGATCTACCAAGCTAAACTGGAAATGTATTGACTTTACTCAAGAAAGGGTTCGCTGGTAGTATGTGAATGGAAAGCATGCTACAAATCTGCCAAATTAAGCCCAAGTCATAAATGAAATGAACGTATTTACCAAAGTAGTGCAGAATTACTTACCTTTCTCAGATATTTTGTGTTAGGTGAAGTCCACAGTTTTAGTCTGTAATAAAAGGAAAATAATCAATTATTGACATGAAATGAAAGGACAATTAGTCCATATTTATATTAGGCAATTTTCCTTGCAGCAATTGTCAGTTCGCTGGAGAGAGAGAGGTGAAGCATATGCTAACCCTTTGCCTCTCAACACCCTCTCTCACCGAAAAACTGACCATTGCCGCAAGGAAAATTGCCTAATGTAAATATGGACTAAGTCAATATACATACATTTGTAATTTACGAGTTATTCAAATACGAAGCAAAGTAATTTAAAGCAAGTAAAAAAAGTATCAATCGGCTTCGCCGACAGAGATATACATACCCACAGCCTGTGTTAATTGACACACGTCTTTCCCAAAAGCGTATGCATTTAGGGGATTTTCAGAATTTTGACCGACAAAAATGTGGATTTGTATTAAAGTTCGAAAGTTTTGCGGGGGAGGTACCTAAAATAATAGACCGACATAGTTCATTTTGGAAGTGGGTCTTATTTTGGAAGTCATTCGTCTCGACAGATATCGCGGCCACCAGTTACTTCAGTTGGTTTTTGGAGCATTTTATCAGGAAACATGGACTTGTCCACAAAAAACATGTTATCGCTGTAAACAGCGACACTAGGAGTACCTTCGATGAAAATTTCCAAAAAAATCCTAGAACAGACCCTTAACCGCTCTTAAAAACATGTTGGACATTTGTGTGGGTGGTAGCCTAAGGAATGGACCGATAGAGCCCACTTTTGGACATAAACTTACTTACTTACTTAGCTGGCCCATTACAGAACATTTGTTCTATAGGCCGAACTAAGAAAAGATCTCCAATTCTCTCTATTTGTTGCTTCGCTTTCTGGAATACCGCGCCTTTTCATCTCATCATCCACTTGTTTGCGCCATCTATTCCTTGGCCTGCCAATTCTGCGTGCACCGCCAAGCGGTCCGTGTTTATACACCTTTTTAGCGGGGTCATCATCGCTCATTCTTATGATATGGCCTAGCAGCAATCGCTGCATCTTGATACGTTTAACAATATTGATGTCGTTGTACAGCAGATACTGCTCGTTGTTCATGCGACGTCGATATTCACCGTCAACGCAGATTGGTCCATAGATCTTTCGAAGAATTTTTCTCTCAAACACACCAAGCACTGCCATGTCTGCTTGCGCAAGTACCCAGGCTTCGGAGCCATACATCAGCACGGGTAGTATCAGTGTTTTGTAGAGCGTTATTTTTGTTTGACGAGATGTGGCTTTGTTTTTAAACTGCTTACTTAAACCAAAGTAGCATCTGTTGGCCAATACAATTCTTCTTTTTATTTCACAACTGATGTCGTTTGTTGTGTTTACGGAGGTGCCGAGGTAGACGAAGTCTTTTACTACCTCAATATTATAGGAACCAACTTCCACAGTAGGTCCGAGCTCAATGGACGCATTGCGCGTCGACACCATCAACTTGGTCTTCTCACCGTTTACCGCCAGACCCACTTTAGCAGATTCTCCTTCGACCTTCATAAAGGTATCAGTTACTTCTTTTACTGATCGGCCTATGATGTCTATATCATCAGCATAAGCAAGTAACATGTGACTATTGGTGTAGATTGTGCCACTTCTTTTGACGTTTGCCTCTCGTATAACCTTTTCCAGCAGGATGTTAAAGAGATCACACGAAAGGCTGTCTCCTTGTCTCCTTGGACCTCGTGTCAGTTAAAGTCATTTTGCAAAGCCGGATGAGCTTTGCGGGGATACCAAATTCAGACATGGCTTGGAATACCTTTGAACGCAGCGGGCTGTCGAAGGCTGCTTTATAATCGACAAAAAGGTGGTAGGTGTCGATCTGCATCTCTTAGGTCTTCTCCAGGATTTGCCGCAGGGTAAATATCTGGTCAATAGTGGCCAGGTCTAAAGCCGCATAGGCTTTAGTCGTTCGCACAATATCCCTGACACGATCTTGTAGGCAATAGGGAGTAGACTTATGCCCCTATAGTTAGAGCATACAGTCTTATCTCCCTTCTTGTGGACGGGGCACAGGATACTCAGTTTCCAATCGTCGGGTACTCGTTCTTCCTGCCAGATGGTGCTAACTAGCTGATGAATACACCTTATTAGCGTGTCGCCTCCGGTTTTGAACAGCTCGGCTCCTGCTGCCTTATTATTCTTCAGCCGATTTATTGTTGTCTTTACCTCATCTTGGCTGGGCGGTATACATTCAATACCATCTTCTGGGATTGGGACTGTGGTATCTTCGTCGTCTTCGCTGCTACTAGATACCAACAGTTTTGAAAAATGTTCTTTCCATATCCTGAGCACACTATCTGTATCAGTTACCAAATTACCTTGCTGGTGTCTACAGGAGGATGCGACCGTACCAAAGCCATCAGTTTGATGCTTGACTCTTTGGTAGAATTTTCGGACTTCATTCTGGCTCCTGTACATCTCGAGTTTTTCGCACTCCCGCTTTTCCATCTCTCTCTTTTTCCTGCGGAATAGACGTTTCTCCTCTCTCCTTTTCTCCCTGTATCTCTCGTGCGCTACGCGTTGCTACGGATTGTAAAGTAGCCCTATATGCCGCATTTTTCTCTTCGGTGGCAGCATGACACTCCTGATCATACCATGGATTCCATGGTGGAGGCCTTTGGTATCCAAGTATGGATTTTGCGGCTGTTTGCATGGAGTGGGCAATGCTTTGCCATTGTGCTGATATGTTATCGGGATGAGGAGTGCTTTGATTAAGCAATTGGGCTAGTTGAGTGGAATATGCTGTGGCTATCTGTTGTGATTGCAGCTTACCGATGTCTAACTTTCGTGTTGTGTCTGTTCGTACTTTGTTTGCTATGTTTAAGCGGGTGCGTACCTTTGCTGCAACAAGGTAGTGGTCCGAATCAATGTTTGCGCCTCGGAACGATCGTACATCCAATCTCAACCGCAACCAAACTCATGCTTTACGTCATGGCAGCTATAATACAGTGCGTCACCTTTAGGTGTTGTTGTGACGCCTTTCCCAATCCATCGTATTTCCTGCATGGCAGTAATATCGGCCTTGTACTTTTCAAGTACGTCTGCCAATGCGAAGACTGCACCTTCTCTATAGAGATTGCGAACATTCCAGGTGCAGATTCGCAGATCATGGTCCTTAAAACGTTTGCGGGGTTCGTCAGCTTTAGAGGGGGTTGTTTTTCTTTTCTTTCGTTTTTTCATAGTATGCTGTTTTTTCTAGGGGAGGGTTACTAGCACGACGCCCAAACCCAAGTTTTTAACGTTCTTATGGGAGAACGCGCGGCACATGTTAGCTCACTACCTTTAACGGGTGTTAAAGGCAGTTCCCCAGGTGACACCACGGGGAGGTCAGTGTCCACTTGAGATGAAAGAGGGACCAAGATAAATCCTGGGCTTTGCCATGTTAAAACCGGTCAGGACCGTTGCTTGGTATCATCCATCCCCTACGTCACCCTTTGAACATAAACTATGGTCAAAATATTTCGAGCTCCAAATCGATAGCTCCGTTTATAAGATATCGCGCGTACCATTTTAGGGAATATTTTCGAACTTTTGTGAGGGAGGTACCGGAAAAAGAAGCATCACCTTCGAATTTTATCTAATATTCAAAAAAATATTACGACATGCAAAGTGTGGACCAACGCAGTATTTGGTGCGAGAGTTGTCGTGTGTAGGCCATAGGGGTTTGTTACAACTTTCGGGTAATTTTTTTTTCAAGAAGTATGGACTTGCCACTAAAAAAACTTGTGCCATTGTAATAGGGGCCTTGATTGCAACCTATTGCAAGAAAATTCAAAACGATGCGAGAAGGACCTAAACTGCACTGTTCCGCAATTTTGTGTGGGAGGTTATCGAAGGACTTGACGTGTATAGACAATATTATAACCTGTTCTATGTCTCGAAGAAATATAATGATGTGCAAAGTATGGACCAAATCGGTTACTGCCATCGAGGGTTATCGTGGGCACCACTTTAGCGAAAATTTTTGAACTGGGGAAGTACCCAAATCCGCCCCTTTGGAAGTACCCAAAGTTCAAAAATTTTCGCTAAAGTGGTGCCCACGATAACCCTCGATGGCAGTAACCGATTTGGTCCATACTTTGCACATCATTATATTATGGTCCATCTTTGGACAAAATATTACCAAAGCCAAATTTTGGACCAAATCGGTTAATCCGTTCGAGAGTAATCGTCTGCTTCAGCCAGACGGAACAGACATAGAGAGGGAAGGGCAGTGTCTGAAACGGATTTCGTCCAAACATTCATGGGGTCTAAAACCATAACTTTGATGAGTTACATTTTGCCCGTATGAAAGTGTATATACGCTCGTTAGGATAATTGCTGAGTGTTTAAAAATCACGATACATTTTTATGAATTAAATAAATTTGTTCAATTAAAATATTTAAAAAAATTATATTTCATTCAATTAAAAACTAAAATTTTAAATAATTAAAAACTACGAAAAAAATATGCGCACATAACCATTGTAGCTTACGGCGTTGTGATGGTTGCAACGTACTGAGGAAGGATCACACCAGAAGTGGAGGTGGGGGATTAGCTTTGCTATTGCACCAGTCTGTCCAATACAGACCTAGCTCGCTTGACCAGTACCTGGAATGTATGGGGTTAGCGGTCAGGTGTGGAACTGCCGTCGATAAATAGGTGTGCTCCAGGTTATAGGCCCAACATTTGCCCACTTTTGGAAGGTCATAATCGTCTGGTCTTGGGGGACTTTAATGCCCATCATAAGTTGTGGCATTCGGAAATGGCCAGAGAGATATAGTACTAGCTGATCAGATTGATAGATCTAGGTTTTGCACAGTTAATGAGTGTAATAGGTCTGCAGACAACACCATCGTCTCACCTGGTCCGACAAATGACGTCAACTGGCAACCTGTCGTTTCTCTGGGGTCATACCATCTCCCCATAATTGTCTCCATAAGCAGACCGTGTGATTTCATCACCTCTGAACGCCGAACTTTCATCAATCATGGGAAAGCTAATTTGCCTAGTTTCAGAGAGTTCATAATCACCACATCAGAGATCTACCCAACCCTTCTGATGTTCGGTTGGCAGAAAGGATGTTCTGAGACATCATGGCTTTGTGGTCGAATACCCGAAGTGAGACCAAATTTTCCAGCGAGTGGATTAGCAAAAGGGCGTGATGCGCCGCTGACCCCAGAGTCAGGGATCTGAAACCTGGAATTTAACAGGTTGGTCGGTGAACATAGGCGGAAGAAGTGGTTAAATCATCTGAAGAGTTGCAACATTGCAGACGGAATAAGTGAATTGTCTGCAATTTTGGTTAAGTCACTCACGAAAGAAGGAAGATAAGACATAAGTCACGTTTGGCGACGTTTACCTATTTTAATCGAAAGTTTGTCAAAGAGAAGAGATATCTTTCTGCCGATGATGTTGTTGTTGCTAATGTTATCAGGGACGCTAAATAATGAAAACAGTTGGGCCCTGATGGAATCTCCATGGTAATGCTGAAACAGCTGGATGAGTCAAGTATCTCAATAAAGTACTCAAACTGTAGCTGGGTGGTTCCATTACTGAAGCCAGCAAAGATGAATCATACAGACCGATTTTACTTTTACCGCCCGCAGTAAAGATTCTTGACGCTTTAATTCTCTCCAGCGGTAGATATAGCGGAGCAAGATATTAACTGTTTAACCTCTACCTCTCCTGTATTGCACATCCTCCAGACGGTATTGAGATCGTAACGTATGCGGATGATTGTACGATCTTGGCTTCAGGTACCTTCCCTGATGTCGTTTGTGAAAGGCTGAATTTATATTTGAATGATTTTACAACATTTTTTCCCAGCAAGGAATATATGAACATCTGCTACTAACTCTACGGGCACTCTGTTCACCATATGAACTGCGAAAGTGTGGTTTGGACTGAATGTCAATGGCAGCCGAATTTCGACCACTAACTACCCCAAAGCTATCTGTACCAAGGTGATATGTAGGCACAAGGTCCTTTAGTCTCTAGCTAGCAGTACTTGGGGTGCAGATAAAGAAACTTTGTCGACTACATATAAGCTATGCGCCCACGAATATAAGTGCAACGCTATGGAAAAATATTGTGTTGGAATGCCCCCCAGTTTTCACAGAGATGCAGTTGCCGATGGCATAAACCACTATTGTGTGAATGCGGTTATCGAAAAACTTTCCCCATCCATCGCAGATGAAGAGCGTCAGCTGCAACGACAAACCAGAGCAGTTTTGGCTCAACTACGCTCGGGTTGGTTTCCGTCTGAATTCCTATAGGACATGGATAGATGACACCGTGCAAAACATCTACCCAGCATGCGGCACAGGTTGTCTCTAAAAAGACTACCTGTCGGTCATATTTTAAGAACACATTCTGACATATTATATAATTATGTATATTGTTATTTTTTATTATAATAAAAATGTCAAATAATTTATTTATAAATAAATAATTAAAAATTATCGGGCCGTTTGTAAAGACTTTCTTCCGGTCACTTCTAAAGAATTCTTGGGACCATCTATAATGATTCTGGAATATAAATTAAATGAAAAACAAGTAATAAAGTATCAGCTGGCCAGATATATACCATCAGCCTGGGTGAATTGAAACATTCATATATGAACAGATCGAATACCGACTACACAAGCAAAATCCTTTCCGCAAAAATTAGGAATTCAGGGGCCCCCGTCAGGAGTAACAATCTTGACGCGATACGGGGCTTAGGTCACAATTTTCTGCGCTCGACATGTCATTCTGAATGAAGACCTAATATTCATTCTACATGACATCTTGTACACAGAAAAGGGTGACCGACCAAAGGTTATCCACCTTTGTCACAACCCAAGCAGGCGAACTGATAATCCACAGCTCACCTTTAGGTGAGTGACATATATGTATATAAATTTTTAAGATCAAGTTGAATGAGTTGTGCCGAGGATCTGAATGGCCGACAAGTGTCTAAAGAAGTCTGGTTGCTAGCAACTCCCCCTCGACGTCAGGGGCACTTATAATTAGCTTAGTCTGCGCAAGTCGTCACTGCGTACCATCCATCCCCTTAAGGCACACTCGTGGGAACAATCTATGGAAAAAATACTAAAAAACAAACAAAAACCAGAACAAAACTACCCCTCGGTTGCAGTGTGGAAACTCTTCCGAGGATGAGCTCTTAGCCTCCAGCCAGGAACTGGCAGCTAGCCAACCAAGTGTAATCAGCACTGCAAACAGCTCTGGCTCACTTCAGCAACATAAAACTAATACAAAAACTTTAACCGTCAGTCTAACAAAAAGAAAAAAAGCCCGTCCGACGTTCGTAAGGCCCTGTACCAGAAGGCAAAGTACATTCTCAGTAAAATTGCTAAGAATGCTGCAGAAGGTACAGTCCATGAACGGGATGAAGAAGACAAGATTACCTATACTAAAATCGTAGAGGAATACGAAAAAGCTAAAGCCTCCAAAAACGATAACCCAACCTCCTCCAAGCGTGAACGCTCTCGACTGCGACGGCCCCAAATTACTGCAAGGTCTGGCGAAAATGAACAAAGACGTTCCAATGGACGAATGGTCTGTAATCGCCATAGTATGAGCTTGGTTCTCTCGATAACAGAGGCCGGAGTAGAGGCACTGGAGAGACTAGGCAACAAGCTGTTCTTTGGCGTAAGGGAAGCCAAAGTAAAGATACTACGCCCACTTGGCCAGAACGGAGAAGACGATGGTGTTGACATCGACGATGCCAAAAAGCTGCTGGATAATATGCAGCTAGAGGGGCCATCAACATCATCTCCCCATTAAAACTATTCTTAATGTCGTTAAGATCAATCTGAAGCACTCTATGGTAGCTTCAGATAATCTGAGGATCCTTCTGGTGGAGGAGGATCTAGACATAGACACAGCCTTTAAAGTATCCTGTCCAATGAAACGATCGAAAAAACACTATCCACCATGGTGGACATCCGAACTGTCTAAACTGCGTAAAGAGTCACGGAAAGCCTTCAACGCCAGCTACCAAAGCGGATCCTGGCAGTCGTACAAGGATAAGCTAAAGGAGTACAAAAAAGCCATAACCAAAGCAAAAAAGCAATCATGGATTGATTTTTGCGGATCGTTAGAAAATACCAAAAATACAGCCAGACTAAGCAAAGTTATGGCAAAAGGTCATTCGAATCCTACCTATACAAAGAGAAACAACGGCATCTGGTCAGAAAACTCAGCCGAATCTCTAGAAATCCTTCTTACTACGCATTTCCCCGGCTGCTCGGACAGTAGCGAAGAAATGCGACCCATTATAGCTGCAGATAAAAACAACAGTGAAGTTGATAAGACAATAAGTACGAGTAAATTCACGTGGGCTATAAACAGCTTCTCTCCCTACAAATCTCCAGGACCAGATGGAATCATACCGAAATGCTACAATGTGCAGAGAAAATAATAAATCCGTGGCTAGTATACATTTATAGTGGATGTATATCCTTTAACTACGTTGCAACGAGTTGGAGACAGGTAAAGGTTGTCTTCATACCCAAAGCAGGAAAGCGTTGCCACGAAAATGCGAAAGACTTCAGACCAATAAGCCTTTCATCATTTCTACTTAAGACGCTCGAAATACTCATCGATGTGTATATTCGAGAAAAGATGGACAACTCAAACATCATATCTTCTAGCCAACATGCTTACATAAAAGGGCGCTCGACAGATACAGCCCTACACGAAGTCGTTAGGACTATAGAGAAGTCCTTAGAGCACAAACAATTTACTTTAGCTGCTTTCCTAGACGAAGGTGCCTTTAACAACGTCAGTACATCAGCTATAAAACAAGCACTAGATAACTTCGGCGTGGAACCACTCATCAGTAGTTGGATTACACAATGCTGCAAAGCAGAGTTATTATTGCCACGCTGGGAAACAGTACAGAGAAACTCCACAGGGAGGAGTTATCCCGCCACTACTATGGCTCCTTGTCATCAATGAAATTCTTAATAAACTTGACCACATGGTGATTAAGGTTGTTGCCTATGCGGACGATGTGGTAATACTCGTCTCTGGTTTGTTTCCGACCGTAATAAGTGACATTATGAGCGGAGCCCTGAGATCGCTAGATACTTGGGCCACAAGATGTGGTCTGGGAGTGAATCCAGGGAAAACTGAGATGGTGATATTCACCACAAAGACCAAATATGCAATATCTAATCTACCAAGACTACGAGGTCAGGTAATACCCCTATCAGATCATGCCAAGTACCTAGGAGTCATCCTAGATTCAAAGCTGGCATGGAAACGTAACGTGGAGCACCGTGCTCACAAAGCAACTGTTGCATATTACGCATGTCGCAAATTGTTTGGAAGCCGTTGGGGCCTCAAACCTAAAATGGGGTTATGGATGTACACCAGCATAATCAGACCAATTCTCACATATGAAGCACTAATGTGGTGGCCAGCAGTGGGAAAGAAAACAACACAGAAAAAACTATACAGCATACAAAGATCTGCATGCATCGGGGCGACAGGGGCGATGCGAACGTGTCCGGCCGAAGCCCTCAATATAATAATGCACATTTTGCCAATTGATTTACACATCAAAGCAACAGCAACATGTGATGTGGTAAGACTCCGAGCTCTAGGAATGTGGAGAGACAGAGCTTACGGACATGCGTGCATGCTTCAAAAACAACCATTGCTGATTATTGCGTACCTATAATGGATTTTGACCAGCCTTCGTCATTGTTAAAAGGGCCACAATAACAAACTATTGCAAAAAACTCAAATCGATTCGAGAGTAGGTGTTAAACTGCATTTTTCCGAAATTTTTTGTGGTAGGTACCCGAAGGATTGGACCGATATAGTCCACATTCTAACCTGATCGATGACTGAAAGTAATGCTATAAATGTACAAAGTATATGCCAAATTTTGTACCGAATCAATTGATCTGTTCGAGAGTTCTCGTGCGCCCCAGACAATCGGAAGTCCCTGTGTCTGAACAGTCGGACATTACTAAATCGAAACCAAATTGTTAAAAACGGATTTCGATCAAACATCATTCTAAAACCATAATTTTGATGAGGCACATTTTGGTCGTATAACGATGTGTAAAGTGTTCACCTAATCGGGGTTTCAAGTCGAGAGTTTTCGGTTTATTTTGTCAGGAAGCATGGACTTGCTCACGATAACAAGGACAATAAGGTCAAAATTCCAAAACAATTCCCCAACAGAAAACACTTTTTGTATCTCTTTGCAACCATTTCTGTAGAAAAGAGTTATACGATTGCAATCGGGAACACAAGAACTACTTTTCGATCGGATTGTGGAGCCCATTAAACTCCCTCCCTTTAAAAGGTAGATGGCATTTTCTAAGTATTTAATTCATGTAAAATTAACGATAAAATAGGACCCATATCAATGAGCTTCTAGTACAATGGGCTGCAATAATGAGAGATGTTTCCCCCTTGCCTCCAGGGCATGTTCGGGGAAAATTATTTTTTGCGATTTAGCCTAGTTCGACACTACATCCTCCTTTTAAATTCCCACTTATCACCCGCTACATCCCACTGTGCAGAAAATGTGCTCATCTGCAAATTCCTGTTTTATTCCGACTGATTTTCACACCCATGACAGTTGTTTGTGTTGCAGGATAAGCCAACAAACAACCACCACCATCATCCTGGTTTAAGAATTTTTAATTTCGGCAACATGTCGCATGATAGTCATTTGTCTAACTAACTATCTGTCTATGTAACTGTCGTTCCGTCTATCTATCTATCTGTGTGTCTATCAGTCTGTCTGCCTGTTCTGTTCATATGTTTTCATGTAATGGTGATTAGAATTATCACAGATTTGCCACGATTTCTCTTATACAACAACAACAACAACAAAAACAAGAAACACGCACACTCACTTTGGCAACGGAAGTAGGACGCACTATGCCACAGAATTGAGAGCGATTATCTATTCCGGAAAAATTTACCAAAATAGTAAAAAGAAAAGTACAGAGGAAGATGACGATACCAAATGACATTACATTGAGGAAATAAACACACGTGCTATTTCTCTGCCCCAAGGCAAATGTTTCCTGCCCGCCTAAACCCTCTATCCCATTATATCGATGATCCTATTATTTTTGTGACGTTCTGGTTATTAAGGCAATTTGTTGGGTATCTTAACGGGGAGAACTTTCATATTTCTGGTTCATTTTTGTGTCGTGCCTTTCTAATGCTCTGCTCTGGTCTGGTGTCTTCTTGAGTTATCAGTTAACGAGCAATGAACTAGAATTGTGGCAATGCTGAAAATATGTTTGTGTTTGTTGTACAGTTCTAATTTTCGAATCTTTACTGCGTTCGATATGACATTGTTAACTTTGATGCGTAATGACGTTGCATTAGAGAAGATAATTGGGTGGATAGGTGATTGGATTTTCTTGGCATGGTCATGTACATAGGTTGATAATAAGCCGTAGTGAAAGTTCTACGCATGCAGCTGAGGTAGAGCGGCAAAAGCAAACGCTGCATCATGAGTTGTAAGTTGTACAACCAGCCAGCCTGTCTTTCTTTATTATCTTCTTTGTTGTTGTGGCTTTGCAACCTATCTTCTTCTTTGTTTAGCTTTTGACTTCAGAATAAAATGTTCCGCACGCACCTATAGAACAAGGGATTACAATATGGGTGACCATTAAGGGTGTCCAAAGCCTATCAAACTACCGTTTATTACCGTTAATTGGTTTACAATGCGTTGATCATTGCTTGGAGAATAATAAACAGATGACCAGCCGCGGTAACCCCGTGCCGTGCTAAGTACAGCGAATGCGACATTAAAGTTCACTTTGCGGTAAATTCCATTGGAGGTTCTTTTGGGGTTTCTTCGCGTATGTGGGTATGTTCATGTTGTGCAATAAGACATTAAATTTTTATGACTTTTGGCTTTTGGAGTTGTAAATTGAAATGAAAGAATTTTTGCCGCAAAATTGGGGGCTTTCAGTTATGTAGAACAAAAGTTGTGAAGGAATTTTATAAAAACATTTTATGGACTTTTTAGCAATTATTAGAGAACTTGTAGGGAGTTGCCCTACTAAACTACTTACATACATATTGATATGAATCCAAAACTAATTAAAAAACTAAAAGATTATAAAATATGTATCATAAAATTTAAAATATAGAATATACACGGTGCGCCTTAACTAATTTTAAATGGAAGGTGCTTACACCTGGGAAGTTTTTGCAGATTCTAAAACTACAATGCTCATAGATGAGAAATATCAAGAAACAAAAAAATCGCCGGAGGGATTTTCAAATAAATCGCGATTTAAGTTAACATTTTTAGGGGTTCTTTAGATTTTCACGATTTAGCTTGGAAACCTCTAGTCCTATGTAAATGGGCCTAAAGAAAATGTTGTAGCTGTGAAAATTCTCCACAAGTTTTGAGATATAGAAGTTCAACTTGAGACAATGAACTGACTGTATCGCCTCCTTATAAAAATAGGCCCGTAGATCTTTCGAAGAATTTTCCTCTCAAACAACCAAGCACTGCCTTATCTGCTGCCGCAAGTACCCATGCTTCGGAGCCATACATTAGCACGGGTAGTATCAGCATTTTGTATAGTGTTATTTTTGTTTGACGAGCTGTGACTTTATTTTTAAATTGCTTAAACCATAGTAGCATCTGTTGGCCAATACAATGCTTCTTCTTATTTCACAACTGAGTTTGTTTGTTGTGTTTATGGCAGTGCCGAGGTAGACGAAGTCTTTAACTACCTCAAAATTATAGGTACCAACTTCCACAGTTGGTCCGAGCTCTATGTCATCAGCATAATAAAAGTTACATGACGCTATTGGTGTAAATTGTGCCATTTCTTTTGACATTTGCATCTCGTATAACCTTTTCCAGCAAAATGTTGAATAGGTCACACGAAAGGCTGTCTGAAACCTCTTTATAATCTTTATAATCTACAAAAAGGTGATATGTGTCGATCTGCGTCTCTTGGGTCATCTCCAGGATTTGCGCAGGGTAAATATCTGGTCAATGGTGGACTTGCCAGGTATGGTCCAATTATTTCGTTGACCATTGGCTTTAGTCGTTCGCACAATATCCCTGACACTATCTTATAGGCAATAGGGAGAAGACTTATGCCCCTATAGTTGGAGCATACAGTCTTGTCTCCTTTCTTTTGGACGGGACATACGATGCTCAGGTTCCAATCGTCGGGTATGCGTTCTTCCTGCCAGATGGTGCTAACTAGCTGATGCATACACCTTATCAGCGCGTCGCCTCCGGTTTTAAACAGCTCGGCTGGTAAGCCATTATTATTCTTCAGCCGGTTGATTGCTGTTTTTACCTCATCTTGGCCGGGCGGTATACATTCTATACCATCTTCTGGGATTGGATCTGTGGTATCATCGTCTTCGCTACTATTGGATACCAGCAGATTGGAGAAATGTTCCTTCCATATCCTGAGCACGCTGTCTGTATCTGTTACCAGATTACCTTCCTGGTCTCTACAGGAGGATGTGCCTGTACCAAAGCCATCTGTTTGATGTTTCACTCTTTGGTAGAATTTTCGGACTTCATTCTGGCTCCTGTACATCTCGATTTTTTCACACTCCCGCTTTTCCATTTCTCTCTTTTTCTTGCGGAAAAGACGTTTCTCTTCTCTCCTTTTCCCCCGATATCTCTCTCGTGCGCTACGCGTTGCTACTGATTGTAAAGTAGCTCTATATGCCGCATTTTTCTCTTCGGTAGCAGCACGACACTCCTGGTCATACCAAGAATTCCTTTGTGGAGGTCTCTGGAATCCAAGTATGGATTTTGCGGCTGTTTGCATGGAGTGGGCAATATGTTGCCATTGTGCTGTTATGTTATCGGGACAAGGAGTGCTCGCGTTAAGCAATTGGGCTAGTTGAGTGGAATATGCTGTGGCTATCTGTTGTGTTTGCAGCCTATCGATGTCCAACTTCCGCGTTGTGTCTGTTCGTGCTTTATTTGTAACATTTAGACGGGTACGTACCTTTGCTGCAACAAGGTAGTGGTCCGAATCAATATTTGCGCCTCGGAACGATCGTACATCCAACACGCTGGATGAATGTCTTCCATCTATTACAACATGATCAATTTGATTACTTGTTCTTTGATCTGGAGACAGCCAGGTGCCCTTATGAATATCGAGATGATTAAATCTGGTACTGCTAACTACCATGTTTTTTGCAGCTGCAAAGTCTATATCAGCCTCATACCATTGTCAGATGTTTCACTGTGGAGACTGAATTTCCCGACTGTTGGGCCAAAGATATTCTCCTTTCCAATTTTGGCATTAAAATCGCCTAGAATGATTTTTATGTCATGGGCAGGGCAACGGTCGTATGTTTCTTCTAAGCGCTCGTAAAATATATCTTTGGTCTGTTCGTCCTTTTCTTCTGTGGGAGCATGAGCGCAAATAAAGCTGATGTTGAAGAATTTAGCTTTTATTCGAATTGCAGCAAGTCTTTCACTCACTGGGATGAAGCTGGATACCAGATGTTTTAGTCTGCGACTAACTACGAATCCGCAACCAAACTCATGCTTTACGTCATGGCAGCTATAATACAGTGCGTCAGCTTTAGGTGTTGTTGTGACGCCTTTCCCAATCCATCGTATTTCCTGTATGGCAGTAATATCGGCCTTGTACTTTTCAAGTACGTCTGCCAATGCGAAGACTGCACCTTTTCTATAAAGAGTGCGAACATTCCAGGTGCAGATTCGCAGATCATGGTCCTTAAAACGTTTGCGGGGTTCGTCAACTTTAGAGGGGTTTGTTTTTCTTTTCTTTCGTGTTTTCATAGTAGGATGTTTTTTCTAGGGGAGGGTTACTAACCCGACGCCCAAACCCAAGTTTTTAACGTTCTTATGGGTGAACGCGCGGCACATGTTAGCTCACTACCTTTAACGGGTGTTAAAGGCTGGTCCCTAGGTGACACCACGGGGAGGTCAGTGTCCACTTGAGATGAAAGAGGGACCAAGATAAATCCTGGGCTTTACCATGTTAAAGCCGGTCAGGACCGTTCCTTGATATTTTCCATCCCCTACGTCACCCCATTTCCAACATACAGTAGTTGATATTTAAGAGGCTCGCTTATGCCTGGAATCCCTGCAACTCTGAGTTTAACCACAATTTGTTAACTTCAAATAATTACAATGTAGACCCTCTATATGCTGGAAACCTGTTCTCATTGCAACATTTTCCCATCAATTACAATAACAACAGTTCCATTCTTTTGGTCTTTCGTTTTTCTAAAGGCGACTAAAAAAGTACAATAAAATTTTTGAAGGGCTTCTTTTCAAAACAAAACCTCTAAACTTTTAGTAAAAAGACTTGGAGGAAAAAAGGTCAGACATGTAGTTGGAGAGGTTCATTATACACAAAGGCAGATGAAAATAAGTACATTTCAGTACCAGCACCACAACTACTCTATGTGTGGGAATATTTAAAAATGACCAGCTTTTTGTTGTTCCTCGTTACTTCACAAAGAAGAAGAAAACATAAACCATAAAAGAACAACTTAAAAAATCAATACAAAAGTTACTGGTACTTGCAGTAACTTCCTCCTCCTACTACCTCTGCCGTTTGGTTTGAGCACTTTCATGCCTATTATGCAAGTTAAGATTCTCAGCTCGTTACACTGCTTTTGTTCGAAACCCACATAATTTTCTGAAAAAAACGAATCGCTTTCAATTATGGAGGGTGCTGCCATTTGTCGATACTTCGTCGTGGGGCCGTATGTCTGTCGTGTCCATCCGCCCATCATTGTATGCCAATTGTGGATCCTCTCCAACCACAAACATTTCGTTCATTAATGAATGGCCCTAACTACTGTTCAACACCACAAAAACATGTGGAAGAAGTGGAGAGATTAACAACAATTTTCAAGAGAATAGAGGTGATGATTTACATTCCATATGTCTGAAAGCGAATACATTTCTATATGGAGGTCACTTCCATTCAGGGCTTATAGTATTTAAAAAAGCTTTATTCAAAAGTCTATTAATTGTCAGTTTGGTATTCGTTTTTTTTTTTGTTACTGAGTACGAAATCGAAATGTTGTTGGTTTTGTTGTTATTGTGACAAATGCCTAAACAATATTTGTAGTTTATTATTATCTGCAGTTTAGGAGCTATGCCCATTTTTGTTTGCTGGAGGTATTAAGCTGGCACAAAGAATTTGCATGTGAAAAGGTTGTCAAATGCTTTGAGGCTTTCTTTTCGCCAAATGCGAAAAATCAATGGAAAATGAAAAGAAAAACTAAAACTAAAATACACACTAATGGTATTGGGATAACATAAGAACTATCTTCTCATTTGTAAACAAGTAAGAACAGACTATAGTCGGACGGGGCCGACCATGTGATACCCTATACCACTATCCCTGTGCACTAGCTTTCCGGGCTAGCTGTTATAAGATGTGCATTAGAAATTTTACCAATTTTCACACAAAAGTTTTGATCAATTTAACCCGCTAAATATTATCCGATCATACCGTTGACTTGCACGCTACTTCTTCATCTCAAACCAAAACTACGTTTAAAATTTCGCGCCGATCGGACTATTATTGCGACCTACAGAGCGGCTACAAAATCGAACAAAAATTTTGTTTTTGGTCCATTTCATCCCTTTAACATTTCACGATCATCGCCAAAAACTAATCAGTTCTATTCTGGTCCAAACCCGACCTCCATACTAAATTTCGTGACAATCGGTCCATAATTGCGGCCTCTAGCTTGATTACAATTTTTAATGGACGGACAGACGGACGGACGGACAGACGGACGGACGGACGGACACACATCGCTAAATCGCTTTATCTCGTCGAGATATGAAGTTTGGTATACCACATGAGGGGTCTACGACGAATATTTCGCGGCGTTACATGAATTTTTGGGAAAACAAACTTATTATACCCTTTTCCACATTGTGGTATAGGGTATAAAAAATCGAACTCGACTTATTATTGTAGGAAACCTGAGGATCAGTATTTATAAAGGAATAAAGCAAGGAAAATGAAAAGCAAATATCCTCATGAGGATTGCGTTATATTTATATTTTTCATATTTAATTCTTTTTTTTTTGTAATTTATATCTTTTATCTCTTGTATTTTATATTTTATATTTTATATTTTATATTTTATATTTTATATTTTATATTTTATATTTTATATTTTATATTTTATATTTTATATTTTATATTTTATATTTTATATTTTATATTTTATATTTTATATTTTATATTTTATATTTTATATTTTATATTTTATATTTTATATTTTATATTTTATATTTTATATTTTATATTTTATATTTTATATTTTATATTTTATATTTTATATTTTATATTTTATATTTTATATTTTATATTTTATATTTTATATTTTATATTTTATATTTTATATTTTATATTTTATATTTTATATTTTATATTTTATATTTTATATTTTATATTTTATATTTTATATTTTATATTTTATATTTTATATTTTATATTTTATATTTTATATTTTATATTTTATATTTTATATTTTATATTTTATATTTTATATTTTATATTTTATATTTTATATTTTATATTTTATATTTTATATTTTATATTTTATATTTTATATTTTATATTTTATATTTTATATTTTATATTTTATATTTTATATTTTATATTTTATATTTTATATTTTATATTTTATATTTTATATTTTATATTTTATATTTTATATTTTATATTTTATATTTTATATTTTATATTTTATATTTTATATTTTATATTTTATATTTTATATTTTATATTTTATATTTTATATTTTATATTTTATATTTTATATTTTATATTTTATATTTTATATTTTATATTTTATATTTTATATTTTATATTTTATATTTTATATTTTATATTTTATATTTTATATTTTATATTTTATATTTTATATTTTATATTTTATATTTTATATTTTATATTTTATATTTTATATTTTATATTTTATATTTTATATTTTATATTTTATATTTTATATTTTATATTTTATATTTTATATTTTATATTTTATATTTTATATTTTATATTTTATATTTTATATTTTATATTTTATATTTTATATTTTATATTTTATATTTTATATTTTATATTTTATATTTTATATTTTATATTTTATATTTTATATTTTATATTTTATATTTTATATTTTATATTTTATATTTTATATTTTATATTTTATATTTTATATTTTATATTTTATATTTTATATTTTATATTTTATATTTTATATTTTATATTTTATATTTTATATTTTATATTTTATATTTTATATTTTATATTTTATATTTTATATTTTATATTTTATATTTTATATTTTATATTTTATATTTTATATTTTATATTTTATATTTTATATTTTATATTTTATATTTTATATTTTATATTTTATATTTTATATTTTATATTTTATATTTTATATTTTATATTTTATATTTTATATTTTATATTTTATATTTTATATTTTATATTTTATATTTTATATTTTATATTTTATATTTTATATTTTATATTTTATATTTTATATTTTATATTTTATATTTTATATTTTATATTTTATATTTTATATTTTATATTTTATATTTTATATTTTATATTTTATATTTTATATTTTATATTTTATATTTTATATTTTATATTTTATATTTTATATTTTATATTTTATATTTTATATTTTATATTTTATATTTTATATTTTATATTTTATATTTTATATTTTATATTTTATATTTTATATTTTATATTTTATATTTTATATTTTATATTTTATATTTTATATTTTATATTTTATATTTTATATTTTATATTTTATATTTTATATTTTATATTTTATATTTTATATTTTATATTTTATATTTTATATTTTATATTTTATATTTTATATTTTATATTTTATATTTTATATTTTATATTTTATATTTTATATTTTATATTTTATATTTTATATTTTATATTTTATATTTTATATTTTATATTTTATATTTTATATTTTATATTTTATATTTTATATTTTATATTTTATATTTTATATTTTATATTTTATATTTTATATTTTATATTTTATATTTTATATTTTATATTTTATATTTTATATTTTATATTTTATATTTTATATTTTATATTTTATATTTTATATTTTATATTTTATATTTTATATTTTATATTTTATATTTTATATTTTATATTTTATATTTTATATTTTATATTTTATATTTTATATTTTATATTTTATATTTTATATTTTATATTTTATATTTTATATTTTATATTTTATATTTTATATTTTATATTTTATATTTTATATTTTATATTTTATATTTTATATTTTATATTTTATATTTTATATTTTATATTTTATATTTTATATTTTATATTTTATATTTTATATTTTATATTTTATATTTTATATTTTATATTTTATATTTTATATTTTATATTTTATATTTTATATTTTATATTTTATATTTTATATTTTATATTTTATATTTTATATTTTATATTTTATATTTTATATTTTATATTTTATATTTTATATTTTATATTTTATATTTTATATTTTATATTTTATATTTTATATTTTATATTTTATATTTTATATTTTATATTTTATATTTTATATTTTATATTTTATATTTTATATTTTATATTTTATATTTTATATTTTATATTTTATATTTTATATTTTATATTTTATATTTTATATTTTATATTTTATATTTTATATTTTATATTTTATATTTTATATTTTATATTTTATATTTTATATTTTATATTTTATATTTTATATTTTATATTTTATATTTTATATTTTATATTTTATATTTTATATTTTATATTTTATATTTTATATTTTATATTTTATATTTTATATTTTATATTTTATATTTTATATTTTATATTTTATATTTTATATTTTATATTTTATATTTTATATTTTATATTTTATATTTTATATTTTATATTTTATATTTTATATTTTATATTTTATATTTTATATTTTATATTTTATATTTTATATTTTATATTTTATATTTTATATTTTATATTTTATATTTTATATTTTATATTTTATATTTTATATTTTATATTTTATATTTTATATTTTATATTTTATATTTTATATTTTATATTTTATATTTTATATTTTATATTTTATATTTTATATTTTATATTTTATATTTTATATTTTATATTTTATATTTTATATTTTATATTTTATATTTTATATTTTATATTTTATATTTTATATTTTATATTTTATATTTTATATTTTATATTTTATATTTTATATTTTATATTTTATATTTTATATTTTATATTTTATATTTTATATTTTATATTTTATATTTTATATTTTATATTTTATATTTTATATTTTATATTTTATATTTTATATTTTATATTTTATATTTTATATTTTATATTTTATATTTTATATTTTATATTTTATATTTTATATTTTATATTTTATATTTTATATTTTATATTTTATATTTTATATTTTATATTTTATATTTTATATTTTATATTTTATATTTTATATTTTATATTTTATATTTTATATTTTATATTTTATATTTTATATTTTATATTTTATATTTTATATTTTATATTTTATATTTTATATTTTATATTTTATATTTTATATTTTATATTTTATATTTTATATTTTATATTTTATATTTTATATTTTATATTTTATATTTTATATTTTATATTTTATATTTTATATTTTATATTTTATATTTTATATTTTATATTTTATATTTTATATTTTATATTTTATATTTTATATTTTATATTTTATATTTTATATTTTATATTTTATATTTTATATTTTATATTTTATATTTTATATTTTATATTTTATATTTTATATTTTATATTTTATATTTTATATTTTATATTTTATATTTTATATTTTATATTTTATATTTTATATTTTATATTTTATATTTTATATTTTATATTTTATATTTTATATTTTATATTTTATATTTTATATTTTATATTTTATATTTTATATTTTATATTTTATATTTTATATTTTATATTTTATATTTTATATTTTATATTTTATATTTTATATTTTATATTTTATATTTTATATTTTATATTTTATATTTTATATTTTATATTTTATATTTTATATTTTATATTTTATATTTTATATTTTATATTTTATATTTTATATTTTATATTTTATATTTTATATTTTATATTTTATATTTTATATTTTATATTTTATATTTTATATTTTATATTTTATATTTTATATTTTATATTTTATATTTTATATTTTATATTTTATATTTTATATTTTATATTTTATATTTTATATTTTATATTTTATATTTTATATTTTATATTTTATATTTTATATTTTATATTTTATATTTTATATTTTATATTTTATATTTTATATTTTATATTTTATATTTTATATTTTATATTTTATATTTTATATTTTATATTTTATATTTTATATTTTATATTTTATATTTTATATTTTATATTTTATATTTTATATTTTATATTTTATATTTTATATTTTATATTTTATATTTTATATTTTATATTTTATATTTTATATTTTATATTTTATATTTTATATTTTATATTTTATATTTTATATTTTATATTTTATATTTTATATTTTATATTTTATATTTTATATTTTATATTTTATATTTTATATTTTATATTTTATATTTTATATTTTATATTTTATATTTTATATTTTATATTTTATATTTTATATTTTATATTTTATATTTTATATTTTATATTTTATATTTTATATTTTATATTTTATATTTTATATTTTATATTTTATATTTTATATTTTATATTTTATATTTTATATTTTATATTTTATATTTTATATTTTATATTTTATATTTTATATTTTATATTTTATATTTTATATTTTATATTTTATATTTTATATTTTATATTTTATATTTTATATTTTATATTTTATATTTTATATTTTATATTTTATATTTTATATTTTATATTTTATATTTTATATTTTATATTTTATATTTTATATTTTATATTTTATATTTTATATTTTATATTTTATATTTTATATTTTATATTTTATATTTTATATTTTATATTTTATATTTTATATTTTATATTTTATATTTTATATTTTATATTTTATATTTTATATTTTATATTTTATATTTTATATTTTATATTTTATATTTTATATTTTATATTTTATATTTTATATTTTATATTTTATATTTTATATTTTATATTTTATATTTTATATTTTATATTTTATATTTTATATTTTATATTTTATATTTTATATTTTATATTTTATATTTTATATTTTATATTTTATATTTTATATTTTATATTTTATATTTTATATTTTATATTTTATATTTTATATTTTATATTTTATATTTTATATTTTATATTTTATATTTTATATTTTATATTTTATATTTTATATTTTATATTTTATATTTTATATTTTATATTTTATATTTTATATTTTATATTTTATATTTTATATTTTATATTTTATATTTTATATTTTATATTTTATATTTTATATTTTATATTTTATATTTTATATTTTATATTTTATATTTTATATTTTATATTTTATATTTTATATTTTATATTTTATATTTTATATTTTATATTTTATATTTTATATTTTATATTTTATATTTTATATTTTATATTTTATATTTTATATTTTATATTTTATATTTTATATTTTATATTTTATATTTTATATTTTATATTTTATATTTTATATTTTATATTTTATATTTTATATTTTATATTTTATATTTTATATTTTATATTTTATATTTTATATTTTATATTTTATATTTTATATTTTATATTTTATATTTTATATTTTATATTTTATATTTTATATTTTATATTTTATATTTTATATTTTATATTTTATATTTTATATTTTATATTTTATATTTTATATTTTATATTTTATATTTTATATTTTATATTTTATATTTTATATTTTATATTTTATATTTTATATTTTATATTTTATATTTTATATTTTATATTTTATATTTTATATTTTATATTTTATATTTTATATTTTATATTTTATATTTTATATTTTATATTTTATATTTTATATTTTATATTTTATATTTTATATTTTATATTTTATATTTTATATTTTATATTTTATATTTTATATTTTATATTTTATATTTTATATTTTATATTTTATATTTTATATTTTATATTTTATATTTTATATTTTATATTTTATATTTTATATTTTATATTTTATATTTTATATTTTATATTTTATATTTTATATTTTATATTTTATATTTTATATTTTATATTTTATATTTTATATTTTATATTTTATATTTTATATTTTATATTTTATATTTTATATTTTATATTTTATATTTTATATTTTATATTTTATATTTTATATTTTATATTTTATATTTTATATTTTATATTTTATATTTTATATTTTATATTTTATATTTTATATTTTATATTTTATATTTTATATTTTATATTTTATATTTTATATTTTATATTTTATATTTTATATTTTATATTTTATATTTTATATTTTATATTTTATATTTTATATTTTATATTTTATATTTTATATTTTATATTTTATATTTTATATTTTATATTTTATATTTTATATTTTATATTTTATATTTTATATTTTATATTTTATATTTTATATTTTATATTTTATATTTTATATTTTATATTTTATATTTTATATTTTATATTTTATATTTTATATTTTATATTTTATATTTTATATTTTATATTTTATATTTTATATTTTATATTTTATATTTTATATTTTATATTTTATATTTTATATTTTATATTTTATATTTTATATTTTATATTTTATATTTTATATTTTATATTTTATATTTTATATTTTATATTTTATATTTTATATTTTATATTTTATATTTTATATTTTATATTTTATATTTTATATTTTATATTTTATATTTTATATTTTATATTTTATATTTTATATTTTATATTTTATATTTTATATTTTATATTTTATATTTTATATTTTATATTTTATATTTTATATTTTATATTTTATATTTTATATTTTATATTTTATATTTTATATTTTATATTTTATATTTTATATTTTATATTTTATATTTTATATTTTATATTTTATATTTTATATTTTATATTTTATATTTTATATTTTATATTTTATATTTTATATTTTATATTTTATATTTTATATTTTATATTTTATATTTTATATTTTATATTTTATATTTTATATTTTATATTTTATATTTTATATTTTATATTTTATATTTTATATTTTATATTTTATATTTTATATTTTATATTTTATATTTTATATTTTATATTTTATATTTTATATTTTATATTTTATATTTTATATTTTATATTTTATATTTTATATTTTATATTTTATATTTTATATTTTATATTTTATATTTTATATTTTATATTTTATATTTTATATTTTATATTTTATATTTTATATTTTATATTTTATATTTTATATTTTATATTTTATATTTTATATTTTATATTTTATATTTTATATTTTATATTTTATATTTTATATTTTATATTTTATATTTTATATTTTATATTTTATATTTTATATTTTATATTTTATATTTTATATTTTATATTTTATATTTTATATTTTATATTTTATATTTTATATTTTATATTTTATATTTTATATTTTATATTTTATATTTTATATTTTATATTTTATATTTTATATTTTATATTTTATATTTTATATTTTATATTTTATATTTTATATTTTATATTTTATATTTTATATTTTATATTTTATATTTTATATTTTATATTTTATATTTTATATTTTATATTTTATATTTTATATTTTATATTTTATATTTTATATTTTATATTTTATATTTTATATTTTATATTTTATATTTTATATTTTATATTTTATATTTTATATTTTATATTTTATATTTTATATTTTATATTTTATATTTTATATTTTATATTTTATATTTTATATTTTATATTTTATATTTTATATTTTATATTTTATATTTTATATTTTATATTTTATATTTTATATTTTATATTTTATATTTTATATTTTATATTTTATATTTTATATTTTATATTTTATATTTTATATTTTATATTTTATATTTTATATTTTATATTTTATATTTTATATGTTATATTTTACATCATCTTTTATATTTTATATTTTATACTTTATAGTTTTTATTTTACATTTTTTGTTTTTTGTTTTATATTTTATTTTTTATGTTTTATATTTTGTATTTTACATATCATGTTTTATATAATAGTTTTACATATAGTCCTCCAACACCTCAAAAGATATTCTGAAAAATACTCTAAATTCCTCGTTTTGTCTTGTCGTCATTGCATAGCTCGCCATCGAGAACTCATTAATTATTTTTTAACATTTCCCAGCCATGTTCATTGAACTCTATTTCCAATTTCATTATCCATTTGTCAGATCAGTTCAATGATTTTTCATTGTTTTTCTTTTCTCCGCCTTATTATCTTTTTAGTTAAATTTATGACTCCAATATCACAGCGAATCGATACGAACGGCCGAAGCAGCTTAAGACCATAATGCCAGATCACCCCAGTTCGAATAATAAAAACAAATTGCAAATCAATTGATGAGCCGATAAAGTGCAGAGGAAGTTGGACAAAAAGAAAAAAGCAAAACAAACGTCCGCAAAATAATTATTTAACGGGATGATGAGTAAGTAGCCGATAGTAAAAAAATAAACTCTTGAGTATAGCATCCAACAATAGTCACTACTTAATGCGGCAAGCTGTAGATATCATGATGATATGCCCCCTACTTTTTCTTCTTCAGCTACATGCATTCTGCCACATACAAACATACATTCATTATTTTGTATGGCAAATTTGCTGCTTGAATGAATTGATGAACAAGAGCAAAAAAAAACTTCGTTTGTATCGCGCCTTGCATCCATCCATCGTTCATTAAAGTAATGCATGAATAGAGCATTGAACTCGGAAAACAGTAACAGAAACAACAGCGCCATCAATGAAGTGGTGGCATGCCGGCACACATTCAGATATAAGTTTGCAGCAGATTTATGCCGCTATTTGTTCGTAATGTTCTGTGCCACAAGTACAACAACGCCAAATGTAAGAGAATATTTCAATTGTTGAGTATTTTTATTTTTCAGCAGAGGGTACATTAGGCCGATTAGGTTGAGATTCTGAAGCTTTTTTGTTCAAAAAGTTTATTATTTAAAAAAACAGGTCAACAATAGGAGAACTTTAACAATAGGAGAACTTGGAATCCTAATACAAGATTTCGAGTACTCCTCTATAATAGGAGGACGACTTGAAGTCCTCCTCTATAAGTGGAGGGCGTCTTGAAGTCGTCCTCTATAAGAGGAGGGAAGTCCTCCCCTATATGAAGAGGACGAGCTGAAGTCCTTCTTTATAAGAGGAGGACGACTTGCAGTCCTTGAAGTCGTCCTCTATAAGAGGATGGAGACGTGAAGTCACCCTCTATAAGAAGAGGACGACTTGAAGTCATCCTTTATAAGAAGAGGATAACTTTAAGTCTCCTCTATAAGAAGAGGACGACTTTAAGTCCTCATCAATAAGAGGACGACTTTAAGTCCTCCTCTATAACAAGAGGACTACTTGAAGTTCTCCTCTATAAGAAGAGGACGACTTCGACTTGAAGTCCTCCTCTTTGAAAAGAGGACGACTTGAAGTCCTCCTTTAGAAGAAGAGGACGACTTGAAGTCCTCCTCTAAAAGAAGAGAACGACTTGAAGTCTTCCTCTATAAGAAGAGGACGACTGGAAGTTATCCTTTATAAGAAGAGGACAACTGAAGACCTCCTCTATAGGAAGAGGGCGACTTGAAGTCCTTCTCTATAAGAAGAGGACGACTTCGACTTGAAGTCCTCCTCTATAAGAAGGGGACGACTTCGACTTGAAGTCCTCCTCTTTAAAAAGAGGACGATTTGAAGTCCTTCTCTATAAGAAGATGACGACTTCGACTTGAAGTCCTCCTCTTTAAAAAGAGGACGATTTGAAGTCCTTCTCTATAAGAAGGGGACGACTTCGCCTTGAAGTCCTCCTCTTTAAAAAGAGGACGACTTGAAGTCCTTCTCTATAAGAAGAGGACGACTTTGACTTGAAGTCCTTCTCTATAAGAAGGGGACGACTTCGACTTGAAGTCCTCCTCTTTAAAAAGAGGACGATTTGAAGTCCTTCTCTATAAGAAGGGGACGACTTCGACTTGAAGTCCTCCTCCTTAAAAAGAGGACGACTTGAAGTCCTCCTCTTAAAGAAGAGGACGACTTAAAGTCTTCCTCTATAAGAAGAGGACGACTGGAAGTTATCTTCTATAAGAAAAGGACAACTGAAGACCTCCTCTATGGAAGAGGGTGACTTCAAGACCTCCTCTATAAGAGGAGGACAACTTGTAGTCCTCCTCTATAAGAGTAGGGCGAGTTGAAGTCCTCCTCTATAAGAGTAGGGCGAGTTGAAGTCGTCCTATATAAGAGGAGGGAGACTTGAAGTCTCCTCTATAAGAGAAGGACGACTTGAAGTCATCCTCTATAAGAAGAGGACGACTTGAAGTCATCCTCTATAAGAAGTGGACGACTTGAAGTCCTCATCTATAAGAAGAGGACGACTTGAAGTCCTCATCTATAAGAAGAGGACGACTTTAAGTCCTCCTCTATAAGAAGAGGACGACTTCGACTTGAAGTCCTCCTCTTTGAAAAGCGGACGACTTGAAGTCCTCCTTCAGAAGAAGGACTTGAAGTCCTCCTCTATAAGAAGGGGACGACTTCGACTTGAAGTCCTCCTCTTTAAAAAGAGCACGATTTGAAGTCCTTCTCTATAAGAAAGGGACGACTTCGACTTGAAGTCCTCCTCTTTGAAAAGAGGACGACTTGAAGTCCTCCTCTATAAGAAGAGGACAACTTCGACTTGAAGTCCTCCTCTTTAAAAAGAGGACGATTTGAAGTCCTTCTCTATAAAAAGGGGACGACTTCGACTTGAAGTCCTTCTCTATAAGAAGAGGACGACTTCGCCAAATGTAAGAGAATATTTCAATTGTTGAGTATTTTTATTTTTCAGCAGAGGGTACATTAGGCCGATTAGGTTGAGATTCTGAAGCTTTTTTGTTCAAAAAGTTTATTATTTATAAAACAGGTCAACAATAGGAGAACTTTAACAATAGGAGAACTTGGAATCCTAATACAAGATTTCGAGTACTCCTCTATAATAGGAGGACGACTTGAAGTCCTCCTCTATAAGTGGAGGGCGTCTTGAAGTCGTCCTCTATAAGAGGAGGGAAGTCCTCCCCTATATGAAGAGGACGAGCTGAAGTCCTTCTTTATAAGAGGAGGACGACTTGCAGTCCTTGAAGTCGTCCTCTATAAGAGGATGGAGACGTGAAGTCACCCTCTATAAGAAGAGGACGACTTGAAGTCATCCTTTATAAGAAGAGGATAACTTTAAGTCTCCTCTATAAGAAGAGGACGACTTTAAGTCCTCATCAATAAGAGGACGACTTTAAGTCCTCCTCTATAACAAGAGGACTACTTGAAGTTCTCCTCTATAAGAAGAGGACGACTTCGACTTGAAGTCCTCCTCTTTGAAAAGAGGACGACTTGAAGTCCTCCTTTAGAAGAAGAGGACGACTTGAAGTCCTCCTCTAAAAGAAGAGAACGACTTGAAGTCTTCCTCTATAAGAAGAGGACGACTGGAAGTTATCCTTTATAAGAAGAGGACAACTGAAGACCTCCTCTATAGGAAGAGGGCGACTTGAAGTCCTTCTCTATAAGAAGAGGACGACTTCGACTTGAAGTCCTCCTCTATAAGAAGGGGACGACTTCGACTTGAAGTCCTCCTCTTTAAAAAGAGGACGATTTGAAGTCCTTCTCTATAAGAAGATGACGACTTCGACTTGAAGTCCTCCTCTTTAAAAAGAGGACGATTTGAAGTCCTTCTCTATAAGAAGGGGACGACTTCGCCTTGAAGTCCTCCTCTTTAAAAAGAGGACGACTTGAAGTCCTTCTCTATAAGAAGAGGACGACTTTGACTTGAAGTCCTTCTCTATAAGAAGGGGACGACTTCGACTTGAAGTCCTCCTCTTTAAAAAGAGGACGATTTGAAGTCCTTCTCTATAAGAAGGGGACGACTTCGACTTGAAGTCCTCCTCCTTAAAAAGAGGACGACTTGAAGTCCTCCTCTTAAAGAAGAGGACGACTTAAAGTCTTCCTCTATAAGAAGAGGACGACTGGAAGTTATCTTCTATAAGAAAATGACAACTGAAGACCTCCTCTATGGAAGAGGGTGACTTCAAGACCTCCTCTATAAGAGTAGGGCGAGTTGAAGTCTCCTCTATAAGAGAAGGACGACTTGAAGTCATCCTCTATAAGAAGAGGACGACTTGAAGTCATCCTCTATAAGAAGAGGACGACTTGAAGTCATCCTCTATAAGAAGTGGACGACTTGAAGTCCTCATCTATAAGAAGAGGACGACTTGAAGTCCTCATCTATAAGAAGAGGACGACTTTAAGTCCTCCTCTATAAGAAGAGGACGACTTCGACTTGAAGTCCTCCTCTTTGAAAAGCGGACGACTTGAAGTCCTCCTTCAGAAGAAGGACTTGAAGTCCTCCTCTATAAGAAGGGGACGACTTCGACTTGAAGTCCTCCTCTTTAAAAAGAGCACGATTTGAAGTCCTTCTCTATAAGAAAGGGACGACTTCGACTTGAAGTCCTCCTCTTTGAAAAGAGGACGACTTGAAGTCCTCCTCTATAAGAAGAGGACAACTTCGACTTGAAGTCCTCCTCTTTAAAAAGAGGACGATTTGAAGTCCTTCTCTATAAAAAGGGGACGACTTCGACTTGAAGTCCTTCTCTATAAGAAGAGGACGACTTCGACTTGAAGTCCTCCTCTATAAGAAGGGGACGACTTCGACTTGAAGTCCTCCTCTATAAGAAGGGGACGACTTCGACTTGAAGTCCTCCTCTTTAAAAAGAGGACGATTTGAAGTCCTTCTCTATAAGAAGGGGACGACTTGAAGTCCTTCTCTATAAGAAGAGGACGACTTTGACTTGAAGTCCTCCTCTATAAGAAGGGGACGACTTCGACTTGAAGTCCTCCTCTTTAAAAAGAGGACGACTTGAAGTCCTTCTCTATAAGAAGAGGACGACTTTGACTTGAAGTCCTCCTCTATAAGAAGGGGACGACTTCGACTTGAAGTCCTCCTCTTTAAAAAGAGGACGATTTGAAGTCCTTCTCTATAAGAAGGGGACGACTTGAAGTCCTTCTCTATAAGAAGAGGACGACTTTGACTTGAAGTGCTCCTCTATAAGAAGAGGACGACTTGAAGTTCTCCTCTATAAGAGGAGCACAACTTGAAGTCCTCCTCTATACGAAGAGGGCAACTTGAAGTCCTCCTCTATATGAGGAGGACACCTGGAAGTTCAACGCCATAAGAATATATAATATATATAAATAAATAAAAGAGGACGACTTGAAGACCTCCTCTATAAGAAGAGGGCGACTTAAAGTCCTACTCTATAAAAGGAGGCCAACTTGAAGTTTAACTCTATAACAATAGGACGACTTGAAGTCCTCCTCTATAAGAAGACTTGAAGTCTTTCTCTATAAGAAGAGGACGACTTGAAGTCCTCATCTATAAGAAGAGGACGACTTGAAGTCGTTTTCAATAAGAGGAGGACAACTTGAAGTCTTCCTCTATAAGGAGAGGACGACTTGAAGTCCTCCTCTATATGAGGAGGACACCTGGAAGTTCAACGCCATAAGAAAAGGACAACTTGAAGTCTTCCTCTATAAGAGGAGGACGACTTGAAGTCATTCTTTATAAGAAGAAGACGACTTGAAGTCTTCCGTAATAAGAAGAGGACGACTTAAAGTCCTCCTCTATAGGAGAAGGAAGAATTCTGGTCGTCTTCTATAGGGAAAAAGCGACTTGAATTCCTGCTCTCGAGGTCTTCATTCATAAGATGACGATTCATGTTGTCGATTCTGATACATCCCAATGTACCTTCACATGGCCATTGAAAGAAAGTACCGAGGAAAATAAAGCGCCAAGTATCAACGATGAACACACAATACGTGTTGATTGCAACAACAAGTACGAACAACAAATCGACGAAGATGAAGAATTACGGACTCACAGAACAGAAGTGAACAACAACAACAATTTACAACAATTGACGATGATGTTGGAAAATTCTTTAATTACCATTTTTGAAAATGAAAAGAAGCAGAAATGCTCAATGCGCTTTACGTTTTGTGATAAATTATAAATCCCCAATGTGTAAATGATCTCCCTCTCGTGGGGAGGTTGATTGGTATAGCATCGCTTGTGGCGATCGGAAGATTAAATGAATACAATTTCAATTGATGGCATGCTTTGCCATTGGCGGCTATCATAAAATAATTAGCAATTATACGATAAATGGCAACCCTAGCTTATGGCGCTAACATTTTGCACACATAAATTGGAAATGCCAGCGAGCCTGCTTGCCTTCGATGGCGATAATCTTTGTGGGTAACATGATCTGTTTTTCGGAAAAACTGTTGTAATGTTTATTGTTTGGCACGAGTAAGCGGGAGCAAGCATTGTGGTGACTGCCGCTACTGTTTGTTCGCGGCCATCATCTGTTGACTTAGTCATCATCATCGGCTCGACGCCGGCGGAATACTCAACACAAAGTGCTAAAACCACAAAGAAACATAAACATGTTTTGTGGCCAAATCAAATTATGCTGCATGCATTTCATTAATAATTGCGGTCAAATTTTATTTGTGGTTGATGGAGGAGAACCGACACCCTTCGCTTCCTGATGCTTACAGATTTTGTAACATTATGATAAAGTGCAGTCAGCGCACCCATTAACAAATGTTTATTCTTTTTTGATATTCGATATCATCATAACTGCCACTTATTTGATGATGACGGATGGATACAAAGAAATGCCAAAAACTTTCTTCCCGAATTGGGGGAATTGGTGATGGTGGTGATGTCAATTTTTTGGCCATTTAATTTTGTGTGCCTGTTCGAATGGTGCCAACATGTCTAGCCTTTGTTTTGATGGCCTATGTCGTTGTTTTAGTGGCACTTACGAATTGTTTGTTCGAATTGCTTTTATTCTCAACCAAAAATGAGGTCAACAATTTTAGAAGTCATCACGTATGCTTTTTCCTAAGCATTGCAGAACATTGGTCTAGTGAAAGTTCGAAAAAATCTATTAAAAAGTTTTGCACATTATTTGGGGGGTATTGGGAGGGGAAAGTTGGTGCTTATTTCGTCTGCTTGCCATTCAAATAAACGGAAAATTTTCACGGATGTTTTAAGCAGATGACCTGGTGTTCTTCTGTAAGAAGACCTGGTGGTCTTCTATAAGAGGAGCTGGAGGTCTTCTATAAGAAGGAATGGAGGTCTTCTATAGGAAGACCTGGTGGTCTTCTAGGAGAAGACGACCTGGTGGTCTTTTCTAAGAAGACCTGGTGGTCTTCTATAAGTAGATCTAGTGGTCTTTAGTAAGAAGACCTGATGGTATTCTATGAGAAGACCTGGTAGTCTCCTATGAGAAGGCCTGGAGGTTCTATAATAAGACCTTGTGGTCCTCTATAAGAAGACCTGGTGGTCATCTATAAGAAGACCTGGTTGTGTTCAATAAGAAGACTTGGTGGTCTTCTATGAGAAGGAGGTCTTCTAGGAGAAGACCTGGTGGTCTTCTATAAGAGACCTGGTGGTCTTCTATAAAAATACCTGCTGGTCTTCTTTAAGAAAATCTGGTGGTCTTCATAAGAACACCGGTTGATTTTCTATAAGGAGACCCGGTGGTCGTCTATAAGTAGACCTGGTTGTCTTCTAGGAGAAGACCTATTGTTCTTCTAGGAGAAGACCTATTGTTCTTCTAGGAGAAGACCTATTGTTCTTCTACGAGAAGACCTAGTGGTCTTCTATAAGAAGATCTGGTGGTCTTTTATAAGAAAATCTGGTGGTCCTCCATAAGAAGACCTGGTGGTCTTCTATAAGAAGATCTGGTGGTCTTTTATAAGAAAATCTGGTGGTCTTCTATAAGAAGATCTGGTGGTCTTTTATAAGAAAATCTGGTGGTCCTCCATAAGAAGACCTGGTGGTCATCTATATGAAGACCTGGTGGTCTTCTATAAGACGACCTGGTGGTATTCTGTGAGAAGACCTGGTGGTATTTTGTGAGAAGACCTGCTGTTCTTCTATAATAAGACCTGGTGGTCTTCTATAAGAAGACATGGTGGCCATCTATAAGAAGCCCTGGTGGTCTTCTATAAGAAGACCTGGTGGTCTTTTATAAGAAGACCTGGTGGTCTTCTATAAGAAGACCTGATGGTCTTCTATAAGAAGACCCGATGGTCTTCTATAAGAAGACCTGATCGTCTTCTATAAGAAGACATGGTGGGTTTCTATAAGAAGACCAGGTGGTCTTCTATGAGAAGAACTGGTGGTCTTCTATGAGAAGACCTGGTGGTCTTCTATAAGAAGACCTGGTGGTCTTCTATAAAAAGACCTGGTGGTCTTCTATGAGAAGACCTGGTGGTCTTCTATGAGAAGACCAGGTGGTCTGCTATGAGAAGAACTGGTGGTCTTCTATGAGAAGACCAGGTGGTCTTCTATGAGAAGAACTGGTGGTCTTCTATGAGAAGACCTGGTGGTCTTCTATGAGAAGAACTGGTGGTCTTCAATGAGAAGACCTGGTGGTCTTCTTTGAGAAGACCTGGTGGTCTTCTATAAGAAGACCTGGTGGTCTTCTATGAGAAGACCTGGTGGTCTTCTATGAGAAGACCTGGTGGTCTTCTATAAGAAGACCTGGTGGTCTTCTATGAGAAGACCTGGTGGTCTTCTATAAGAAGACCTGGTGGTCTTCTATGAGAAGAACTGGTGGTCTTCTAAGAGAAGACCAGGTGGTCTTCTATGAGAAGAACTGGTGGTTTTCTATGAGAAGACCTGGTGGTCTTCTATAAGAAGGCCTGGTGGTCATCTATGAGAAGACCTGGTGGTCTTCTATGAGAAGACCAGGTGGTCTTCTATGAGAAGATCAGGTGGTTTTCTATGAGAAGAACTGGTGGTCTTCTATAAGAAGACCTGGTGGTCTTCTATGAGAAGACCTGGTGGTCTTCTATGAGAAGAACTGGTGGTCTTCTATAAGAAGACCTGGTGGTCTTCTATGAGAAGACCTGGTGGTCTTCTATAAGAAGACCTGGTGGTCTTCTATGAGAAGACCTGGTGGTCTTCTAGGAGATGACCTGGTGGTATTCCATGAGCAGACCTAGTGGTATTCTATAATAAGACCTGGTGGTTTTCTATGAGAAGATCTGGTGCTCTTCTATAAGATGTCCTGGTGCTCTTCTATAAGATGTCCTGGTGCTCTTCTAGGAAAGGGTCTAGTGGTCTTCTATCAGAAGACCACCAGGTCTGGTGTTCTTCTGAGAGACGACCTAGTGGTCTTCTGAGAGAAAACCTGGTGTTCTTCTATAAGAAGAGATCTGGTGGTCTTTTATAAGAAGACTTGGTGGTCTTTTAGGATAGGACCTGGTGGTCTTTTATAAGAAGACCTGGTGGTCTTTTAGGATAGGACCTGGTGGTCTTCTATGAGAAGACCTGGTGGTCTTCTATAAGAAGACCTGGTGGTCTTCTATAAGAAGACCTGGTGGTCTTCTATAAGAAGACCTGGTGGTCTTCTATAAGAAGACCTGGTGGTCTTCTATAAGAAGACATGGTGGTCTTCTAGGAGAGGACCTGGTGGTATCCATGAGGAGTCCTAGTTGGCTTCCATAAAAAGACCTGGTGGTTTCCTATGAGAAGACCTGGTGGTCTTCTATGAGAAGACCTGGTGGTCTTCTATGAGAAGACCTGGTGGTCTTCTATGAGAAGACCTGGTGGTCTTCTATGAGAAGACCTGGTGGTCTTCTATGAGAAGACCTGGTGGTCTTCTATGAGAAGACCTGGGGGTCTTCTATGAGAAGACCTGGTGGTCTTCTATGAGAAGACCTGGTGCTCTTCTGAGAGAAGACCTAGTGGTCTTCTATAAGAAGACCTGGTGGTATTCTATAAGAAGACTTGGTGGTCTTCTATAAAAAGACCTGGTGGTCTTCTGAGAGTAGACCTGGTGGTCTTCTATAAGAAGACCTGGTGGTCTTCTACAAGAAGACCTGTTGGTCTTCTACAAAAAGACCTGCTGGTCTTTTAAGAGGAGACCTGGTGGTCTTCTATAAGAAGACCTGGTGGTATTCTATAAGAAGACCTTGTGGTCTTTTATAAGAAGACCTGGTGGTCTTTTAGGAGAAGACCTGGTGGTATTCTATGAGAAGACCTGGTGGTCTTCTATAAAAAAAGACCTGGTGGTACTCTATAAGTAGACCTAGTGGTCTTCTATAATAAGAACTGGTGGTCTTCTGTAAGAAGACCTGGTGGTTTTCTATGAGAAGACCTTGTGGTCTTCTGAGAGTAGACCTGTTGGTCTTCTATGAGAAGACCTGGTGGTCTTCTATGAGAAGACCTGGTGGTATTCTATGAGAAGACCTGGTGGTCTTCTATAAAAAAAGACCTGGTGGTACTCTATAAGTAGACCTAGTGGTCTTCTATAAGAAAATCTGGTGGTCTTCTATAAGAAGACCTGGTGGTCTTCAGTGAGAAGACCTAATGGTCTTCTGTGAGAAGACCTGGTGGTCTACTATAAGAAGACCTGGTGGTCTACTATAAGAAGACCTGGTGGTCTTCTATAAGAAGACCTGGTGGTCTTCTATGAGAAGACCTTGCGATATTCTATGATGGTACTTTGTAGTCTTGCTTTATAGACTTCCAAAAGAAGAACTTGTGGCCTTGTGTCGCTATATGAGAAGACCCTTTGGTATTCCATAAAAAGACCTTTTCGATTTCTTCATGGAGAGTTTTCTATTTTATTTTGGCAATATTTTTCTCCCCTCCCACCACTATCTGCAATGTTTATTTAATCAAAAAACAATCCGCAATTCATGCACTTTCCTCCAATTGTCATTTTGAATTTTATGACTTCATATTTTTTTTGTTGTTGTTAAAATAAACACCAACAACGGACGATAAGTGGTGCTCAGCCGCAAAAATATGATATTCGTTTCCACTTAACTTCACATAATCCGCTTATCCATTGGTAAATTGGATAGAAAACAGAAAATCTCTCATTCGAATGCAAGCAAGAAGAAGTACGAAACGCAAGCGCACGCGTTTACCATCAATTTCCTACGCTTATGCATGCAGCTGCAAAGCGTCTATTCCCCCTCTCCCACATATGCGAGGGTAACGTATGGCACTAGCTGTCGGGCTTAACTCTTACTTTGAACTTGATATTGTAAAAACGAATAATGACAAAGCAGAAAAAATGCGAACTTGGTATGTTGGCGTTGCAAAATGTCATCGATAGATAAATCTGTAAAACAAACACAACCAAAAAATTAGGGTGTGGAGTATATTTTCCCTCAATGCTCGAATGCAATTTGTCGTCATTGCCGGGTGGATTTGTTGGCTTTGTTGCCTTGGCTGCTTTTGCCAACTGAGGGAAAAATGCGTATCGACGGAATTGTAATAATGGGGGACAAAAGAAAGAAAACATGTGTGCCAATCTTTGTTAGGAGGAGAGTTGTATTACTTTGTTGCTTCGTTCAATGTTGATTTAGATTAACTTTCTTCTTAAGGCTGAATTTTATTTTTGCCTGCAAAAAGTGCAAAATCATTGCAGCTGAACTGCCATGCAGCACTTGGAGTTGTAGGAAATACTTCTTCCTTTTTCATCTACCTTTAACTTCCACATTCTTCAAATTATGCCCTCAAGTCTCTACAAACAACCAACGCAATTTACGCCAATTTCCCTCCAACATCACCCACATTCATCGAAAAAGCAAACATGTGCAACCTATTTAAATAATTAGGATCCAACTTCAAACCCACATCAATGTTGCTGCAGCTCCAAACGGAATATAAATCAAGCGTAGCGGCAACAGCAACATTTTACGCCTGGAAACATATTTTATACTCAATGCATTATTCACGCAAACACACATTGGGAGGGAAGGAGTAAAGAGAACACAACGTGATAGTGAACTTCGAAACACTTCCTTAGACTTCATGAATAATTGTCGAAGTTGGTGAATGATGAAATGGCAATAAGATTTGTAAGTCATTTACTCTAAAGCATATGACTTCAGCCTCCATGCATGACGGCTTCAGACCTAAGCGACTCTTTAGTAGAGGCTACCAGTCCCAAACTGAAAGTAACTCGGTTGCGAGATAGAAACACGGGTCCATTTTCTTGTTGCTCAGGTGGAAAAGGGATTGGGTATTCCGTACGCTTCACACCCATCACAGATCTTTATGATCTTTCTGGGGTCACTTTCACACAAAAAAGGGTTGCCGTTCGCTAGAAGAAGAGAAGGGAAGATGTGGTGAATAGTTCTTGCCTCATACAGTGAGAAATCGAGTCCATGTAAACATGTTATTAAAGTGTGTAGTGTTACACCCTATTGCGCGATTGTGTCTTATTTTCACGCAATGGTTGACCAGTCCGATATTTATGGAATTTTAACTGGTAGTAGCAGTGTCGACAACAAATCTTAAAGTTAATTTATACTAAGAGAGAAATGAAACCCATACAGTGGATCTTCGAATTGTTCCTCAAAACACACAAATCTTGAAATAACAGGAAAACGATTGAAGACCCATCCTCATACAGACAACTCGGTATGGCCGTCTCCTGCAGAAAATTACTAGAAAAACTCATAAATAAGGTCTTCAAAAAAAAAAAAAAAAAAAAACAAGTACAAAAGTGTCAGTCGGCTTTGCCGACTGATATATACCCTCAGCCAATGTGAAGCGAAATTTTACATCCGGACAGATCGAATGTATTTCAGGTCTCTTCAGAATGTGGCCCTTTTTGGACATTTGAACTTGCCGACAACAATGTGGAATAGGAATTAACTGCACTTAGACACAAATGATGAACTTTTGTAGTGCAGGTACCCTTAGGGAGGACCGATATGGGCCATTTTAGAAGTTAAACTAAATGTTGATAAAATATTAGGAGATCCAAAGTGATATTTTAGTATTGCCCATGTGACTAAGTTTGGATATAATATAACGAAGACCAAATGTTTTACCAAATCAGTTGAACAGTTCGAGAGTTATCGTGTTCTCCGACCGCCACATATGGTGACTTAGGGGTTTTTTAACCTTTCGGGCTGTTTTCGCAAGAAATATGGACTTGCCCCTGAAAAAACGTTTACCGTCGTAATGGAGGTAGCGAATGCAAATCGCTTCAACAAAAATCAAAGTGATTCGAGAGCAGGTCTTAAACTGAACTTATCCGAAATTTTGTGTGAGAGGTACCAGAAGGAGTAGACAAATTTAGTCCATATTCGAACCTGATCTATATCTGGTAGATATATTAGGATGTGCAAAGTATGGATTACATCGGTCACTCCCTTCAAGAGTTATTGTGCACACAATTTTTCCGATCATTTCTGAAGTTTTGTGAGGGAGGTACCTGCAGGAGTGGACCGATATAGCCCATCTTCGAATTTAAACTATGTTTTGATAAAATATTACGAAGGCCACATTTTGGACCGAATCGACAGATCCGTTATCATGCGCTCCTACCACTACACAAGGTGTCATAGGGGCTTTTTGCACCTTTCCGGCCATTTTCTCGGGAAGTATGGACTTGCCCCTGATGAAACTTGTGCCGTCGTATGGGGGGAAGTGAATACAAGTTGTTGCAACAAAAATCAAAGCGATTCGAGAGCAGGTCCTAAACTGAACTTGTCCGAAATTTTGTGTGGGAGGTACCCGAAGGAGTAGTCCGATTTAGTCCATATTGAATTCTCATCTAAGTCTGGTAGAAATTTCACGATGTGCAAAGTATGGACCAAATCGGTTACTCCCTTCAAGAGTTATCGTGCGCACAAATTTTCCGAACATTTTGGAACTTTTGTGCGGGAGGAACCGGAAGGAGTGGACCGATATAGCTCATCTTCGAACTTAAAGTAAGTTTGGACTAAATATTACGAAAGCCAAAATTTGAACCGAATCGGTTCATCCGTTCGAGAGTTATCGTGCGCACCAGCCAGCCAGACAGACAGACGGACAGACAGACAGACGGACGGACATTGCTCAATCGACTCCAAATAGTCTAAAACACATTTCGTCCAAACGTACTTGGGGTCTAAAACCGTTATTTCGATGAGGCACATTTTGCCCGTATGAAAGTGTATATACCCTTTCTAGCCTAAAGGCTGAGGGTATAAAAAAAAAAAAGTAAAAAAGAGTCAGTCGGCTTTATACAGACAGATATACCCTCAGCCAATGTGAAGTGAAACTTTCAGCTACGGACAGATCGAATGTATTTTGGGTCTCTTAAGAATTTTGTGGCCCTTTTTGGACATTTGAACTTGCCGACAAACATGTGGAATGGGAATTCACTGCACTAAGACACAAATGTTGAACTTTTGTGGGGGAGGTAGCCTTAGAGAGGGCCGATATGGGCCATTTTAGAAGTTTAACTAAATTTGGACAAAATATTTTGAGATCCAAAGTTTGGACCAAATTGGTTGCCCCATTTATGTGATATCGTCCTAGCATTTTAGTGAAATTTTTTAAATATTGTGGAGAAGTACCGGAAGTTGTGGACCGGTATTGCCCCATGAAACTAAGTTTGAATAAAATATGACGAAGATCAAATGTTGGACCAAATCGGTTGAACAGTTCGGGAGTTATGGTGGCTGCCACACCTTTCGGGCTGTTTTCCCAAGAAATATGGACCTGCCCCTGAAAAAACTTTTGCCGTCGTAATGGAGGTAACGAATGCAAATCGCTTCAACAAAAATCAAAGTGATTCGAGAGCAGGTCTTAAAGTGAACTTATCCGAAATTGTGTGTGGGATGTACCAGGAGGAGTAGACAAATATAGTCCATATTCGAACCTGATCTATGTTTGGTAGATATATTAGGATGTGCAGAGTGTGGATTACATCAGTCACTCCCTTCAAGAGTTATCGTGCGCACTATTTTTCCGAACATTTTTGAACTTTTGTGGGGGAGGTTCCTGAAGGAGTGGACCGATATGGCTTATCTTCAAACTTAAACTATGTTTGGACAAACTATTACTAAGGCCAAATTTTGGACCGAATCGGCAGATCCGTTCTAGAGTTATCTTGCGCTCCAACCACCTCACACGGTATCATAGGGTATGGACTTGCCGCTTATGAAACTTGTACCGTCGTATGGGGGGCAGTGAATACAAGTTGCTAAAACAAAAATCAATACGATTCGGGAGATGGCCCTAAACTGAACTTTTCCGAAATTTTGTGTCGGAGGTTCCCGAAGAAGTGGACCGATTGAGTCCATACTAGAACCTTATCTAAGTCTGGTACAAAGTATGGACCAAGTCGCTTACTCCCTTCAAGAGTTATCGCGCGCACAAATTTATTTTCGAACTTTTGTGTGGGAGGTACCGGAAGAAGTGGACCGATATAGCCCATCTTCGAACTTAAACTAACTTTGGGCAAAATATTAAGAAAGCCAAAATTTGAACCGAATCGGTTCATCCCTTCGAGAGTTATCGTGCGCTCCAGCCAGCCACACAGACGGACGGACGGACATTGCTCAATCGACTCCAAATTGTCTGAAACACATTTCGTCCAAACATACTTGGGATCTAAAATCATTATTTCGATGAGGCACATTTTGTCCGTATAAAAGTGTATATACCCTCCTTAGCATAAATGCTGAGGGCATAAAAACAGCAGACATTTTAAGACTTATGTAGATAGAACAGACTTTGAAAGGGTCTTCTGTAGATAGAAGACTCCTAAAAGGGTTTTCAATAAATATAAGCCCTTTTAATGGGGCTCTTATGTAGGTAGAAGACCTCTTAAAGGGATCTCCGTAGATAGAAAGATGTTTTCTTAAGGTAGAATACCCACTAAATAGATTTCTTAAGGTAGAATACCTCCTAATACGATATCTTATAAGTATAAGACCTAGTAAAGAGTTGTTCTATATACAGAAGAACATCTAAAGGGACTTCCGTAGATAGGGTCTTCTTTAAGTAGAATACCACCTAAATCGGCCCTTATAAATAGAAGACAACCTAAAGGGTTATTATATAGGTGGAACAATACCTCCTTCAGGGTTCTTATGTTGATTGGATACCTCCTAGTCCGGTCTTTCGTAGATATATGACCTCTTACAGTATTCTTCTGTAGATGGAAGAATTCCTAAAGTGGCATTCTGTAGATAGCATAGCTCCTAATGGGGTCTTTTATAGATAGACGACTTCTTAAAAGGTGGAAGACCTATTAAAGAGGTCTTATCTAAGTATAATACTTCCTAAATCGGTATCTTATAGATAGAGGACCACCTAAAGGGCTCTTCTGTGGATAGAAGAACTCCTTATGGTTTCTTATGTAAATTAAATACCTCCTAGTGGGGCCTTCTGTAGATAGAATACCTTATAAAGTGGTCCTCTGTATGTAGAAGATCCCGCAAATGGGTCTTATGTAAATAAAAAACCTCCTGAAGGCGTATTTTGCAGAAAGATTACCTTCTAAAGCGATCTTCTGTAGGTAAAATACCTTTTACAGAGGCCTTCTTTGGGTTGAATACCTCCTTAATCATTCTCTTATAGGTAGAAGACCACCTAACGGTGGCTTATGTAGATAGACTGCTTCCTAGTGGGGTCTTTTGTAAACAGAAGACCTCCTCGTGGAATTGTTCGTAGATAGAATACCCCCTAAAAGGGTCTTCTGAAGGTAGAAGACCTCATAAAGGGACATTCAGTAGATAGAATGTATTTGATTGAAAAATGACCTCCTAAAGGGTTCTTCTATAGGTGAAAGACCCATTTAAGAGGTCTTCTGTAGATAAAATACCTCCCTAAATTGCTCTTCTTTAGGCAGAAGACCTATTAGGGAGGTCTTCGTTAGGCTGAGTACCTCTTACATCGATCTGTTGTAGGTAGAATAGCTGTCTGTAGACAGAAGACCATATTAGGGAGTCTTCGGTAGATAGAATATCTCCTCCTAGTGGGGTCTTCCGAGGACACAAGACCTCCTAAAGGCATGTTTTAGATAGAATACTTCCTAAATCGGTCTCTTATAGGTAGAAACCTACTGAAAGATTTTCTGCAGACAGAATACGACCTAAAAGGAATTTCTTTCTGTGGATAGACGACTTCCTTAAGGGTTCTTATGTAGATTAAATACGTCCTAGTGGGGACTTCCGTACATAGAAGACATGACAAGGTGGTCTTCTGTAGATATAAGACCTTTTAAAAGGGTTTTATGTACATACATTGAAGACCACTTACTTATGTAGATAGAGCACACCCAAAAAGGGTGTAGACAGAAGACCACCTAAAGGAGTATTCTGTAATAGAATATCTCTTCTGTAAGTAGAATACCCCTTAAAGTGGTCTTCTGTAGATAGAATACCTCCTAAAGGGCTCTTCTGTAGGTAGAAGACCAACTCGAGAGGTCACTCCAACTTACATCAAGTTCGAAATCAACTATATTGGACAATTCCTTTGAATATCTCCCCACTCCGCCACAAACGTTCAAAATACTTGCTTATGTATCGTTTAAGGACTATTCGAGGATAGCTTTGAAATTTTACCGATGTTAGTCCCTGTGACCCAATTTACGACTTTTCTAATATTTTTTTGTGGCCAAGTCCATATTACTTACTTACTTAGTTGGCCCATTATAGAACATTAGTTCCATAGACCGAACTAAGAAAAGATCTCCATTCCTCTCTGTTTTTCGCTTGACTTTTTGGAATACCGCGCCTTTCCATTTCTTCATCCACTTGTTTGCTCCATCGAAGCTTAGGCCTGCCGATTCTGCGTGCACCGCCATGTGGCATGTATTCATACGCCTTTTTAGCGGGTTCATCATCGCTCATTCTCATGATATGGCCTAGCCAACGCAATCGTTGCATCTCGATACGTTGAACTATATTCATGTCTTTGTATAGCTGATAGAGCTCGTGGTTCATACGACGTCGATATTCACCGTCAACGCAAATCGGCCCGTAGATCTTTCGAAGAATTTTCCTCTCAAACACACCAAGCACTTCCTTATCTGCTTGCGCAAGTACCCATGCTTCGGAGCCATACATTAGCACGGGTAGTATCAGCGTTTTGTATAGTGTTATTTTTGTTTGACGAGATGTGGCTTTGTTTTTAAATTGCTTACTTAGACCATTGTTGGTCAATATAATTCTTCTTCTTATTTCACAACTGATGTTGTTTGTTGTGTTTATGGCAGTGCCGAGGTAGACAAAGTCTTTAACTACCTCAAAATTGTACGTACCAACTTCCACAGTTGGTCCGAGCTCTATGGACTCTTTGCGCGTCGACACCATCAATTTGGTCTTTTCGCCGTTTACCGACAGACCCACTTTCGCAGATTCTGCTTCGACCTTCCTAAAGATATCCGTTACTTCCTTTACTGATCGTCCCATGATGTCTATGTCATCAGCATAGGCAAGTAACATGTGGCTATTGGTGTAGATTGTGCCAGTTCTTTTGACATTTGCATCTCGTATAACCTTTTCTAGCAGGATGTAGAAGAGGTCACACGAAAGGCTGTCTCCTTGTCTGAAACCTCTTTTGGTACCAAACTTCTCGGAAAGGTTCTTTCCTATTTTAACTGAGGACCTCGTGTCAGTTAAAGTCATTTTACAAAGCCGGATGAGCTTTGCGGGGATACCAAATTCAGACATGGCTTGGAATACCTTTGAACGCAGCGGGCTGTCGAAGGCTGCTTTATAATCGACAAAAAGGTGGTAGGTGTCGATCTGCATCTCTTGGGTCTTCTCCAGGATTTGCCGCAGGGTAAATATCTGCTCAATGGTGGACTTGCCAGGTCTAAAGCCGCATTGGTATGGTCCAATTATCTCGTTGACCATAGGCTTTAGTCGTTCGCACAATATCCCTGACAATAGGGCAATTGTAGGCAATAGGGAGTAGACTTATGCCCCTATAGTTAGAGCATACAGTCTTATCTCCCTTCTTGTGGACGGGGCACAGGATACTCAGGTTCCAATCGTCGGGTACTCGTTCTTCCTGCCAGATGGTGCTAACTAGCTGATGAATACACCTTATCAGCGTGTCGCCTCCGGTTTTGAACAGCTCGGCTGGTAAGCCATCGGGCCCTGCTGCCTTATTATTCTTCAGCCGATTTATTGCTGTCTTTACCTCATCTTGGCTGGGCGGTATACATTCAATACCATCTTCTGGGATTGGGACTGTGGTATCTTCGTCGTCTTCGCTGCTATTGGATACCAACAGATTTGAGAAATGTTCTTTCCATATCCTGAGTGCACTATCTGTATCAGTTACCAAATTACTCCCTGTATCCCTCTCGTGCGCTACGCGTTGCTACGGATTGTAAAGTAGCCCTATATGCCGCATTTTTCTCTTCGGTAGCACGACACTCCTCATCATACCATGGATTCCTTGGTGGAGGTCTCTGGTATCCAAGTATGGATTTTGCGGCTGTTTGCATGGAGTGGACAATGCTTTGCCATTGCGCTGATATGTTATCGGGATGAGGAGTGCTTTGATTAAGCAATTGGGCTAGTTGAGTGGAATATGCTGTGGCTATCTGTTGTGATTGCAGCTTACCGATGTCTAACTTTCGTGTTGTGTCTGTTCGTACTTTGTTTGCTACGTTTAAGAGGGTGCGTACCTTTGCTGCAACAAGGTAGTGGTCCGAATCAATGTTTGCGCCTCGGAAGGATCGTACATCCAACACGCTCGATGAATGTCTTCCATCTATCACAACATGATCAATTTGGTTTCTTGTTTTCTGATCTGGAGACAGTCAGGTGCACTTATGAATATCGAGATCATTAAATCTGGTACTGCTAACTACCATGTTTTTTGCAGCTGCAAAGTCTATCAGCCTCATACCATTGTCAGATGTTTCACTGTGGAGACTGAATTTCCCGACTGTTGGGCCAAAGATATTCTCCTTTCCAATTTTGGCATTAAAATCGCCTAGTATAATTTTAATGTCATGGGCAGGGCAACGGTCATAAGTTTCTTCTAAGCGCTCGTAAAATATATCTTTGGTCTGTTCGTCCTTTTCTTCAGTGGGAGCATGAGCACAAATAAAGCTGATGTTGAAGAATTTAGCTTTTATTCGAATTGCAGCAAGTCTTTCATTCACTGGGGTGAAGCTGGATACCAGATGTTTTAGTCTCCGACCAACTACAACTCCGCAACCAAACTCATGCTTTGTGTCATGGCAGCTATAATACAGTGCGTCACCTTTAGGTGTTGCTGTGACGCCTTTCCCATTCCATCGTATTTCCAGTATGGCAGTAATGTCGGCCTTGTTCTTTTCAAGTACATCTGCTAAAGCGTAGACTGCAATTTTTCTATAAAGGGCGCCAACATTCCAGGTGCAGATTCGCAGATCATGGTTCTTAATACGTTTGCGGGGTTCGTCAGCTTTAGAGGGGTTTGTTTTTCTTTTCTTCCGTTTTTTCATAGTAGGCTGATTTTTCTAGGGGAGGATTACTAACCCGACGCCCAAATCCAAATTTTTAACGTTCTTATAGATCGCGCTTTAAGACGGATTACTTCAGACCATTTCTTCAGGGTTTTCTTACTGAAAAGTACAACAATGTTGCGCTTTAATTCAGTTTAAGTTACTTCTCGATTCAAGTTGGTTTGATAGCGGGTAGTCCTTGTAATCCTGACTACAAAATTATACTTTTAATACCAATACTTTCCTAGGAATGGACCCCACAAATGTCCCTATATTAAGCGCTGCTTCTTGAATCTAATTCACAGTTAAGGGCAGGTTTTTACCGCTGGTAGTCTTTGTGTCCATATATTCTTTGAAAGGACCAAAATCCTTTCCCAAGTGGTTTTCTAATAACTGTTTAGCTTGGATCTGTCATAATTGGTCCCACAAACTCCCATAAAATACCTACACTGGAAAATCGAAAACTTTTTGTTTCTATAGAACATTTTTATTTTATTTTAATTATGGGTCTGTTTAATTGACATTTAGTTCCACTACTCCAGATTTGTTTATGTACAGTCACAGCATGAGGAATTTATACCTGTTTATCGTCACTTAAATTAAGGATTTTCTTCTGAAAGTCTTCTTAAACTGATGTATAACAAATATCTTTATTACAATTTTTCAATTTGAAAATTTCCCTAGTTTCCTTCTCTCACTTTAATAAGCCAACATTTAGGTTAATACTCCAGAACACACCTTGTTTTATATGTGAACTATATTTTAATTTTTCCAGCAGCAGCAACAACAACAACAATAACTAAAACACAGAAAAAAGAAAGGAAGTTAGAAAACCAGTTAAACAAGCCTTTGTTTTCTAATGTTGTTTAACTGTAGCTGCTGCTTATTGTTGTTGTGTTTGTTGTTGCAGGAAATCTTCTTGGAAGTTCAGTTACCACGCAATCCCTCTGACACAAAATAAGCAGAAACCAAAACAATAGCAACAACAACATTAAACTGGTACTAGGAGTGGAGTGGAGTTTTTTGTTTTTAATACAAGTACAAAGTCGTGTGGCGGCTCTCCGCACGTCTGAATGCTATGACATTCAATGTGAACTGGAAAAAAAGATGTAAAACAGTGGAACACTAAATTATTACAAAACCTCCCGGGTTTAGAGGTCCACAATTCGTATATTCTTTTTACTACCAAAGGCAAACGAAATTAATATTTTGTTGTTGTTATTGTTGCCAACTTTTTTGTTTTACCAAAGCCATGAAAAGCTAAAAAACATAACAAAACCATTAAATGTATCCAGGCGTGGCCAGGCGGCAATATGTACCTTAACTAGCCTCACCTTAGGAAAGGACTTCCTTACATGTCGCATGCTGTTGCTCTAACCTCATAATTATACAAGCAGGCGAATGTATTCCCTTCCCTATGCCTTCCTTAACTATGTTTTTCTTTTGGCCATACTTACATACCATCACATGTGGGGGCTGCGATACACCCAAAAGTTTATTGTTTTGTTAAAAATTATTCAAGCGCAGAAATTTTAGCTTCCTTGGCTGATGACGAACGACCACGAAGACGACTTTATTTTATGGTTAACAAAGTTGTTGTGACATTTATTACACGTTAACGACAACGAGAGGCGGTGAAGAGGTTACGGCGAACACGTGCGACGGACAAAGCGACAATAAAAAGCATGAAATGTTTCTGACTTTTGCACGAAATCATCAAAAAGAAGAAACCAAAAAACGCTCATAGAAATTCAATTATTCATCCGGAATTTATGGGATACATGCCACAGCTTGGCATGAGAGTTTGGTGTGTGTGTGTCGACCCGCCAACCACAAACTTGAATATTTTTATTCCCTTTGACGGGCTATGATTTAAGGGTCGCTTGGGCGCAAGAACCAGGTTAGTTAGATTTTATTACATATTCAAATGAAGTTGGCTGAAGATGTCTGAGGGGGAAATGGCTGTTGGTGGTTGTCGAGGTCAGTTATAAATTTTTAATTCTTTTGGGAATGTCAGGATGAAGTCATGTGGGTGACGATAGATATATGATATTGTCTTAACCATGGCAAAGGCGAAGACTTATGTCGACGGTTCTTCCATCATATGTGGACTCTGAGATTTAGCAACACCTTCATCCTTACCTTCTCACCTTCGTCGTGCAGTGTGTCGTGCGTGCCGCATGTTGGGAGATGTTTTGCACAGTGCGCTAGATCTTTGCCCAATAAGAATTTAGGCGACTGCAATATGCCGAGCGTAGTTGACTTAGGGGATGAAAGATAGCAAAGAACGGTCCTGCACGGCTTTAACATGGCAAAGTCCAGGATTTATCTTGGTCCCTCTTTCCTCTCAAGTGGACACTGACCTCCCCGTGGTGTCACCTGGGGTAGCTGCCTTTAACACCCGTTAAAGGTAGTGAGCTAAAATGTGCCGCGCGTTCACCCATAAGAAAGTTAAAAGCTTGGGTTTGGACGCAGGGTTAGTAACCCTCCCCTAGAAAAAGCAGCCTACTATGAAAAAACAAAAGAAATAGAAAAACAAATCCCATAAAAGTTGACGACCCCCGCAAACGTTTTAAGGACTATGATCTGCGAATCTGCACCTGGAATGTTCGCACTCTTTATAGAGAAGGTGCAGTTTACGCTTTGGCAGATGTACTTGAAAAGTACAAGGCCGACATTACTGTCATACAGGAAATACGATGGAATGGGAAAGACGTCACCACAACCCCTAAAGATGACGCACTGTATTATAGCTGCCATGACATAAAGCATGAGTTTGCATCCGGATTTGTAGTTGGTCGGAGGTTCAAACACCTGGACTCCAGCTTCACCACAGTGAATGAAAGACTCGCTGCAATTCGATTAAAAACAAAATTCTTCAACATCAGCTTTATTTGTGCTCATGCTCCCACTGAAGACAAGGACGAACAGACTAAAGATATATATCACGAGCGCTTCGAAAAAACGTATGACCGTTGCTGCCCATGACATTAAAATTATTCTAGGCGATTTTAATGCAAAAATTGGAAAGGAAAATATCTTTGGCCCAATAGTCGGAAAATTCAGTCTCCACAGTGAAACATCAATGGTTTGATGCTGATAGACTTCGCAGCGACAAAAACATGGTAGGTAGAAGCACCAGATTTCAACATCTCGACATCCATAAGGGCACCTGGATGTCTCCAGATCAGAAAACAAGACATCAAATTGATCACGTTGTGATAGATGGAAAACATTCATCGAGCGTGTTGGATGTGCGTTCGTTCCGAGCAGCAAACATAGATTCGGACCACTACCTTGTTGCAGCAAAGCTACGCACCCGGTTAAACGTTGCAAACAAAGTACGAACATAAACAACACGAAAGTTAGACATCGGTAAGCTGCAATCACACCACATAGCCACAACATATTGCACTCAACTGGCCCAATTGCTTAATCAAAGCACTCCTCATCCCGATTACATATCAGCGCAATGGCAAAGTATTGTCCACTCCATACAAACAGCCGCAAAATCAATACTTGGATACCAGAGGCCTCCACCAAGGAATCCATGGTATGATCAGGAGTGTCGTGCTGCCACTGAAGAGAAAAATGCGGCATATAGGGCTACTTTACAATCCGTAGCAACGCGTAGCGCACGAGAGAAACATCGGGAGAAAAGGAGAGGAGAAACGTCTTTTCTGTAGGAAAAAGAGGGAGAGAGATGGAAAAGCGGGAGTGTGAAAAAAATCGAGATGTACAGGAGGCAGAATGAAGTCCGAAACTTTTACCAAAGAGTCAAGCATCAAACTGATGGCTTTGGTACAGGCACATCCTACTGTAGAGACCAGCAAGGTAATTTGGTAACTGTACTCAGGATATGGAAAGAACATTTTTCAAAACTGTTGGTATCCAATAGCAGCGAAGACGACGAAGATACCACAGTCCCAATCCCAGAAGATGGTATTGAATCTATACCGCCCAGCCAAGATGAGGTAAAGACAGCAGTAAATCGGCTGAATAATAATAAGGCAGGAGGAGCTTACCGTAGGCGACACGCTGATAAGGTGTATTCATCAGCTAGTTAGCAACATCTGGCAGGAATAACGAGTACCCGGCGATTAGAACCTGAGTATCCTGTGTCCCGTCCATAATAAAGGAGATAAGACTTTATGCTCCAACTATAGCGCAGTAGTCTTTTCCCTATCGCTACAAGATCGTGTCAGGGATATTGTGCGAACGACTAAAGCATATGGTCAACGAGATAATTGGACCATACCAATGCGGCTTTAGACCTGGCAAGTCCACCATTGACCAGATATTTACCCTGCGGCAAATCCTGGAGAAGACCCAAGAGATGCAGATCGACACATACCACCTTTTTGTCAATTATAAAGCAGCCTTCGACAGCCTGCTGCGTTCAAAGGTATTCCATGCCATGTTCGAATTTGATATCCCCGCAAAGCTCATCCGGCTTTGTAAAATGACTTTAACTGACACGAGATCCTCAGTTAAAATAGGAAAAAACCTCTTCGAAGAGTTTTGTACCAAAAGAGGTTTCAGACAAGGAGACAGTCTTTCGTGTGATTTCTTCAACATCCTGCTGGAAAAGGTTATACGAGAGGCAAATGTCAAAAGATGTGGCACAATCTGCACCAATAGCCACATGTTACTTGCTTATGCCTTCATAAAGGTATCAGTTACTTCTTTTACTGATCGTTCCATGATGTCTATATTATCATGGGACGATAATTAAAAGTAGTAACCGATACCTTTATGAAGATCGAAGGAGAATCTGCTAAAGTGGGTGTGGCGGTAAACGGTGAGAAGACCAAGTTGATGGTGTCGATGCGCAATGCGTCCATTGAGCTCGGACCGACTGTGGAAGTTGGTTCCTTTAATATTGAGATAGTAAAAGACTTCGTCTACCTCGGCACCTCCGTAAACACAACAAACGACATCGGTTGTGAAATAAAAAGGAGAATTGTATTGGCCAACAGATGCTACTTTGGTTTAAGTAAGCAGTTTAAAAACAAAGCCACATCTCGTCAAACAAAAATAACGCTCTACAAAACACTGATACTACCCGTGCTGATGTATGGCTCCGAAGCCTGGGTACTTGCGCAAGCAGATAAGGCAGTGCTTAGCGTGTTTGAGAGAAAAATTCTTCGAAAGATCTACGGACCAATCTGCGTTGAGGGTGAATATCGACGTCGCATGAACCACGAGCTGTATCTGCTATACAACGACATCCGTATAGATAAACGTATCGAGATGCAGCGATTGCGTTGCCTAGGCCATATCATAAGAATGGGCGAAGATGAACCCGCTAAAAAGGCGTATATATACGGACCGCTTGGCGGTGCACGCAGAATTGGCAGGCCAAGGAATAGATAACACAAACAAGTGGATGATGAGATGAAAAGGCGCGGTATTCCAGAGTGCGAAGCAACAAATAGAGAGAATTGGATATCTTTTCTTAGTTCGGCCTATGGAACAAATGTTCTGTAATGGGCCAGCTAAGCAAGTAAGTAAGTTGAGCCAAAACTACTCTGGTTTGTCGTGGTTGCGGACGCTCCCCAGCTGCGATAGATGGCGGATGTACTCCGAGGACTTCATTCACACTATATATGCTTATGGCCTTGGAAACTGCGTCCGCGTGAATGCTATTTAAACCTGCTTGATATGCCTATTGATTCTCTCCTGTATTGTTGGACCTTTTCCTCTAGAGCGTGTATGTATATCCTCCCTGATGTGCCTGAGTGTGTCGGGCCTACACACCAGATGGTGATTGTGATGGTTCTCACGGTAACGCTCGCACAAGTACTTCAACGTAAGCATCTCATTGTGTTGCAGTACTGGAAGAATAATTGCCTCTTCATGTAGATGGTTCACTGAAGACATGAGGAGGCATCCTGTTGCTGTTCTCAGGTCGGCATTCTGACAGGTTTGAATCTTTTTCCAATTCATATCACATAATCTCGGGGACCAAACTGGAGCCGCATAGCTCACCACAAACCGACCTATCACGATATATGTGGTCAACAAGGTTTCTTTATCTGCACTCCCAGTGCTGCCGGCTAGGGACTTGAGGACCTTGTTCCTGCTTTTCAATTTGTCGCAGTTAGTTGGCAGTTAGTTAGTTAGTTAGTTAGCAGAAAGTAGTGTCGAATGTGACCCCTGTGTTGCTGTACTGGAAGAATCTTTGCCTCTTTATGTAGATGGTCCACTGAAGACAGGAGGAGGCACCCTGTTGTTGTTCTCAGGTCGGCATTCTGACAGGTTTGAATCTTTTTAATTCGTATCACATAATCTGGGGGACCAAAGTGGAGCCGCATAGCTCACCACAGACTGACCTATCACGTTATATGTGGTCAACAAGGTTTATTTATCCGCACTCAAAGTACTGCAGGCCAAGGACTGGAGGACCTTCGTCCTGATTTTCAGTTTGTCGCAGTTACTTGTCTAATATAACCTGTCTAATATAACTTCGAATATGGACTATATTGGATCATTTGTCCCTGCGGCTCCTATCAGGGCGATACAATTAGTGACCCAAAAAATCCTTGCCGGCACCAATGAAAACTACTAATTGGCACCAGAATCTCACGGTGACGGGTTTCTTCGATAAAGGATTTCCCGGAACCCCACAACACCTGTGTTTCGGTCTGCGGCCGCCACGGGACGGAATTCTGTTCAAAACAGACCTATCTCGCCTGAACCTGGCTCTAATGTATAGGGGTAGCAGTCAGGTGTGGAACTACCGAGGAAGACTTGCTCAGCCAATAAATAGCTGTACACCAGGTTACAAACCCAACATTAGCCCGCTTTTAGAAAGTCACAACCGTCTCGTCTTGTGGCATTCGGTCGGAAACGACCAGAGGACTATAGTGCTGGCTGAGCAGATTGATAGATATACGTTTCGCACGGTCAATGCGGACGGCACTACCAGCATTAGCGACAAGTGTCACAGTTTGCCAGACATAGCTGGTTCGTCAACTGGTTTGTCGAATGACTTCACCTGACAACCCATCGTTTTTTCTTGGGTCAGACAAACCATCTTCCAATAATTGTAACCATCGGCAGACGGCCGATTTCATAAACTTTGAAACCCCCGCTTTCATCAAACATGGGAAAACTAAATGTCCTAGTTTCAGAGAGTTCAATAATCACCGCTTCACAGATCTATCCAACACTTCTGATGTTCGTGCCAACCAGTGCCATTGACCCCAGAGCCAGGGAGCTGATACTGGAAGTTAACAGGTTGGTCGGTGAGCATAAGCGGTACAAGTTGCTAAATCAACAAGTTGCTAAATTGAGAGCAACGGTTAAGTTATTCTAGATCCGGGCTAAGAAGGAAAATGGGTCCTCAGTCACGTTTGGCGACGTTACGATGACAGATTCCAAAAGATGCACAATTTATTTTAATCGGCAGTTTGACGAGCACCCCGGGAGTGACAGGGCAAAGAGAAGAGTACTACATCTTCCAGCCGAGGATGAACCACCACAATTTGCAATGTATGATGTTGCGAATGTCATCACGAACGCTAAATCATCCAAAGCTTTGGACCCTGATGGAATCTCCATGGTGATGCTGAAACAGCTGGTGAGCCGGGAATCGTGTATCTCACTAATGTTCTTAACCTGTCGTTAGACACCCACATCGTGCCCCCAAAAACCGGGTAAGATTATCCCGCTACTGAAGCCAGTCAAGGATTCCAGCAAAGATGAATCGTACAGACCAAATTCGCTGTTATCACCTGTAGCAAAGACCCTTGAGGCTTTAATCCTCTCCAGCGTCAGAAATAACTATTCACCATCCGTAAACAGGAACAACGCTGCACGTCATTCACACTCCACACTTATTAGTCGAGGACTCAACCAGTAGAAGCCTTGCTGTAGGACTCTGTTGGTGTCGCTCAACTTATAAAAATCCTTTGATACTATCAAACACTCCAAGCTGTTTGAAGACATCTAGCAGGCTATATTCCGGCCAAGTTTGACAAGTTGGATAATCAATTATAAGTGTGGACGCCAGTCGTACGTGAAATTCAGGAACAACATATAGTCAGAAGATGTCTTAAAGGTCTATTGTGAATAGGCGATCTTTTGAAGGATTTTGTGGACTGACGATCTGATGAAAGTAAATTATGGATAGAACACCTCTTTACGGTCTTCTAGATACAGAAAACCTATTTGAGATATTCTAGATACAGAAGATCTTCAAAGGTCTTCTAGAGACAGAATACCTCTTGAAGGTCTTCTATGGACTGAAGACTTCTAAAAGGTCTTCTATGGACTGAAGACCTCTTGAAGTTCTCCTAGTTGCAGAAGACCCCTTGAAGGTGTTATATGGGTAGAAGAAATCTAAAAGGTCTTATTTCCACCGAATATCTCCTAAAGGTTTTAAGGTCAGAAGACCTCTTAAAGGTTCTTTGTGGGTAGAAGATCAGATAAAAACAAATTATGGACAGAACACCTCTTAAAGGTCTTCTATGCTCAGAAGACTTCCTAAAAGTCTTCTATAGTCAGAAAATCCCTTTAAGGTCTTCTATGGTCAGAAACCTCGTTAAGGTCTTCTAGAAACAAAAGACATTTTAAAGGTGTTCTATGGTCTAGAAGTCCTTTAGAGGTCTTCTATGGAGTCAAGACTTCTAAAAGGCCTTCTATGGACTGAAGACTTCTTAAAGGCCATTTATGAACTGCAGACCCCTTGAAATGCACCTAGTTGCATAAGACCTCTTAAAGGTGTTCCATGGATTAAAGAAAACTAAATGGTCTTATTGGCTCAGATTATTTCCTAAAGGTCTTATATGGTCAGAAGACCTCTTAAAAGTCTATAGTGAAGCGACGGTCTCTTAAAGGTTTTTTTGTGGACAGACGATCTGATATAGGTAAATTATGGACAGAACACCTTTTTAAGGTCGTCTGTGCTCAGAAGACCTCATAATGGTCTTCTATAGCCAGAAAGTCTCGCTAAGGTCTTCTATCGTCTGAAGACCAATTAAAGGTCTTCTATGGACTGAAGACCTTTTTAAGTTCTCCTAGTTGCAGAAGACCTCTTGAAGGTGTTTTATGGACTGAAGACATCTAAAAAGTCTTGTTTGCTCTAAGGTCTTATATGGTCATATATCCTCTTAAAAGTCTAGGTTGAGCTGACGATCTCTTACAGGTTTTTTGTGGACAGACGATCTGATAAAAGTAAATTATGGACAGAACACCTCTTCAAGGTCTTCTACGCTCAGAAGACTTCATAAAAGTCTTCTATAGTAAAAAAATCCTTTTAAGTTCTTCTATGGTCAGAAACCTCTTTACCGTCTATTAAAGGTGTTCTGGTCTAGAAGTCCTTCAGAGGCCTTCTATGGAGTCAAGACTTCTAAAAGACCTTCTATGGAATTTTGACTTCTTAAAGTCCTTTTATGAATTGAAGACCCCTTGAAATCCACCTAGTTGCAGAAGACCTCTTAAAGGTGTTCTATGGATTGAAGAAATCTAAAAGGTCTTATTGGCTCAGAATATTTCCTAAAGTTCTTAGGTGGTCAGAAGACCTCGGTCTATTGTGAACCGACGGCCTCTTAAAGGTTTTTTTTTGTGGATAAGGTCTTCTATCGTCAGTAGACCTCTTAAGGTTCTCCTAGTTGCAGAAGGCCTCTTAAAGGCGTTCTATGGGTTGAAGACATCCAAAAGGTCTTATTTGCTCAGAATATCTCCTGAAGGACGTCTGATATGGTCAAAACAACCTCTTAAAGGCCATCTATGGAAATAAAGATGATGATGAAAAAAATACATGAAAACGGGTTTAGGCCATATGTGGGGGATATACCAAAACGTGGACCGATGTGACCCATGTTTAATAAATGGAGACTCTATCTAAATGGTTGGGCGCCACCGTGGTGCAATGGTTTGCACACCCGGCTTGCACACATAAGGTCGTGGGTTCGATTCGCCGGCCAGGCAACATCAAAACACTTCAAACGGTGGCAAAATGCCCCTTACTAATGTTGGCGACATTTCCTGAGTATTTCAGCCATGAAAAAACTTCTCTACAAAAGTGGTGCCTTAGACACGCCGTTCGGACTCGGCGATAAACTGTAGGTCCCATATCATGGAGCTAATATGAATCGGGGTGCACTCATTGATATGAGAGAAGTCTCCCTTGTCCCTTATGGGATGTTTGTGGAACAATTATATATAAAAATGGTTGGTTTGCACCTTGAGTGGATTTGGGGAACCATTGTCTTTGGTTAAGGTCTAAAAAAAGTTTGTTTTGCAAACTCAAAACCCTTTTGGGATTTTGCCCAACTGACCTAATCCCATTGGCTCGGAATTTCCTATATTGTAATTACTTTTGAATTGTTTAGCCCCTTTACTTTACTTTACTTTTTTCGCTAACAACCCTGTTTTAACTAAAAGTTGCGAATTTTATAACTTTAGTCTAAATTTAAAATCACGTGACCCCAATCTAAAGGTTAAAATAATCAACCTTTGATCTGAGGCTAACAAAGGCTGTGGAAACGAACATACATACGCCTGAATGATGACTTTGAATGTCTCGAGTGTTTCTTTTCTTTACTTTTCATCAACTACTCAACTCCATTGCTGGTCGTTCGGTTGGTCGTTAGTTCATCCTAAGGCTATGAGGTCCCTTAAGCTAAAGCCGTTGCCTGTCGCTGCTGTCATAAAAACAACTCAAACTAGATAAGAAAGTAAGTACTGTTGCCGTTGTTGCTGCTGCTGTTGGCATTGCCACTGTCACTTGAGATGACGACAACTACTGCCGTTGTTGTGTGCCTGCCCCTCCGGCAACATTATTTGACAAGGCAAGAAGAGCAATGAACTGCATCAATGCAACAATAAAAATAAAATAACACAGAAAAGCAGACTCTAGTAGTGGCCCAAACGACCAGCCGACCGAACGACCCAACGAACACAACCATTAAAAACCCAAAGAGAATGGAGGCTCAAAACATAGAAAAATAAAAAATAATCAAAGGCCATTGTGGCAATGCTCTTCTCTCTAGTTTATTTCTTTTCATTTTGTACTGCACAGGATGAACTCCTTAAGATGAGAGCACAAGGCTTTTGTTATTTGTCTTCATTGACAATGTCATTACTAACCAACTATGATGAGGTTGATGAGGCTGATGCTGCTGATGATGGGTTTCCATGGATGAATAGATGGATGGATGGGCTAAAGGAAATGCCATATGATGTCAATGATGATGCTGATAGTCACGTTTAATGCCATGGCGTACTTGGCCACATTTTCTAATTGCGGTATTGCTGCTGCTACTGCCCCGCTTCTGCTGCTGCCGCTTCTCATCAATCGCAAAACATTGAATTTGCAATCACGTCCGAATGCAGGTATTTGGTTGTTCGTACATTCGTTGCACACCAAATCGAAGTGATTTATGAAGGTGATATTCTTGGTAAGACAATTGATGTCGTCTTCGTTGCCAATCAATAATTACCCGATCCTAATTTGGATTTTACTTGCAAAACCTGAAAGAGGGGAGATACAGATTAAATTCTAGGGGGAGGGAGTAGGGTCCAATTGATAATAGGATCGTTTGCCTTAATATGGTAACATAAAAATTACACAATTGAATTCAATGTGAATGTACGAAGAACAGCAACAACAACAATGTAGGATAATTACTGTGGCAAACAAAATGAGTCATTCTGAAGATGGCGACAATAGAGAAAAATAAGTTTATTAACCAAATAGTAAATTGGAGAATGATTGGACTCTGAAGATTTTCTATGGGCAGAAGACCTCTTAAAGTCTTCTAGGGACAGAAGACTACTTAAAGGTGTTGTAGAGGCAGAAGGCATTTTAAATGTCTTCTATGGGCCGAAGATCTCCTAAAAGTCTTCGTTGGACAGAAGATATCTTAAAGTTTTTGTAGGCATAGAAAATCCCTTTAACTTCTTTTTTGGTCAGAATACCTCAAAAAGATCTTCTATGGACTGTAAACATCTTGAAAGTGCTCTGGGGCCAGAAGACGTCTTAAAGATCTTTTATGAGTATAAAACCTCTTAAAGGTCCTCCCTAATCAGATTCTATATTAAGAAGACATCTTAAAAATATTTTATGGTCAGAAGATTTCTTAAAGGTCTTCCATAGTCCGAAAACATCTTAAAGGTCTTCCGTGGCCAGAAGATCTCTTAAATGCCTTATATGGTCAGAAAACCTCTTAAAAGTTTTTTATGGTCACAAGACCTAGTTAAGGTCTTTTAAGGCCTTCTATGGTTGGAAGACCTCTTAAAGATACTTTGTGGTCTAAGGGCCCCTTAAAATACTTCTATAGCCCGGCGACCTCTTAGAGGTGCCCTATAGTCTAAAGTTCTATTGAAAGGTCTTCTATATTCCGAAGAGCTCTTATAGGTCTTCTATAGTACGAAGACCTCTTAAAAGTCTTCAATGATTGAAATCCCTCTTAAAGGCCTTCTTTAGTCAGAAGGCCTTTTAAAGGTCATCTATAATCAGAAGACTTCTTAATAGTCTTCAATCGTCAAAAGCCATTTTAAAAGTCTTCTAGCGGTAGAAGACCTATTACAGGTCCTCTGCTGTCAGAAGATTTCCTAAAGGTCTTCTATAGCCCGAAAGCCGTTAAAAGGTCTTCTATAGACCGAAGACCTCTTAAAGGTCTTCTATAGGCCGAAGACCTCTTAAAGGTCTTCTATAGACGGAAGACCTCTTAAAGGTCTTCCATATACAGAGTACCTCTTAAAGTTCTTCCATGGTCAGAAGACCTCTTAATGGTCTTTCATGGTCAGAAGAAACCCTCTTAAAGGTCTTCTTCTATGGTCAGAAAACTTCTTAAAGGTCTTCTATAAATCGAATACCTCTTAAAGGCCTTCCGAAGTCCTCAAAGGTCGTCTTTAGTCCAAAGACCTGTTAAAGGTCTTCTATAGACCAATACCACTTAAAGATCTTCTATGGTCAGAAAACCTCTTAAAGATATTTTATAGACCGAAGACCTATTAAAGGTCTTTTATAGACCGAAGACTTCCTTAAGGTCTTCTATAGACCAATACCTCTCAAAGGTCTTCCATTGTCAGAAGACCTCTTAATGGTCTTCTATGGTCAGAAGACCCCTTAAAGGGTTCTATAGTCCGAAGACCTCTTGAAGGTCTTCCATGGTCAGAAGACCTCTTGAAGGTCTTCCATAGACCGAATACCTCTTCTATGGTTAGAAGACCTCTTAAAGGCCTTCTAAACACCGAAGACGTCTTAACCGTCTTCTATAGACTGTAGACCTCTTAAAAGTGTTCTATATACCCAAGACCTCTTAAAGGTCTTCTATAGACCAATACCTCTCAAAGGACTTCCATGGTCAGAAGTCCTCTTGAAGGTCTTCCATGGTCAGAAGACCTCTTAAAGGTCTTCCATAGACCGAATACCTCTTCTATGGTTAGAAGACCCCTTAAAGGTCTTCTATAGTCCGAAGACCTCTTAAAGGTCTTCCATGGTCAGAAGTCCTCTTGAAGGTCTTCCATGGTCAGAAGACCTCTTAAATGTCTTCTATAAACCAAATACCTCTTAAAGGCCTTCCGAAGTCCTCAAAGGTCGTCTTTAGTCCAAAGACTGTTAAAGGTCTTCTATAGACCAATACCACTTAAAGGTCTTCTATGGTCAGAAGACCTCTTAAAGATATTTTATAGACCGAAGACCTATTAAAGGTCTTTTATAGACCGAAGACTTCTTAAAGGTCTTCTATAGACCAATACCTCTTAAAGGTCTTCCATGGTCAGAAAACCTCTTAAAGGTCTTCCATAGGCCGAAGACCTCTTAAAGGTCTTCCATAGACCGAATACCTCATAAAGGACTTCCATGGTCAGATGACCTCTAAATGGTCTTCTATGGTCAGAAGACCCCTTAAAAGTCTTCTATAGTCCGAAGACCTCTTAAAGGTCTTCCATGGTCAGAAGACCCCTTAATAATCTTCTATAGACTGAAGACCTCTTAAAGGTTTTCTATAGACCGAAGACCTCTTAAAGGTCTTCCATAGGCCGAAGACCTCTTAAAGGTCTTCCATAGGCCGAAGACCTCTTAAAGGTCTTCCATAGACCGAAGACCTCTTAAAAGTCTTCCATATTCCGAATACCTCTTCTATGGTTAGAAGACCTCTTAAAGGCCTTCTAAAGACCGAAGACGTCTTAACCGTCTTCTTTAGATTGAAGACCTCTTAAAGGTCTTCTATAGACCGAAGGCCTCTTAAAGGTCTTCCATAGACCGAATACCTCTTAAAGGACTTCCATGGTCAGAAGACCTCTTAATGGTCTTCTATGGTCAGAAGACCTCTTATTGGTCTTCTATGGTCAGAAGACCCCTTAAAGGCCTTCTATAGTCCGAAGACCTCTTAAAGGTCTTCCATGGTCAGAAGGTATTCTATGGTCAAAAGACCTCTGAAAGGTCTTCTATAGACTGAAGACCTCTTAAAGATCTTCTGTAGACCGAAAACCTCTTAAAGGTCTTCTATGGTCAGACAACCTCTTAAAGGTCTTCTATAGACCGAAGAAGTTTAAAGATCTCCTATAGACCAAGACCACATAAAGGTCTTCTATGTTTAGAAGATCTCTTGAAGGTTTTCTATAGCACGAAGACCTCTTAATAGTCTTCTATAGACCAAAAACCTCTTAAAGATCTTCTATGTCAGGCGACCTCTTAAAGGTCTTTTATAGTCCGAAAACCTCTTAGAGGTCTTCTATGGTCAGAAGACCTTTTATAGGTCTTCTATGATCAGAACCCTCTTAAAGCTCTTCTCTAGACCGAAGACCTCTTCCAGTTCCTCTATAGACCGAAAACCTCTTAAAGGTCTTCTATGGTCAGAAAACCTTTTAAAGAGTTCTATGGTCAGAAGACCCCTTAAAGGTCTTCCATGGTCAGAAGATCTCTGAAAGGTCTTCTATGGTCAGAAGATCTCTGAAAGGTCTTCTATGGTCAGAAGACCTCTTAAAGGTCTTCCATGGTCAGAAGACCTCTTAATGGTCTTCTGTAGACCGAAGACCTCTTAACGATATTTTATAAACCGAGGACCTCTTAAAGGTCTTCTAAAGACCGAAGACCTGTTAAAGGCCTTCTATAGACCGAATACCTCTTAAAGGTCTTCCATGGTCAGAAGACCTCTTAATGATCTTCTATAGAGCGAAGACCTATGAAATGTCTTTTATAGACCGAAGACCTCTTAAAGGTCTTCTATAGACCAAGACCACATAAAGGTCTTAATGGTCAGAAACCTCTAAAAGTTCTTCTATAGACCGAAGATCTCTTAAAGGTCTTGTATAGACTGAATACCTCTAGAGATCTTCTATAGACCGAAAACCTTTTAAAGGTCTTCTATGGTCAGACGACCTCTTAAAGGTCTTCCATAGCTCTCCTCTAGATCGAAGACCTCTTAAAGGTCTTCTATAGACAGAAGACCTCTTAAAGGCCTTCTATAGTCCGAAGTTACCTTAAAGGTATTCCATGGTCAGAAAACCTCTTAAAGGTTTTTTATGGTCAGAAGACTTAGTTAAGGTCTTTTAAGGCCTTCTATCATCGGAAGACCTCTTATACTTCTATAACCCGACGGCCTCTTTTAGGTCTTCTATAGTCCGATGTTCGCTTAAAGGTAATACAAAGTCCAAAGGTCTGTTAAAGGATGGTGGTCCGAAGACCTCTTAAAAGCCTTCTATGAAGACGTTTCAAATATCTTATAGGAGCAAAAGGCCTCTTAAAGATCAGAGGACCTTTAAAGTACTTGTATGATCAGAACAGCTCGGTAAGGTCTTTTAGAGGCAGAGGACATCGCAAAGGTATTCTATGGACAGAAGACGTATCAAAGATCTTAAAGGTCTATGATCCGAAGACCTTGTAGAAGTTATCTATGTGTCAGAAGACCTCTTTTAGGTATTCTTAAGACGGAAGGCCTTCTATTGCCAGAAAGCCAACAACTACATCCACCACGATAATATGTGATAACAACTAGGTCTTAGAGGTCTTAGACGTAACTGATACCCCTGGTTCCAGAGTTAAGACTCTAGTACGGCCACTATCAGTTGGATTGGGGGATCACCTGGAGGATTGTTTGTCCAATGATTGGTATTCCAGCGTACTATGTCCAGTAACCAAGAAAGTATATTAGATATTATCGAGCGTATTGTCCTGGCCATATCGACACAATAGATGTTGTATTCGTCGATTACAAGACGACTGTGAAATGTGAGCAAATACTTTCCCTGTCATGTTTGAGAATAACAACAATTGGGCCACGACTGGCTGTTCAACTAGGAAAGAATCTTCCTTTGGTAACGTCGGATTTCTAACAAAATTGGGAGCATTAGGGACTTAGGGTGATACTTACTTGATTTACTACCTAAATTGAAACTTACTAGACGATCCTCGGACTGACCTTAAAATGCACATAGGCGTCACTTTCGAACTCATGCTAAGTAAGGTACCAGAATTATTTGTCCCATACAGAAACTATAGGGCTTGATTTAGCTGGAAAAATATTATAAAATATAATATGTTTTGACAGGAAATGGTATAAAATTCAAACCATAGGCCAATTATAATTTATAACCGAAAACTCCTCAAAATCTTTTTTTTTCAAACTATTGCACACCTCCTTAACTATTGTGTTGGAAATTATTTAATGATTTGCACCTTTTCTCACTGCAAATAACTAATTTGAAACCCATGTTTAATTTCTCATTATCAGTTTTTGTAGATAATTTTCAAAAAATTACTCCTCCCCCATAAAAAATAATTTTAATATTATTTTCACACATTTTTTTCATATCTCAAACGAAAACAGAAATTCAAATTGAAAAACATTATTAATGTGCGGCCGGCGTTCGGTTAATTAGTATGTGGCTTAAATTTAAGATAATTAAATGCAGAACCCAGAACAGCAACAACAACAACAGCAGACATGTGCAGCAGTGGCAGCAGATAGTGGAGGATAGTTGGTTCGTTTCAGTAGCTTAGCTTTGGTGACCAACCGTGCTGGGCACAAAAAAAAAAACAAAACTCTCATCAGGAAACCGAACAAAAGTAACCGCCACATATTGCGTGCATCAAACATAAATAAGTCGGTGTGTGTGTCTGCAACTTGTGGGATGTTTTTGTTGGTGTTATGAAAAATAATTGCATTTGATTTATGTAAATATGTCGATGTATGTTGGTATGTAGGTAGCTATGTATATAATTTTGTTAATTACTTCCGTTTAAAATTAAATGCAGCAGCAACAACAAAAAGAAACGAAAATTCAAGACACAAAAGTGTGGCTTTCAACGAACCATCAACAGAAAAAGAGAGAAAAAAAAAGAAAAATGGATCTGTGCCACATTAGATAATTTATGCAGTTTTTTCGGAATAATTTGTTGGTGAATATGGTGTTTGAAGAAGGTGGAGATAAAAGACCATAACCACACACGATACAGAATCGAACAGAACAAAATATGTTTCACATAAAAGGTATAAATGTTTCAATCGGGATCCTGATTTTAAAAGTAAATAAAATGTCCGTAGGTCACAAAAGAAGTTTTGAGAGTTTCCAGCGTACATTTTTGGACCTTTGTGGGAGAAAGTATCACAAACAGTGGGAATAATTATTCCACTGACAGATCTAGCCATTGAAGAACAAATTAATTCTGGGATGCAATTAAGGTACTTCCTTATAGGAAGTACAGAAAAAGTCTGATCGCTGACACATGATGTGCTGTTAGAAATAAAACACATATATGAGGTGCTGCACTCGTCCGTGCTGTATCAGGAGATTTATTTCCTTGCAGGTATCTGCTATTAAATCAATGATGAAAACATCGGTGCAACAGACAGCACCCACGTCCTAAGTGGCCATGGATGTTTCAGGTAATCATGAAATAGCAAAGCTTGGCAAAAAACTAGAGCTACTCGCAAAAACAACAACAACAGCAACAGGCAGCACCCACCTCTTAAATAGCCATGGATGTTTAAGGTCGTATCTATTCCGTTTTTGGACTTGGTTTCTCGTCCATCTGTCGGAAATGTTCAAAAGATGTGGAATATCCCAGGCATATGCCCTTTGTGAGTAACAGAAGGTCATCTAACTACAGAATACTAGTTTAGGAGGCAACTATCTACATTCGGAGGCCCTCTACTTTTTGATTGCTCCGTTAGGAGGTCTTTTACACATAGAAGATCTATTAGGAAACCTTTTTTTCTATGAAGACCCTTTTATGAAGCCCTCTATCTATGGAAGACTCTTTTAGAAGGTCTTCTGTCTATAGTAGACTCCGCTAAGAGGTATTCTATATAAAATATTACATTAGGAGCACTACTACCTATAGGAACTCGTTGTGGAGGAATTCTATGCACAGAAGTCTCCCTTGGGAGGTCTTCAATCCATGGAAAAATCCTTTAAAACGACTTCTATCCATGGACGACTCTTTTATCAGCTCTTTAGGAGGTCATCGTCCTACAGTAGGTTCCGTTAGGAGCTCTTCTACCTAAAAAACTCCATTAGGAGGTCTTCTATCTATGAAAGACTCCGTTAGGAGGTATTCTATATATTGAATACTCCTTTAGGAACACTTCTACATAAAGCTAACTACATTATGAGGTCTTTTATCTACAGATGACTCGTTTAGGAGATCGTGTATTTATGAAAGTCTCCTTTAGGAGGTCTTCTACCTACAGGAGGATCGTTTAGAAAGTATTCTACCTATAGAAAACACCGGTAGTATGTCTTTCATATATAGAACACTCATTTAGGAGAACTTCTACCTAAAGAGTAGGTCTTCTATCTATAGTAGACTCCGTCAGGAGGTCTACTATTGTAGAAGACTCCTCTAGGAGGTTTTATATCTATAGAAGACTCATTAACTAGGTATTCTTTCAATAGAAGACTGCCTTGGAAGTTCTTCTATCTATAGGAGACTCCGGAGGTCTTCTATCTATAGGAGATTCCGTTAGGAGGTCTTCTGCTTTAGAAGACTCCGTTAGGATGTCTTCTATTTATAGAAGACTCCATTAGGAGGTCTTCTATTTATGGAAGACTCCGTTAGGAGGTCTTCCATCTATGGACGACTCCGTTAGGATGTCTTCCATCTATAGAAGATTCCGTTAGGAGGACTTCTATCTACAGAAGACTCCGTTAGGAGGTCTTCTATCTGTAGAAAACTTCGTTAAGAGGTCTTCTATCTATAGAATACTCCGTTAGGAGATCGTCTATCTATAGAAGACTCCGTTATGAGGTCTTCTATCTACAGAAAACTCATTTAGGAGGTCTTCTATCTATAGAAGAATCCGTTATGAGGTATTCTATCTACAGAAAACTCCTTTAGTAGGTCTTCTATCTACAGTAGACTCCGTTAGGAAGTTTTCTCTCTATAGGAGACTCCGTTATGAGGTTTTCTATCTACAGAAAACTCCTTTAGTAGGTCTTCTCCATATAGAAGACTCCGTTAGGAGTTTCTACCATTTATAAAAGACTTCTTTAAGAGGTTTTCTATCCGTAGAAGAATCATCTACTAGGTATTCTTTCTATAGAAGAATGCTTTAGAAGGTCTTGTATCTATAGAGACTCATTTTGGATGTCCTCTATCTATAAAGGACTCCGTTAGGGGGTCTTCTATCTATAGAAGACTCTGTTAGGAGGTCTTCTACCTATAGAAGGCTCTCTTATGAGGTCTTTTACCTACAGAAGACTCTCTTAGGAGGTTTTCTATATATAGAGGACTACTTTAGTAGGTCTTCTATCTATAGAAGACTCCGTTAGTTGGTCTTCTATCTGTAAGAGACTCCGTTAGGAGGCCTTATATCTATAAAAGACTCCGTTAGGAGGTCTCCTATCTACAGGAGACTCCGTTATGAGGTCATCTTTCTATAGAAGACTCCGTTAGGAGTTCTTCTATCTACAGGAGACTTCGTTAGGAGGTCTATCTACAGAAGACTCTGTTAGGAGGTCTTCTTTTTGTAGAAGACTCCGATAGTAGGTCTTCTATCTATAGAAGACTCCGTTAAGAGGTCTTCTATCTAAAGAAGGCTCTGTTAGGAGGTCTTCTACCTATAGAAGACTCCGTTAGGAGGTCTTCTATCTATAGAAGACTTTGTTAGGTGGTCTTCTATCTATAGAAGACTCTCTTAGGAGGACTTCTATCTGTAAGAGACTCCGTCGGAAGGCCCTCTATCTGTAAGAGACTCTGTTAGGAGATCTCCTATCTACAGGAGACTCCGTTAGGAGGTCTTCTTTCTATAGAAGACACTGTTAGTAAGTCTTCTATCTATAGAAGACTCCGTTAGGAGGTCTTCTACCTATAGAAGACTCCGCTAGAAGATCTTCTATCTACAGAAGACTCTGTTAGGAGGTCTTCTACCTATAGAAGACTCTCTTAGGAGGACTTCTATCTATAAGAGACTCCGTCGGAAGGCCCTCTATCTGTAAGAGACTCTGTTAGGAGATCTCCTATCTACAGGAGACTCCGTTAGGAGGTCTTCTTTCTATAGAAGACACTGTTAGTAAGTCTTCTATCTATAGAAGACTCCGTTAGGAGGTCTTCTATCTATAGAAGACTATGTTAGGAGGTCTTCTATCTAAAGAAGACTCTGTTAGGAGGTCTTCTACCTATAGAAGACTTTGTTAGGTGGTCTTCTACCTAAAGAAGACTCCGTTAGGAGGTCTTCTACTTAAAGAAGACTCCGCTAGAAGGTCTTCTATCTACAGAAGACTCTGTTAGGAGGTCTTCTGCCTTTAGAAGACTATGTTAGGAGGTCTTCTACCTATAGAAGACTCTCTTAGGAGGTCTTCTATTTGTAACAGACTCCGTTAGGAGGCCTTCTATCTATAAAAGACTCCGTAAGGAGGTCTCCTATCTACAGGAGACTCCGTTAGGAGGTCTTCTTTCTATAGAAGACTCCGTTATGAGGTCTTCTATCTATAGAAGACTTTGTTAGGTGGTCTTCTATCTATAAACGACACCTTTAGGAGGTCTTCTTTCTATAGAAGACTCCGTTATGAGGTCTCCTATCTACAGGAGACTCCGTTAGGAGGTTTTCTTTCTATAGAAGACACTGTTAGTAAGTCTTCTATCTATAGAAGACTCCGTTAGGAGGTCTTCTACCTATAGAAGACTCTGTTAGGAGGTCTTCTATGTATATAAGACTCTGTTAGGATTTCTTCTATCTAAAGAAGACTCTGTTAGGATTTCTTCTATCTAAAGAAGACTCTGTTAGGAGGTCTTCTACATATAGAAGACTCCGTTAGTAGGTCGTCTATCTATAGAAGGCTTTGTTAGATGGTCTTCTACTTATAGAAGACTCCGTTAGGAGGTCTTCTACTTATAGAAGACTCCTCTAGAAGGTCTTCTATCTACAGAAGACTCTGTTAGGAGGTTTTCTACCTATAAAGGTTTTCTTCTACCTATAGAAGACTCTTTTAGGAGGTCTTCTACCTATAGAAGACTCTCTTGGGAGGTCTTCTATATATAGAGGACTACTTTAGTAGGTCTTATATCTGTAAGAGACTCCGTTCTTCTTTTTATAGAAGACTCCGTTAGGAGTTCTTCTATCTACAGGAGACTTCGTTAGGAGGTCTTCTTTTTATAGAAGACTCCGTTAGTAGGTCTTCTATCTATAGAAGACTCCGTTAGGAGGTCTTCTATCTATAGAAGACTCTGTTATCTACAGAAAACTCCTTTAGTAGGTCTTCTATCTACAGTAGACTCCGTTAGGAACTTTTCTATCTATAGAAGAGTCCGTTATGAGGTCTTCTATCTACAGAAAACTCCTTCAGGAGGTCTTCTATCTATAGAGGACTCCTTTAGTAGGTCTTCTCTCTACTAACTCCGTTAGGAGTTTCTACCATTTACAAAAGACTCCTTTAAGAGGTTTCTTGTCTGTTTCAGACAAGGAGACAGCCTTTCGTGTGACCTCTTCAACATCCTGCTAGAAAAGGTTATACGAGAGGCAAACGTCAAAAGAAGTGGCACAATCTACACCAATAGTCACATGTTACTTGCTTATGCTGATGATATAGACATCATGGGTCGATCAGTAAAAGAAGTAACTGATACCTTTATAAAAGTCGAAGGAGAATCTGCTAAAGTGGGTCTGGCGGTAAACGGTGAGAAGACCAAGTTGATGGTGTCGACGCGCAATGCGTCCATTGAGCTCGGACCGACTGTGGAAGTTGGTTCCTATAATATTGAGGTAGTAAAAGACTTCGTCTACCTTGGCACCTCCGTCAACACAACAAACGACATCAGTTGTGAAATAAAAAGAAGAATTGTATTGGCCAACAGATGCTACTTTGGATTAAGTAAGCAGTTTAAAAACAAAGCCACATCTCGTCAAACAAAAATAACGCTCTACAAAACACTGATACTACCCGTGCTGATGTATGGCTCCGAAGCCTGGGTACTTGCGCAAGCAGACATGGCAGTGCTTGGTGTGTTTGAGAGAAAAATTCTTCGAAAGATCTACGGACCAATCTGCGTTGACGGTGAATATCGACGTCGCATGAACCACGAGCTGTATCTGCTATACAACGACATCAATATTGTTAAACGTATCGAGATGCAGCGATTGCGTTGGCTAGGCCATATCAAAAGAATGAGCGATGATGAACCCACTAAAAAGGCGTATGAATACATGCCACATGGCGGTGCACGCAGAATTGGCAGGCCAAGGAATAGATGGCGCAAACAAGTGGATGATGAGATGACAAGGCGCGGTATTCCAGAGAGCAAAGCAACAAATAGAGAGGAATGGAGATCTCTTCTTAGTTCGGCCTATAGAACAAATGTTCTGTAATGGGCTAGCTAAGTAAGTAAGTAAGTAAGTAAGAAGAATCATCTACTAGGTTTTCTTTCTATAGAAGACTGCTTTAGAAGGTCTTGTATCTATAGAGACTCATTTTGGATATCCTCTATCTACAAAGGACTCCATTAGGAGGTCTTCTATCTATAGAAGACTCTGTTAGGAGGTCTTCTATCTATAGAAGACCCTGTTAGGATTTCTTCTATCTAAAGAAGACTCTGTTAGGAGGTCTTCTACATATAGAAGACTCCGTTAGTAGGTCTTCTATCTATAGAAGACTTTGTTAGGTGGTCTTCTATCTATAGAAGGCTTTGTTAGGAGGTCTTCTACTTATAGAAGACTCCTCTAGAAGGTCTTCTATCTACAGAAGACTCTGTTAGGAGTTCTTTTACCTATAAAAGACTCTGTTAGGAGGTCTTCTACCTATAGAAGACTCTTTTAGGAGGTCTTCTACCTATGGAAGACTCTTTTAGGAGGTCTTCTATCTATAAAAGACTCCGTTAGGAGGTCTCCTACCTACAGGGGACTCCGTTAGGATGTCTTCTTTCTATAGAAGACTCCGTTAGGAGTTCTTCTATCTACAGGAGACTTCGTTAGGAGGTATATCTACAGAAGACTCCGTTAGGAGGTCTACATTTTATAGAAGACTCCGTTAGTAGGTGTTCTATCTATAGAAGACTCTGTTACGAGGTCTTCTCTCTATAGAAGACTCTGTTAGGAGGTCTTCTATCTATAGAAGACTCTGTTATGAGGTCTTCTACCTATAGAAGACTCTCTTGGGAGGTCTTCTATATATAGAGGACTACTTTAGTAGGTCTTATATCTGTAAGAGACTCCGTTAGGAGGTCTTCTTTTTATAGAAGACTCCGTTAATAGGTCTTCTATCTATAGAAGACTCCGTTAGGAGGTCTTCTATCTATAGAAGACTCTGTTAGGAGGTTTTCTCTCTATAGAAGACTCTGTTAAGAGGTCTTCTATCTATAGAAGACTCTGTTAGGAGGTCTTCTATATATAGAGGACTACTTTAGTAGGTCTTCTATCTGTAAGAGACTCCGTTAGGAGGCTTTATATCTATAAAAGACTCCGTTAGGAGGTCTTCTATCTATAGAAGACTCTGTTATCTACAGAAAACTCCTTTAGTAGGTCTTCTATCTAAAGTAGACTCCGTTAGGAACTTTTCTATCTATAGAAGAGTCCGTTAGGAGGTCATCTTTCTATAGAAGACCGCTTTAGAAGGTCTTGTATCTATATAGACTCATTTTGGATGTCCTCTATCTATAAAGGACTCCGTTAGGAGGTCTTCTGTCTATAGAAGACTCTATTAGGAGGTCTTCTACCTATAGAAGTCTCTGTTAGGAGGTCTTCTACCTATAGAAGACTCTCTTGGGAGGTCGTCTATATATAGAGGACTACTTTAGTAGGTCTTATATCTGTAAGAGACTCCGTTAGGAGGTCTTCTTTTTATAGAAGACTCCGTTAATAGGTCTTCTATCTATTGAAGACTCCGTTAGGAGGTCTTCTATCTATAGATGACTCTGTTAGAAGGTTTTTTCTCTATAGAAGACTCTGTTGAGAGGTCTTCTATCTATAGAAGACTTTGTTAGGTGGTCTTCTATCTATAGAAGACTCCGTTAGGAGGTCTTCTATCTATAGAAAACTTTGTTAGGTGGTCTTCTATCTATAGAAGACTCCGAAGACACCGTTAGGAGTTCTTCTATCTACAGGAGACTTCGTTAGGAGGTCTTCTTTTTATAGAAGACTCTGTTAGGAGGTCTTCTATCTATAGAAGACTTCGTTAGGAGGTCTTCTATCTATAGAAGACTCTGTTATCTACAGAAAACTCCTGTAGTAGGTCTTCCATCTACAGTAGACTCCGTTAGGAAGTTTTCTATCTATAGAAGAGTCCGTTATGAGGTCTTCTATCTACAGAAAACTCCTTTAGGAGGTCTTCTATCTATAGAGGACTCCTTTAGTAGGTCTTCTCTCTACTAACTCCGTTAGAAGTTTCTACCATTTATAAAAGACTCCTTTAAGAGGTTTTTTGTCTGTAGAAGAATCATCTACTAGGTTTTCTTTCTATAGAAGACTGCTTTAGAAGGTCTTGCATCTATAGAGACTCATTTTGGATGTCCTCTATCTACAAAGGACTCCGTTAGGAGGTCTTCTATCTATAGAAGACTCTGTTAGGAGGTCTTCTACCTATAGAAGACTCTGTTAGGAGGTCTTCTATCTATAGAAGACTCTGTTAGGATTTCTTCTACCTAAAGAAGACTCTGTTAGAAGGTCTTCTACATATAGAAGACTCCGTTAGTAGGTCTTCTATCTATAGAAGACTTTGTTAGGTGGTCTTCTATCTATAGAAGACTCCTTTAGTAGGACTTCTATCTATAGAAGAATCCGTTATGAGGTCTTCTATCTATAGGAGACTCCGTTAGGACGTCTTCTATCTTTAGAGGACTCCTTTAGTAGGACTTCTATCTATAGAAGACTCCGTTAGTAGGTCTTCTTTTTATAGAAGACTCCGTTAGTAGGTCTTCTATCTATAGAAGACTCCGTTAGGAGGTCTTCTATCTATCGAAGACTCTGTTAGGAGGTCTTCTATCTATAGAAGACTCTGTTAGGAGGTCTTCTATCTAAAGAAGACTCTGTTAGGAGGTCTTCTACCTATAGAAGACTCCGTTAATAGGTCTTCTACCTATAGAAGACTCTGTTAGGATGTCTTCTATCTAAAGAAGACTCCGTTAGGAGGTCTATCTACAGAAGACTCCGTTAGGAGGTTTTCTTTTTATAGAAGACTCCGTTAGGAGGTCTTCTTTTTATAGAAGACTCCGTTTGTAGGTCTTCTATCTATAGAAGAATCCGTTAGAAGGTCTTCTATCTATATAAGACTCTGCTAGGAGGTCTTCTATCTATAGAAGACTCCGTTAGGAGGTCTTCCATCTATAAAAGCTCTATCCATAGAAGACTCCGTTAAGAGGTCTTCTATCTATAGAAGACTCCTTTAGGACGTCTTCGATCTAAAGAAGACACAGTTATTAAGTCTTCTATCTACAGAAGTATCCGTTAAGAGGTCTTCTATCTATAGAATACTCCGTTAGGAGGTCTTCTATCTGTAGAAGGCTCCGTTAAGAGGTCTTCTATCTCTAGAAGAGTCCATTCTTCTACTAAAAGAGGATTGCTTTAGGAGGTCTTTTGTTCATAGAAAGCTCCGTTAGGAAGTCCTCTATTTGTAGAAGTCTCCTTTAGACTCATCTATGCAGGAACCCTTTGAGGAGTTCTTCCACTGCCACCGTGGTGCAGTGGTATGCACACCCGCTGTGCATTCAGAAGGTCTGCGGTTCAATTCCCAGGCCAGGCAACATCAAATTTTCTACGGTGGCAAAATACGCCCCAGTAATTTTGGCGATATTTCCTGAGTATTTCAGTCATGTAAAACTTCCCTACAAGTGGTGTCTTAAGCGGTGTTCGGATTCGGTGATAAACAGTAGGCCACCACATATCATTGAGCTGAATATGAATCAGGGAGCACTCCCTTTTTGTGAGATCTTCTGTTTTATTCTCTTATCTATAGCAGACTCTTTTTGGAACTGTTTCATTTGAAGAAATGTCCTATAGGAAGTCTTCTATTTATGGTACACAATTTAATATCAGCAAGACCACTAAACTCAATGTACATCCTCCCCAAAAATTCCAAACAAATGTTTGAAACGAAGTTGTTTAAAATTAAATAAAATGTTTTGTTGTTGTGTTTTCATTTAATTAACTACAACTTCGAATTTAACACGATTCTAATAAAGATAAGTGACCCGTTCACCCGGTCGTTAGACTCGGAAACTATGTCATTTCTAACTACTCTACAATTCAATTCCATTAAAAAAGAACATTTGGAAGACAGACAGACAGACAGGACGGACGACATAACTTGAAGTACAGAGAACATGTAAAAGTTGCATCAAACTAATAAAAAACGACTACAACCAACAACAACAACAAAAAGATAAATACAATAGAAAATTTACAACAACCACAATAAATAAAACCAACTAAATTCCAGTGCAATCCTAAATGCTCGGAATTGGATTCTCAAGAAACTACAATAACGTTTTAATTAACACGATGCGACGAGTCGGTGGGAGAGTGAGTTGACGGGTTGGTGGGGACACATTGGATGGAAGATGTACTCGAAGACTCTCAAGAACAATAACTAAAGAATTTAACAACTTTTTTTTCTTTTCTGTAATGTTGAATTGTTGTTTGGTGTTGGCTGTTGAGAGCGTTGTATTGTTGTTTGTTTTGTTAACTGAGTTTTTATTGGCATTTGATGTGCGATGTGCGTTGACCCCTTTTCTGTTCTTCTTTTCTTGTTGTTTGTTGTTTTATGAGCCAAAGTTTGTTGGAATTTTGTGTTGTTCGTTCTTGTGTTCCACTGCTCTGCACTTTGGCCAGACTGCAATGCCATGTCAAATCGTGAGCGTATTCATAGTACCCTACATCCGTTAAAGGTTCAACAAAGCGAATATTCATGCCACCACCAGTGTGAGTCATTTAAGTGTTGAAAGTATTGTTGTTGGTTATCAAAATCTACTCTTTGTCGTTTTTCTCCCACCCTCGCAACAGACAATGTCATTTATCAAATGCACTCAGCCATATCTTGAAATGAAAATGTTGCAGTTTTCCTGTTGTTTTTCGCCTGTTGCAAGTTCGTTTTTTGTTTTTTTTGCCGGTGTTCTTGGTTAGGTAGTGTTAACATAGGGCCAAGCTTTTTATGTTCTCCACAAGGAGAAATTGTAGTCTTTGAAAATATGGTTAACCAAGCAGTTATGTTACATTAGAGGCAAATTGTTGAGGGGTTCAAAAACGAATTTTTGTGACTTTTTGCGTGATATGACGGAATATTTAAAACGCCTCATACAGCGACGCACAGTGTCACGACCGTGGCCAAAAATGGTCAAAACCAAGTACTTCCGAGTACGAATTTATTGATGAGAAATGATAGTAAACATTTCAATTTGAAGGAATTTGAAGTATGGTATTGATATGTCAAGTAGTTTTTTCTATGTGAAGGTTCAAATCCGATAATTGTTGGAAATATGCATTTTTGTCCTTATTTTACTAAAATTAAAAACTTTTATTATGCTCCAATATTTTCATATTTAAAGTAGTTTATCGTTCTAAAATAAGTTTTTACAGTTGCTTTGGATGTAATAAACGCGAATTTACATTTGTTTAGAAGTAAATAGTGATCATATGGTGTTTACAGGTACCCATGTCTGTAGTACTTAGTACAAATTTGAAAATTAGTAGAGTGGGAAAAAATTGTATACAAGTGTATATCGATATTATGTGCTGTTTGAGTGGTGAAAAGTTAGTACTTTAAACGTATAAAGGTTTCAGCTGCAGAGGTTTGCAGACGAACATGTTATTTCTCTTTTTCAGTGACCACCTCACTCAGGTGTTACCCCCTTTTTAATAAAGCATTTTGCGGGGTTGGCTATTGCGCTAAAAAGAAAATACGAGGACCTATACCGACAGATTTCTGGTGGAAAGTTATAAGCTCCAATGAAGACTAAATACCGATTTTCAGCGATTTCAGTGTGATAATGAAGCTAAAACCTCCAAAATACCGAAAATCGGGAGGTACCGCCCTATGGGGGCTATATAAAGGCGTTGACCTATGGAGACAAATTTCAAGTACCCCAAACGAAGACTAAGTACCAAATTTCAGCAATTTCGGTGTAATAATGTGGCTGAAAGCTACAAAATACTGATAAACGGGAGTTACCGTTCTATGGGGGCTATATCAAAACGTGGACCTACACCCACAATTCTCTGTTGGAATGTTTCATCACCAGTTTTCAGTATTTTTGGTTGGTTAGTGTGACTAAAACTTTCAAAATACTGAAAATCGGGAGATACTGTTCTATGGGGGCTATATCAAAACCTGGACCGATCACCCCAGTTTTTTGCCCTGAAGATTGTAAGCCAATAATAGGTCCGTGTACCAAAATTGATGCACCTACGATAACTCCTTCTATTTTTGGCCACAGTTAATACGAACTCGCGACATAGTGAGACGTGCGGCCGAGTGCACTCGTGAAGGAAGAATGTTGCGAAGGCAATACCAAATTTCCATTTTTTAAGCTGCATCGTCGGCGGAAGAGCTCCTGTATGGACCAGGAATAGATGACTCCTTGTAATTTTACCAAAAATACATTTTTATACCCTCAGCATCTATGCTAACGTGGGTATATACATACACTTTCATACGGGCAGAATGTGCCTCATCGAAATAATGATTTTATACCCCAAGTATGTTTGGACGAAATGTGTTTCAGGCAATTTGGAGTCGATTTAGCAATGTCCGTCCGTCTGTCTGTCTGGCTGGTGCGCACAATAACTCTCGAACGGATGAACCGATTTGGTCCAAAATTAGGCTTTCGCAATATTTTGTCCAAACTTAGTTTAAGTTCGAAGATGGTTTATATCGGTCCACTCCTTCCGGTACCTCCCCCACAAAAGTTCGAAAATGTTCGGAAAATTTTTGCGCTCGATAATTCTTGAAGAGAGTAACCGATTTGGTCCATACTTTGCACATCGTGAAATTTTTACCAGACTTAGATGAGGTTCCAATATGGACTCAATCGGTCTACTCCTTCGGGTACCTCCCACACAAAATTTCGGAAAAGTTCAGTTTAGCACCAGCTCACGAATCGGTTTGATTTTTGTTGCAGCAACTTGCATTCACTGCCCTCCATACGACGATAAAAATTTCATCAGGGGTAAGTCTATACTTCCTGAGAAAATAGCCTGAAAGATGCAAAAAACCCCAATGACACCGTGTGTAGAGGTCAGAGCGCAAGATAACTCTAGAATGGATTTGCCGATTCGGTCCAAAATTTGGCCTTCGTAGCAGTTTGTCCAAACATAGTTTAAATTCGAAGATAAGCCATATCGGTCCGCTCCTTCAGATACCTCCCCCACAAAAGTTCAAAAATGTTCGGAAAAATTGTGCGCACGATAACTCTTGAAGGGAGGGACAGATGTAATCCATACTTTGCACATCCTAATATATCTACCAGATATAGATAAGGTTTGAATATGGACTATATTTGTCTACTCCTTCTGGAACCTCTCACACAAAATTTCGGATATATTCACTTTAAGACCTGCTCTCGAAGCACTTTGATTTTTGTGGAAGCGATTTGCATTCGCTAAAGTTTTTTCAGGGACAAGTCCATATTTCTTGGGAAAACAGCCAGAAAGGTGTAATAAACCCCTATGTCACCATATGTAGCGGTCGGTGAGCACGATAACTCTCGAACTGTTCAACCGCGTCTTCGCCATAGTATATCCAAACTGAGTTTCATGGGGCAATACCGGTCCACAACTTCCGATACTTCTCCCCAATATTTAAAAAATGCTATGACGATATCACTTGAATGGGGCAACCAATTTGGTCCAAACTTTGGATCTCCTTATATTTTGTCAAAATTTAGTTTAACTTCAAAAATGGCCCATATCGGTCCTCTCTACAAAAGTTCAACATTTGTGTCTTAGTACAGTTAATTTCTAATCCAGATTTTTGTCGGCAAGTTCAAATGCCCAAAAAGAGCCACAAGACCTTAAATACATTCGATCTGTCCGTAGGTGAAAGTTTTACTTCACATTGGCTGAGGGTATATATCAGTCGGGAAAGCCGACTGACACTTTTTTACTTGTTTATTCATGTAAACCGAAATAAAAACTTAAAACGCGTTTTTCACGAAATGCAATTTTTAAAATCTGTGCCAACGATAGCTCGAAAACGAATAGACCGACCTTCGTATATTTTAGTGAGCTTATTAAATACATAAAAATCTTGTCTTTAAGCGAGACAGTTTTTTTTAATTTTTTTGGGCGATTTTTGGGCAAAGATCGTTCCATGTTTTCGTTAAAATCGAAATTTTGACTTTTACAGGTCACTATTTTTGTTAAAATAGATTCTTGAAAATTCTGTTTCGCTTAAAGACAAGATTATTAGGTTCTTAAAACGCGCACCAAAATATATGAAGATCGGTACATTCATTTTCGAGCTAGCGTTGGCACCGCAAAACGCATTTACGCACAAAACTGCCATTTACCACAAAACTGGGCAATATTTTTCAACAACAAAAATTCCAAAGGTAGTTTAAGATGTGCTCTTTCATAGGAATAAAAGATTTACCTAAAAATATTGGTAGTTTTCTGTGAAAAATTATGAAAATTGTGTTTTTTGGCCAGCACAACTAGGGATAACCCCTTAAGTAGTCTCCAGCATGATTTATACACTTTTTCTTGCGTTCAAACCTATTGGCGATGCACTATTTCCACTCCGATTGAGACACCTTCAAAACATGGTTTTTGAACGCTTTTACAGCATCTTCAGGCAACAAAAATTGTTGACCACTCCTTATCTTCTTGATGTGCTGGAATCAAATGAAGTCATTGGATCCCCAGTCATGGCTGTACGACGAATGACCCATCAATTCCACGTTTTGTTCGGTCAAACAGGCGCTGGTTTGAATCTATGTATGAAAGCCCACATTGTCATGATGCAGAATGATTTGCCTTCTCTTGTTCGTTTTTCGAACTTCTCATGAGAATTCAGGCAAACAAATTATAGTGCACCACTCCGAATTAACCATCCTACACTTCTCAAGCTGTATAGTCGCCACACGGTCAGTTTTTCTGAAGAAACAGGCAACCTTTTGCTTCGAAGTGCTTCTTACATGAACAACTTTCGTTTGATTTGGCTCGCTTTCGAAGACCCAAACTGCCGATTCCTGCTTTGTTTCAGGCTCCTAAGCATAGATCCTAGATTCGTCGTCTGTGACAATCTTATAAATGTCGTTTGAAGCACCGCGATCGATTTTTTGCTCAATTTCTTTGAACCAATTCACAGGAGCCTTTTTTGAGCGATTGTCCAATTTTTCTGGATCTAACTAGAAAAATCTATTTTTGCGGCCAGGTGTTTATGCAATAACAAATGTTATTTGGTGGAAGAAATGCCCAAGGATGCCTCTATCTCATGGTATATAATATGACGATCTCAACGACAGATTTTGGGCGATCCTCACGACCATCGTTTTTTGGCGAGTGCCGACCACGGTTGAATTTATTAAAACAGTTTTTCATAGTGCTATATGATGGTCCTTTATCGACATACAAAGATTTAATTTGATATATACACTCTTGCGGTGATTATCTACGTCAAAAGTTATGAAAAATTCTTAGACGAAAATGTTCACAAGTAAATTCAATTTTTTCGCGAAGTGATTTTTATAAGTCGCTGTAAACAACACATAGCATGGTCGTACGACAAACTGTCCTGAGTAAGTCTAGACTAAAAACTGTCAAACTATCCAAAAAAATTTCAATCTTGTAGAGAATTTTCACAGCTATAAGATTTTTTCTAGTCCCATTTCTATAAGACTTGTCGTTGTCAGGAAAATCGGGTAAGCACCTTCCATTTAAAGTTAGTTCAGGCGCACCGTAATGGTTAACCAAGCGATTATGTTACATTAGGGGCAAATTTTTGAAGGGCTCAAAAACGACGTAGGCAGAAATGCGTCTCGACACTATTTAGGGGGGCCACTTGACAAAATTTGAGCTTTCAAAATGTCTGGTTACAATGGTGGCCTCATTAGAGAAATAATTTATTTTGATTTTGACAAAAACTCAAATAAGCCTCCTGGCAAAAATAAAAATTCAGAAAAGAAGTTAAAAGGAGTAAGTAAGTATTGGCCAGCTTTGCCGACAGAGATATACCATTAGCCTGTGTGAATTGAAACTCTTCTTTCAAAAAAAAAAAAAAACGTGTGTATTTAGGGGGATTTCAGAGTTTTGGGCGTATGAACTTGCCGACGAAAGTATGGATTTGGATTAAAGCTCAAAAGTTTTGCAGGGGAGGTACCTAAAGGAATGGACAGATATAGATCATTTTGGAAGTGAGTCTTATTTTTGGAGTCATTCCACTCGATAGATATCGCTCCAACCAGTCATTTCAGTATGGTAACCAATTTAGACCTTTGGACTATATATCAGGAAATGTGGACTTGGCCACTGTAAACAGGGAGAATAAAATCGGTAAAAAAAATTTGAACATTTATGTGGGTGCTAACACACGGAGCGGACCGATAGGGCCCACTTTTGAACATAAACTAAGTTTGGGCAAAATATTTCGAGATGCAAATATTACGATATGCAAAATGTTGACCAACGCAGTATTTAGGTCGAGAATTGTCGTGCACACTAGCCACTACACATGCTGGCCTTAGGGTTTTTTAATCTTTCGGGTCATTTTCTAAAGAAGTATGGACTTGCCACTAAAAAAACTTGTACCATCGTAATTGGGGTCTTGAGTGAAACCTGTTGAAAGAAAAATCAAAACGATTCGAGAGGAGGTCCTAACCTGCACTTCTCCGAAATTTGGTGCGGGAGGTATCCGAAGGAGTTGACATTTATAGTCCATATTCAAATCTGATCTATGTCTCGTACAAATATTACTATGTCCAAAGTATCGTTTGCTGCCTTCGAGATTTATACTGCACACAATTTTAGCGAAAAGTTTTGAACTATTGTGTGGAGGTACCCGAAGGAGTGGACCGATATGGCCCATCCTCGAACTTAATCTAAGTTTGGACAAAATATGACGATACCAAAAATTTGATTCGAATCGATTGATCCGTTCGAGGGTTATCGTGCCCACCAGCCAGACAGGCTAAATCGACTGCAAATTGTCTGAAATGAATTTCGTCCAAACATACTTGGGATTTAAAACCGTTATTTCGATGAGGCACATTTTTAGTCGTATCAAAGTGTATATACCCTCAGTATAATAACATATACTGTTGTATTAAACACGATCCGAGAAGTAACATAAATTTAAGTGCAAACGTGTTGAACTTTTGTGGAGGAAGTACCGGAAGTAAAGGTCGGAAATAGTCCGTCTTAGAACTTGTTCTAAGTTTGGGAGTCACTCTTTTCAACAGTTATCATTTTAGTTGGTCACCGTAGGATTTTTATCACAGAAAATGTGGATATACTCATTGTAAGCCGAACGTCCTTGTCGTACTTTTGTTAAAAATTTCAAAGTGGTCTTCGGACAGGCCTGAAAATGCATCTAAGAGAAGTTTCCGGTATTTTTCATCTGGGAACTTGATATAAGTTTGAGAGAATTTTTACGATATTCCGAGGTTGGACTGGTGGATTGTGCCCACCAGCCTTTTTTGTTGGGCACCGTTGGTTTATATAAGCTTTTGAACCAGAAAGCATGGACAAACATTTGTCGCTGTAAAGAGGGCCTCCAAATGCCCTTAAATTTCATGACGCTTTAAATTTCAGTTAATCCCCACAACGTTTTGAAAGTTTTTTTGTACCATCGTAATAGGACTTAGAATCACAATAACATGCAAAATGTTTAAACTGTTATAGCAAAGATCAGTTTGGAATTGGAATTTTATTTCGGGCCACACCTTTCAAAAATTTTCGCAAAAGTGAATTTTAAGGTCATGTCTCTGTAATGGGATTCTCTAACGCATTTTTTGGTTACTGACAAAAATCTGTAAAATTAAAACTCAAAATTATGAATGAAAAGTATGAACAAAAGTAGACAACACTGTTGCTATCGTTAGGACTTATCGACAAACTTTTTTTGGTTGCTAACTTACCGGCAAATTTCGTTAATTACCGAAATTATAAGCATTTTAATTTTACCGATTTTTGTCTATAACCAAAAAATGCGTTAAAGAATCCCACTACAGAGACATGACCTTAAAATGCACTTATGCAAACTATTTGGAATGGTGTGGCTGACAATAGTCCCTATTCCAATCTGACCTATGCTTGAAACAAATATTACGACGTGCAAAGTTGGGATCAAATCGGTTACTCCCCCACACAGTTATCATGTGCACCATTTTAGCCAACATGTTTGAACTTTTGTACCGGAGGTACCCAAAGCAGTGGACCGTAACGGATCATCTTTGAACATAAACTACATTTGAAAAAAATATTACAAACTTAAATCAAGTTCGCAGATGGAATATATACGTTCAATCGTTCGGTACCACCTCTGCTGATATTTTATTTTATACAGTTTCATAGGCTGCGGATATTTAGATTGCAGCAGAACCAACTGATTTATTTACTTGTGTATAAGAATTTTGTATAGCAAGTCAATTCCTGGGTATTGTTTCGAAAACTTTCGTTTCAAAAAGAAATTCAATTTCAAATCCAAAGCTTAAAATGTTTATCAAGATGTGATTTATGGGTATCTACTTTATAAGCTTCCCTCCATGAAAACGTATTTAAAATCTGATTAATTGAATTATCCCGTTCAGACGAAACAACTAAATAATAACAATATTAATTTCAAAATTATTTTCAAAAGTCATTAATTTTTACAAGCAAACAATTGTTGAATTTTAAATTCTCCATTTGAATGGTGGCCAAGCTCAGCTATCATTCCAAGTCTTTTAAATGGATTTTCTTTTCATTTTTGAATTGGTAATTAATTGCTTCAATACCCCCTCCCAATTAAAGATAATCCCCCAGCAAACACCAGGGAGGTAGGGGAAAAACACGCACACAAAGACACCTAAATACATGATGAAAATACCACATAATAGAATTACTACGTTAATGATCAAAGCACGGCAGGAATACAATTGGAAGACAAAAAGAGGAACACTTGACTTTTCTTCTTTCATTTGTGGGTTCTTTTCTTTTTTTTTTGTGTGGAAAAAGAGAAATTAATGTTTCATTTGATCAAACGCTTATTGTATGTTGATATGTGTGAATAAAACGAAAATTGTCTGTCTGTTTGTCCGTCTAAGCTGGTCGGTCGGTCCATCATCTAATGTAAGGAAAGGGGAAGCGAACCCCTCCAACGAGACAATACAAATCAAATGAACATTTGTTGGCTTGGCTGGTGGAACAATCACTGTCACTGCTTGCTGGCTGGTCGACTGGATGGCTGAGACGATATGCAACCAAGCGACCGACCAGCGTACTCATACAACAGTGACGACGTCAAATAGACATACAAACATTCATCACCCTGCTGTTGTTGCTGCTGCTGCTGCCTCTGATTGTTGTTAAAGAACAATAAAACCATAAAAAAGACACGAAACAAAGGTACATTGTCTAACCGTTCGTTAGATTCTGCTTGCTTTTAAGCCGTCAAAGTTACAACAGTTTGGGATCATTGCACTGAGAGAAATTTCCTATCTGGAGGACAACAGTTTTTTGAGCAGTTTTGTCTATGGAAGAAATTTAAAATAACAAAGGGACAATAACATATTAGCTCAATGCTATGAGACGAGCTTTTTATCGCCGAATCCGAACGGCGTGTCTTAAGACATAACATGTAGATAACTTTTACATGATTAAAATACTCAGGCAGCGTCGGCAGAATTACGCTGAGGTATATTTTTGTCATCACTGAAAATGTGATGTTGTCTGGTCTGGACATTGAAGGGGTTACTCGCAGACGTGAGGCCTTCAGAATTTATGCTAACGAGGGTATATACACTTTCATACGTGCAAAATGTCCCTCATCGAAATAATGGTTGTAGACCCCAAGTATGTTTGGACAAAATTTGTTTCAGACAATTTGGAGTTGATTTAACAATGTCCGTCCGTCTGTATGTCTGTCTGGCTGGAGCGCACGATAACTCTCGAACGGATTAACCGATTCGTTCGAAAATTTGGCTTTCGTAATATTTTGTCCAAACTTAGTTTAAGTTCGAAGATGGGTTATATCGGTCCACTGCTTCCGGTACCTCCCCCACAAATGTTCGGAAAATTTGTGAGCACGATAACTCTTGGTTCATACATTGCACGTCGTGAAATTTCTACCAGACTTGGATGATGTTCCAATATGGACTCAATCGGTCGGTCCACTCCTTCGGGCACCTCCCACACAAAATTTCGGAAAAGTTCAGTTTAGGACCTGCTCTCGAATCGCTTTGATTTTTGTTGTAGCAACTTGTATTCACTGTCCCCCCATACGACGGTATAAGTTTCATCAGGGGCAAGTCCATACTTCCTACACCGTGTGTAGTTTTTGGCACGCAAGTTAACTCTCGAACGAATCTGCCGATTCGGTCTGAAATTTGGCCTTAGTAATATTTTGTCCAAACTTACTTTAAGTTCGAAGATGAGCTATATCGGTCCACTCCTTCAGATACTTCAACCCACAAAATTTCAAAAATGTTCGGAAAAATTGTGCGCACGATAACTCTTGATGGGATCGGTCACTCGCGTCGACGCCATTAACTTTGTCTTTTCGCCAGACCCACTTTTGCTGATTCTCCTTCGACCTTCTTAAAGGTATCAAGTTACTTCCTTTACTGATCATCCCACGATGTCAATATCATCAGCATAAGCAAGTGACATGTGGCTGTTGCTGTACATTGTGCCATTTTTGTTGACACTTGCATCTCCTTTAACCTTTTCCAGCTGGATGTTGAACAGGTCACACGAAAGGCTGTCTCCTTGTCTGAAACCTCTTTGTCTGAAACCTGAACTGTTTGGTGAGGTTTTTCCTACATTAACTGAGGACTTAGTATCAGTTAAATTCACCTTACAAAACTTGAATGAGCTTTGCGGGGATTCCAAATTCAGACATGGTTTGAAATACCTTTGAGCGTACGGGGCCGTCGAAGGCTGTCTTATAATCGACAAAAAAGTGGTAGATGTCGATTTGCATCTCTTGGGTCCTCTCTCTCTCTCTCTCTCTGGTGGACTTAACAACTAAAGCCGCATTGGTATGGTCCAATTATTTCATCGACCATAGGCTTTAGTCATGCGTACAATATCTCTGACACTATTTTGTAAGCAATAGGGAGAAGACTTATGCCTCTATAGTTAGAGCATACACTCACACACAGTATCCTCAGGTTCCAATCGTCGGATACTCGTTCTTTCTGCCAGAAGGTGCTAACTAGCTGATGAATACACCTTATCAGCGTGTCGCCTCCGGTTTTGAACAGCTCTGCTGGTAAGCCATCGGCTCATGCTGCCTTATTATTCTTCAGCCGATTTATTGCTGTCTTTACCTCATCTTGGCTGGGAGGTATACATGCAATACCATCTTCTGGGATTGGGACTGTGGTATCTTCGTCGTCTTCGCTGCTATTGGATACCACCAGTTTTGAAAAATGTTCTTTCCATATCCTGAGTACACTATCTGTATCAGTTACCAAATTACCTTGCTGGTCTCTACAGGAGGATGTGCCTGTACCAAAGCCATCAGTTTGTTGCTTGACTCTTTGGTAGAATTTTCGGACTTCATTCTGGCTCATGTACATCTCGATTTTTTCACACTCCCTCTTTTCCATCTCTCTCTTTTTACTGCGGAAAAGACGTTTCTTCTATCTCCTTTTCTCCCGATACCTCTCTCTCGTGCGCTACTGAATGAAGACTCTACATTGTAGAGTAGCCTTATGTAGCGTATTTTTCTCTTTGGTAGCAGCACGACACTCCTGGTCATGCCATGGATTCCTTGGTGGAGGTCTGTGATATTTAAGTATGGATTTGGCGGCTGTTTACATGGAGTGGGCAATAGTTTGCAATTGTGCTGATATGTTACCGGGACAAGAAGTGCTTTGATTAAGCAATTGGGCCAGTTGAGTGGAATATGATTTGGCTATCTGTTGTGATTGCAGCTTACCGATGGCACACTTTCGTGTTGTGTCTGTTCGTACTTTGTTTGCTACGCTTAACCGGTTGCGTACCTTTGCTGCAACAAGGTAGTGGCCCGAGTCTATGTTTGCATCTCGGAATGATCGTACATCCAACACGCTCGATGAATGTCTTCCATCTATCACAACGTGATAAATTTGATTTCTTGTTTTCCGATCCGGAGACAGCCAGGTGTCCTTATGAATGTTGAGATGTTTAAATCTGGTGCTGCTAACGACCATGCTTTTCATCAATAGGCTTTAGTCATGCGTACAGATATTTCACTATGTAGACTGAATTTCCCGACTGTTGGGCCAAAGATATTCTCCTTTCCTATTTTGGCATTAAAATCACCTAGGATGATTTTAATGTCGTGGCAGGGCAACGGTCATAAGGTTTTTCGTCCTCCTCTTCAGTGGGAGCATGAGCCCAAATAAAGCTGATGTTGAAGAATTTTGTCTTTATCCGAATTGTAGCAAGTCTTTTATTCACCGGAAGATTGAGGCCAAAACCTTCAAATTACCGAAATCGGGAGGTATCGTTCTATGGGGGCTATATAAAGGCGTGGACCTGTACCGACAAATTTCTGGGGGAAAGTTTTATAACATCGACGAAGACTAAATACCAAATTTCAGCCATTTCGATGGAAGATTGAGGCCAAAACCTTCAAAATACCAAAAATCGGGAGGTATTGTTCTATGGGGGCTATATAAAGGAGTTGACCTGTACCGACAAATTTCTGGGGGAAAATTTTATAACATCGACGAAGACTAAATACCCATTTTCAGCCTTTTCGGTGGGATATTGAGGCTACAACCTCAAAAATACCGTAAATCGGGAGGTACCGTTCTATGGGGGCTATATAAAGGCATGGACCGATATAGCCCATTTTCAATACCAAACATCCTAGGAGTGATAGAAAGTTCCATAACAAATTACAAAGCTCTATCTTAGAACTTGCGAGTTGTATCTTGATTGCAACAGATAGATAGACGGACAGAGGGACGGACGGACGGACAGAGGGATGCACATGGTTATATTGACTTAGAATTTCATGTTGATCAGGAATATATATTTTATGGGGTCTCTGACGAATATTTTGGAATGACAACTATAATTTTACCCTCTATATTATGGTGGAGGGTATAATGAATGTGATGAGCTTCGTCGAACCAATCTCAGTGACCCCTGAGTTGGGGAACTGTTATTGGAAGTTAATAGGTTGGTAGGGAAGCATTGGAGTAACTAGGGGCTAAATCATCTCAAGAATTGCAATATTGGAGCCGGAATAAGAGAAGTCACTCGCGAACCCACTCGCGAACCCTGAAAATCACGTTTGGCGTGTGGCCCTGACTGAATGGACGATATGCGTAAGCTGTTTTAATAGAGCACCCCGTGAGTGGTAGGGCGAAGAGTACTAAACCACCACACCGAAGAGGAACCACCACAATTTACAATAGATAATGTTGTAAATGCCATTCGGAACGCTAAATCATCCAAAGCCTTATGCTCTGACGGTATCTCCATGGTAATGCTGAAACCGATGGATGAATCGGGAATTGAGTATCTCACCAAAGTGCTCAACCTCTCACTAGTCACCCATGGCATGCCTGAAAAATGGGTAGGGTGGTCCGGCTACTGAAACAATACAAGGATATAAGCAAAGGTGGCCCTTCAAAGTCTCTTGAGGATTTACTCCTCCCCAGCGTCAGAAATAGTTACCCAATCGCCGATCATCATCATGGGTTCAGCAAGCACCACAGCAAAATAATAACGCTATACACCATCTCCACACAAATTAGTGGAGGACTCAAACAGAACAAGCCGTGCGATAGGACAGTGTTGGTTGGCGTTGGACTCATTAAGACCTTTGATACATCAAGCACTCTACGCTGTTTGAGGACATCGAGCACAGTTACCTCCGACCAAGTTTGAAACGTTGGAATTCAGTTGTACGTGGAATGCAAGAACAAGAAATCGAAGACCCATAGAGTGAAACAGGGAGTTCCTCAAGGTGGGGTGATATCTCGGGAACTCTTCAACTTCTGTCTCCCTTGTATTTTACCCCCTCCAGACGACATTGTGATCGTTCGGTACGCCGATGATTGTACCTTGGCCGCATGTAATTTTCCTAATGTTAGTTATGAAAGGATAAAGTCCTACCGCCTTTTTACGCTCCGGGAATATGTAAATATCCACCACTAAGGCTACGGCAGCTCTGTTCCCCGCATGGACTGCGGAGTTGAACACACAGTTGAATGTCCTGGCAGATGGTAACAGAATTCAGACACTAACTACCACATGATTCTAGGTGAAACATTCGAACGCGAATGTTACAGCTATCTGCGACAAACTGAGATGTAGGAACAAGGTCCGCAGCACTTGCACAAGGAAACTTTATTGACCACATAAAATACGATAGCTCGGTCTGTGCTAAGCTATGCGATGCTCGTATGGTCCGTGAATATAAATGCAACGCGATCGAAAAATATTTAAAACTGCCAGAACCCGGGGTGCCAAGTTGGTGGTTTTCCCGCTACTTGTGGTGATTTTTGATGTACAAAAACCACTGTTTAAGCGGGAATGTCAACTGTTGTAAGGTAAAAATCGTGGCTGTAGCGATTTTTACCTCGGAACAGTTGGCATCCCTGGTCAGAACGCCGACCTGAGAAGCTTCCCGATAAAACACAAAACTTGTAAAGGTTCGATCAAAGTTGCATTCTGCTTATTAAGACCAGCTGTGCATACCATTGTCACTGTGGTGCAATAGTATGCACACCAGCCTTGAACGCTGAAGGTCCTGGGTTCGAATCCCCGACCAGGCAAAATCAAAAATTTTCAACGGTGGCTAAATACCCCTCAGTAATGTTGACGACATTTTCTGAGTACATATTTCAGTCATGTAAAACTTCTCTACAAGTGGTGTCTTAAGACACGTCGTTCGGACTCGGCGATAAACAGTAAGTCCCATATCATTGAGCTAATATGAATCGGGGTGCACTCATTGATATGAAAGAAGTCTCCCTTAGGATGTTTGTGGAACAATTCTATAAATTATAATAACCCAAAAGTGTTTGATATCCCAACTTGACATAGAAGATAAAATTACAAGATGTCTATTTATGTTGTGGCGAGCAATTGTTGTTTTTCTTTGTTGTTAATTTATCTTCACATAAAACAATTAAAAAGCAACAATTTGCTTCGGAGTGGACTAAAAATATAACGCACGACCTCCTTGTTAATCAACATCAGCAAGAAGCAGAAGCAGAGTATTGACGCACAAAGTGTTCTCGTTATTTTTATTACAGGCTGCCAAGCAGGCAGCAGGCTGCTTACAAATGACAACGCCACAAGACACTTGTCCCATTCTTTGTCATTTTTACAAACCCCCCATAGGCGGAACTTTACAAGTTCTTCTATTTTAAAGTACAGTTTGGTTTTCAAATATAATTTGCATTGACTTTAATGGAAATTTATATGTCGCACGCAATGAATGACACTTTGGAACGAAGTAGGGACAACAACTTCTTTTCATAGATACATTGCCGACCTATGTTCTCTGGCATAGAAATGCAATCAACAAGAAAATGGAACAATCAAAGTGCAAATTTTCCACAGACTTTTTTTGTAAAATGATATGGGGGAAATTTGTGTATTAGGTCAGGTTAGTTGTGCGTAATGTGCAAGGAAGTTTGTGTGGTGATGGGGAACAAGTCAGAAGATTATATGTACATGTAATATGAATGAATACTTAAATAGATCCATTCTGAAGCTACAGATTTTATGTTTGTTTCGGACATAAGGAGTAGAACGTAGACGTCGATCAGAATTGATGTTATAGGAAACATTGAAGGATGACTTAAAAGTACCATAATATGCCACACTTATATCACTGATCTCAGGTTGTAGTTATAAATGGAAGGTGCTTACCTTGTTGAAGCAAAGGTACGTACCCGGTTAAACAGAGCGAATAAAGTAGCAACAGACACAACACGAAAATTAGACATCGGTAAGCTGCAATCAGAACTGATAGCCACAGCATATTCCACTCAACTGCCCCAATCAGCTCAATGGCAACGTATTGCCCACTCCATGCAAACAGCCGCAAAATCCATACTTGGATACCAGAAACCTCTACCGAGAAATCAATGGTATGACCAGGAGTGTCGTGCTGCTGCCGAAGAGAAAAATGCGGCATATAGGACTACTCTACAATCAGTAGCAGTAGAGCGCCAGAGAGGTATCGGGAGAAAAGGAGAGAGGAGAAACGTCTTTTCCTAAGGAAAAAGGAGAAAATAAAAAAGCGGGAGTTTGAAAAAATCGAGATGTACAGGAGCCAGAATGAAGTCCGAAAGTTCTACCAAAGAGTCAGGCATCAAACTGATGGCTTTTTTACAGGCACATTTTCCTGTAGAGACCAGCAAGGTAATTTGGTAACTAATACTGATAGTGTGCTCAGGATATGGAAAGAACATTTCTCCAAACTGTTGGTATCCGATAGTAGCGAAGACGGCGAAGATACCACATATCCAATCCCAAAAGATGATATTTAATGTATACTGCCCAGCCAAGATGAGGTAAAGTCAGCAATAAACCGGCTAAAGAATAATAAGGCAGCAGGAGCCGATGGCTTAGCAGCCGAGCTGTTTAAAACCTTAGGCGACACGCTGATAAGGTGTATGCATCAGCTAGTTAGCACCATCTGGACGGAAGAACGAGTACCCGACGATTGGAACCTGAGTATCTTGTGTCCCGTCCATAAGAAAGGAGACGAGACTGCATGCTCTAACTATAGGGGAATAAGTCTCTTCTCCATATTGCGCCTATAAGATAGTGTCAGGGATATTATGCGAACGACTAAAGCCTATGGTCAATAAAATAATGCGACTTTAGACCTGGTAAGTCCACCATTGATTGACCAGATATTTAGCCTCCGGCAAATCCTGGAGAAGACTCTAAGATGCAGATCGACACCTACACCTTTTTGTCGATTATAAAGCAGCCTTCGACAGTCCGCTAAGTTCAAAGGTATTCCAAGCCATGTCTGAATTTGGTATCCCCGCAAAGCTCATTCGAGTTTATAAGATGACTTTAACTGACACTAGGTCCTCAGTTAAAATAGAAAAGAAGCTCTCCGAACAATTCAGTACCAAAAGAGGTTTCAGACAAGGAGACAGCCTTTCGTGTGACCTGTTCAACATCCTGCTGGAAAAGGTTATACGAGATGCAAGTACCAAAAGAACAGCCACATTCCACTTGCTTATGCTGATGACATTGACATCATGGGACGATCAGTAAAAGAAGTAACTTGATACCTTTACCCTTTCGAAGGAGAATCGGCAAAAGTGGGTCTTGGAGTAAACGGCGAAAAGACAAAGTTGATGGTGTCGACGCTCAGTGCGTCCATGGAGCTAGGAACAGCAGTGGAAGTTGGTTCCTTTAATGTTAAGGTAGTAAAAGACTTCGTCTACCTCGGCAACGCCATGAACACAACAAACAACATCAGTTGTGAAATAAAGAGAAGAATTGTGTTGGTGAACAGAAAAAAACAACGCTTTACTACACCTAAGTTACTAGGACACACACCTATCTTCAGCATCTAGGTTCCTTAAGCCATCTGCGATGCGTAATTTTATGTTCCATAGCTTGAGAGCCTTCAGGGACGCCTAACTTTCGACAGAACCAGTCCTGTAAGACTGGGTTCAAGTTCTCTAGCCAACTCTGCTGCTTTCCCGATAGCTGGAGTCTCTGATCATAAGATGCTACAGATATCGTTTAGCTTATTTAAGTGTTTGATGACTGGACACTGGCGCTAGTGCAAATGAGAATTACCTTCAGCCCAAATATCTCAGCTTGGAGTACTTACAGAGTCAAACCTGAACGCGTTTGGTATATAATCACTCGGCACGTTCCTGGCCCGCGAAGACTAAAAGCCGAAGTTTATCCAAAGGTAGGAGTCTGATGATGCCTTTTGATTGTTCAGGAGACAGCACATGTCTACCATACGACTTCTTTCCTCAGCGACACACAATGGACACATGTGCAAACATCCCAGAATAATGCGCTCCGAGATTCCACGGTTCAATGAGGAGACCAGGAAATTGTTAGACAGACAACAGTTGCCGCAGGCTTCCTAACAGCCATCAAACTGTGATGGAGGATCCACCTCCCCGACACATCCATCAGGACTTCAGGTGCTTTTGTGATGAAATTCAAGATGGATGTCAACCGATTGTCGATAGCGAACTCCATGAAAGCCGTGATTCAACAGGCGTCCTACGAATCGATAAACGGCTTTCGTGCGGTGAACGGCAACCGCAAAGACGTTTCATTCTTGCACAACTTCGCTCCGGGTATGACAATATTCTCAATTTCCATAAAGAACGATAAATATGTGGTCATACTAGTTTAGGGCCCTTCTTTATAACCTCAGCATTTATGCCACTTTCATACGGGCAAAATGTGCCTTATCGAAATAATGATTTTAGATCCCAAGTATGTTTGGACGAAATTTGTTTCAGACAATTTGGAGTTGATTTAGCCATGTCCGTCCGTCTGTCTGGCTGGAGTGCACGATAACTCTCGAAGGGATCAACCGATTCGGTCCAAATGTTAGCTTTCGTAATATTTTGTCCAAACTTAGTTTAAGTTCGAAGATGGGTTATATCGGTCCACTCCTTCCGTCAGCTCCCCTACAAAAGTTTGAAAATGTTCGGAAAATTTGTGCGCACGATAACTCTTGAAATAAGTAACCGATTTAATCCATACTTTGCACATCGTGGAATTTCTACTAGATTTAGGCGATGTTCCAATCGGGCCACTCTTTGGAGCACCTCCCACACAAAACTTCGAAAAAGTCCAGTTTAGGACCTGCTCTCGAATCGCTTTGATTTTTGTTGCAGCAACTTGTATTCACTGCGCCCCATACGACGGTATAAGTTTCATCAGGGGCAAGTCCATACTTCTTGAGAAAATAGCCTGAAAGGTACAAAAAACCCCTAGGACATCGTGTGTAGTGGTTGGAGCGCAAGATAACTCTCGAACCGATCTGCAGATTCGGTCCAAAATTTGGCCTTCGTAATATTTTGTCCAAAATTAGTTTAAGTTCGAAAATAAGCCATATCGGTCCACTCCTTCAGGTACCTCCCCCCACAAACGTTCACAAATGTTCGGAAAATTGTGCGCACGATAACTCTTGAAGGGAATGACCGATTTGGTTCATACTTTACACGTCCTAAAATATCTACCAGATATAGATCAGGTTCGAGTATGGACTATATTTGTCCACTCCTTCGGGTACCTCCCACACAAAATTTTAGATAAATTCACTTTAAGACCTGCTCTCGAATCCCTCTGATTTTTATTGAAGTGACTTGCATTCGCTGCCCCAGTTCCAACGGTAAAAGATTTTCAGGGGCAAGTCCATACTTCTTGAGAAAACAGCCCGAAATGTGTAAAAAATCCCTATGGGACCATATATAGTGGCTGGAGAGCACGAAAATCTCTCGTACTGATCAACCGATTTGGTCCAACATTTGGGCTACATCATATTTTGTCCGGTCCACAACTTACGGTACTTCCCCCCAATATTTAAAAAAATGCGCGATATCTCTTGAACGGGTTGCCCCCTTTGGTCTAACGTTTGAATCTCTTAATATCTTGTCCAAATTTAGTTTAACTTCTAGGGTACCTCCCCCACAAAAGTTCAACATTTGTGTCTAAGGGCAGTTTGGGGTCGGTTCGAAGATCCTTTGGAAATGTACACCGATGCTACTCGTTGTGGTCCTGTTTACAGCGATATTATGTTTTCCGTGGACAAGTCCATGCTTCCTGACAAACTGGTCCAAAAGTTATATGATAACCCACTGAAATGAGCGCGATATCTATCGAAAAGATATGACTCTAAAATAAGATTCACTTCCATAATGGACTATGTCGGTCCATACATTTAAGTACCTCCTCCGCTACACTTTTGAACTTTAATCCTAATCCACATGTCGGTAAGTTCAAATGTCCAAAAAGGCCCACAAAATTCTGAAAATACGCTAATACATTCGATCTGACCGTAGATGAAAGTTTCAATTCACATCGGCTGAGGGTACATATATCACGGTGCTCTTGAAGCAATTTTAAATGGAAGGTGCTTACACCTGGGAAGTTTTTGCGGATTCGGAAACTACAATGTTCATAGATGAGAAAAATCAAAAAACACAAAAAAAAAAAATTGCCGCAGCGCTTTTTAAATAAATCGCGATTCAAGTTGACATTTTTAGAGTTTTTTTAGTTTTTCACGATTTTGCTTGGAAACCGCAAGTGTTATTGAAATGGGACTAAAGAAAATGTTGTAGCTATGAAAATTCTCCACAAGATTGACATTTATGATATTTTCGTAGGTTTTACGGTTATTGAGATATAGAAGTTCAAATTGGGACAATGCATTGACTATATCGTCTCCTTATAAAACAAGGTCATGACTACAATTTCCCAGCTTGAACTTATATATCTCAAAAATGGTACAACCTAGGAAAAAATTACGAAAACCAATCTTATATAGAATATTCACAGCTATAAGATTTTCTCTAGTCCCATATCGATAAGACTTACCGTTTTCAAGCAAATCGTAAAAACCTAACAAAAAACCAGAAAATGTGACCTGAACTTCTATATCTCAAACACGGTAAAACATACGAAAATATAATAGAGAACAATTTTGTAGAGAATTTTCACAGCTACAAAATTTTCTTTAGCCCCATTTTGATAGAACTTGCGGTTTTTAAGCAAAATCTCGAAAACAAAATAAACCTAAAATGTGAACTTTGACCGCGATTTATTTTAAAATCCCTACAGAGATTTTTTCTTGTTTTTAAATTTTTCTCACCTATGAGCATTGTAGTTTCAAAATTCGCAAAAAAATGCCCAGGTGTAACCGGTTTTTACTTAAAGTTAGTTAAGGCCCTCCCTGCTTAACATTGTTTTATAAGGTAGCGATAGAGTCAATGCATTGTCCAAATTTGAACTTCTATATCTCAATAACGGTAAAGCCTACGAAATTCTCATAAAGGTCAATCTTGTAGAGAATTTTCGTAGCTACAAAATTTTCTTTGTTCCTGTTTCGATGGGACTTGCGGTTTCCAAGCAAAAAAAACTCCTAAAAATGCCAACTTGAATCGCGATTTTTTTAAAAAGCGCTGCGGCTATATTTTGTTATTTTTCTCATCTATGAACATTGTAGTTTCAGGAAACTTCCCAGGTGTAAGCACCTTCCATTTAAAGTCGCTTCAAGAGCACCGTGCTATGTCGGCAAAGCCGACTGATACATTTTTGCTTGTTTTATTGATAGGTTCTTCAAGTGGTAGCGATGCGAAAGGTCATTTATAGTGAGGTTATCGATACGATCCGAGAGCGCATCCATTCGTTACGACCTGTGTTTTAAGTTTCCCCGAGAAACTTCATGTTTTCTAAAAGTGGGTTCGCAAGAAACCTGTCAGGTTCAAAATTATTGTGTTTCCTCACCTCTTCTGGGATCTAATCGCGACTCACCAGGTCTAATGCCTAACTCAAATAGACTCCATAAAACATTGCTGCCCTTAAAACCGAATGGTATTGTACACCCACTCCTAAAATTGCGACTCACTTCTCTCGACTCCAAAGCCAACAGAAAAACAAAGCATTTATGTTGTAGATGGATGCAAACAATAAAATTAATGCAACTACCGGTGTGTGCACTGATGCATGTCATGTTGTAGCAAGCTGTCTATTTATCTTCCAGTTGAGAACGAGGCGCAACGAGCAAATGAAAAATACAAGCAACAAAAACAATTGACATTAACCCGAAACAACAAACAAACGCTTGCAAGCACCAGCCAGCCAGTGCCATACCTTCGCAACCAACAGGCAACAGCCAGCAAACATGTCTTTCGTTAACATCATCTTTGGAGACTCGTTTGGCATAAATCAAGTTCTAATAGAACGGATATCCTCCCATCATAGTGCTTCCCCAACGCTCTCCTTCCCTATTCTTGCCTTCATCATTTATCTCCCCAAATGCAATTATCATCCAATTATTCTCTTACTTACCCAATGTCAATGCTGCAACTAACAACACACAAGGAGGCTGGCAGGCAGTCAAGTTGATGGCTGATCGGTCGGTTAGTTGGGTGGCAGGCAGATAGACAAAAGACAGTCTAAACAAATTTCTTTAAATTTCCCAAACACTTTAAGTGGCAAAATGGGGAAGAAGAAATCTATTTCCGATAATTTTGTTGGGATGTTTGTTTTATTTCTTCTTCTTTCTTTGGCTTTCTTGTTTTTTTTTTTGTTTATAAAACACTTTAACACTTTCTTTTTAAACAACTCCTTGTCGCATGGCAGATACAAACAAACAAATAGCGAGACTAAAGACCTTTGTTTTGACACCCAAGTTTTACTGAGCTCACACAGTTGGAATGAATCAATAAAATGATTTGTTATTCTTTTTTTTGTGTTTTTGTTTATTGTTATTGATTTCTTTACAATTTTCTTTCGTCTCCTTTGATCCTTATTTCTCTTCACACATTTGTGTGTATGTTTGTTATCATCACCAACTCGCAACAACAATTAATTAATTAATTTCCTCACACCAAAAAAATGGGGGCGAAGAAGGAGCGCAAAGAACTTCTTAATTTATTTGAACTTTTCCGTGAAGCACACACACAATGGAACACCCTCTCTATAAAAAAGTAAAAGCACCACAAATAGCTTTTGCAACGTTTTCCGTTTTTGCGAAAAATCCACTACCGTCAACTAACGACTGTTCACATCGAATGACCAGAGCAAAGTTTTGTGCAACTTGTTCAGCTTGCGGCTTTGTGCAAAAACCATCCAAATGAATGCCTCAACAGGCCAGGAGAGCCACAACTTTTTATCTCTTTTGGCAATTCTCTGTACTTTTTCTACAATTACTTTAGGACTCAACAAATATAACATTATTTCATGACTCTTTACAGTGCATGCAACTTAAGAGTTGCATTACTCGCTGTATGTTACATAGGAAGAGATGTGCAACTTCTAATTAACATTACAACATAGACAGGGACTCTTTGAGCCTCTCCTACTCAACTTATATTTAAATAAAAAATCTATTAAGAAATGTTAGGCTTCCTATATACTGGAGATCTATTATAGTCGTATGAACGTTAAAAAACTATGGTCGTTTTCTCGTAAATAAAAAGTAAAAAGTTTTAGCCAGCTTTGCTGACAGAGATATACCCTCAGCCTATATAAAATGAAACACTTTTTTTCTCAAAAAACTTATGTATTTAGCTAGTTTTCAAAGTCATGTGGATTAGGATTAAAGTTCAAAAGTGTTGTGGAGGAGGTACTTAAAGAAATGGACCGACATAGCCCATTATGGAAGTGGATCTTATTTTTGAAGTCATATCTTTTCGATAAATATCGCTCCCACTAGTCATTTCAGTTTTGACCAGTAAGCCAGAAAGCATAGACTTGTCCATGGAAAACATAATATCGCTGTAAACAGGACCACAACGAGCACCATCGGTATACATTTCCAAAGGACCTTCGAACACTTAGACACAAATGTTGAACTTTTTATGGGGGAGGTACATAAATAGAGGACCGATATGGGCCAGAAGGTAAATTGGTTGTCCCGTTCAAGAGATATTGTGCATACCATTTTAGTGACAGTTTTAAATATTGGGGGGAAGCTCCGGAAGTTGGGAACCGGTATTGCCCATCTTCGAACTGGAACTAACCTTGGACAAAATATGACGAAGGCCAAATTTTGGACCAAATCCGTTGATCAGTTCGAGAGTTTTTGTGCTCTCTAGTCACTACATATCGTCGGTGTCATGCTTAAGTGTTCCATACGCCATTTGCCCGTTTTGAGAACTTATGACACAAATGTGAAATATTGTAAATCACAGGGAACAAAGTGACAAAAAAATTTTCCATCTTTGCCTCAATAAATTAAATACTTCTAAATCGAAAATTAAAATTCTGATTTTTGAAGTGTGTTTTTAAACTTGTAAGTTTTTAAAATATTAATTTCATAACTGAAAAAAGTTTATGCTTTCCCGTCGAGGTGTGGATATTTCGAAAACCAGAGCAGATAGGAGAAAGCCGACTAGAAATTCAGAAAGAGCATACCGGAAAACCCAAAAAATGGCGTATGGAACAGTTAAGCATGACACCGACGATATGGTGACATAGAGGGTTTCAACACCTTTCGGGCTGTTTTCTCAAGAAGTATAGAATTGCCCCTGAAAAAAGTGAAGTGGAGTTACCCGAAGGAGTGGACAAATATAGCCCATTATCGAATCTCATCTATATCTGGTAGATATATTTGGATGTATAAAGTAAGGACCAAATCGGTCACTCCCTTCCATAGTTATCGTGCGCACAATTTTTCCGAACATTTATGAACTTTTGTGGGGGAGGTACCTGAAGGAGTGAACCGATATAGCTTATCTTCGAACTTAAACTAAGTTTATGCAAAATATTACGAATCCCACAATTTGGACCAAATCGGCAGATCCGTTCGAGAGTTATCCTGCGCTCAAACCACTACACACCGTGTCGTAGGGTCTTTTCGCAACTATCAGGCTATTTTCTAAGGATGTATGGACTTGTCCCTGATAAAACTTATACCGTCGTATGGAGGGCAGTGAATACAATTGGTTGCAATAAAAATCGAAGCGATTCGAGAACAGGTCCTAAACTGAACTTTTCCGAAATTTTGTGTGGGAGATACCCGAAAGAGTGGATCGATAGTAACTCTCGATACTTGGGGTCTAAAACCATTATTTCGATGAGGCACATTTTGCCCTTTGAAAGTGTATATACCCTCGTTAGCATTAATGCTGAGGGTATAAAACATTATAGAAGGGTCTTTCGTATATAGAACAGAAGGACTACCTCTCTACAAAACCTAAATGAGGTCTTGCATAAACCAATATACTTACTTAGTTGGCCTTTTACAGAGCATTTGTCCTATAAGCCAAACTAAGAAAAAAAAAATTCATTCCTCTATATTTTTTGCTTTGCTTTTCCAATTTTGAATACCTCGTTTTTCGAACTCGCCTTCTACTTGTTCGCTGCATCGAAGCGTTGCCCTGCCAGTTCTGCGGCCCATCTTTTACTCCTTTTTAGAGGTTTCATCATCGCTCATAGTACGGAGTGTATACATATTAAGTTTGTTTTTATACCCTCAGCATTTATGCTAACGTGGGTATATGCACTTTCATACGGGCAAAATGTTCCTCATCGAAGTAATGGTTTTAGACCCTCAAGTATGTTTGGACGAAATGTGTTTCAGACAATTTGTAGTTGATGTAGCCTTGTCTGTCTGTATGACTGTCTGGCTGGCTTGTGCGCACGATAACTCTCGAACGGATCAATCGATTCGGTTCAAATTTTGGGTATCGAAATATTTTGTCCAGATTCGATTTAAGTTCGAAGATGGGCCATATAAGTCCACTCCTTCAGGTACCTCCCCCACAAATGTTCAAAAATTGTCGCAAAACTTGTGCGCACGATAACTCTTGTAGAGAATGACCGATTTGGTCTATACTTTGCGCATCGTGTAATTTCTACCAAACTTATATGAGGTTCCAATATGGACTCAATCGGTCCACTCCGTCGGGTACCTCCCACACAAAATTTTGGAAAAGTTCAGTTTAGGAACATCTCTCGAATCGCTTTGATTTTTGCTTTAGCAACTTGTATTCACTGCCCTCCATACGACGGTATAAGTTTCATCAGGGGCAAGTCCATACTTCCTGAGAAAATAGCTATGACGCCGTGTGAGGAGGTTGGAGGGCAAAATAACTCTCGAGCAGGTCTGCCGATTCGGTCCAAAGTTTGGCCTTAGTAATATTTTGTCCAAACATAGTTTAAGTTCGAAGATAAGCCATATCGGTCCACTCCTTCAGGTACCTCCCCCACAAAAGTTCAAAAATGTTCGGAAAAATTGTGCGTACGATAACTCTTGAAGAGAGTGGCCGAATTGGTCCATACTTTACACATCCTAATATATCTACCAGATATAGATCAGGTTCAAATATGGACTATATTTGTCCACTCCATCCGGTACCTCCCACTCAAAATTTCAGATACATGTTCACTTTAAGACCTGCTTTCGAATCACTTTGATTTTTGTTGAAGCAACTTGCATTGCTGCCTCAATTGCGATGGTAAAAGTTGTTTCAGGGGCAAGTTCATACTTATTGAGCAAACATCCCTGAAGTTCTAAAAAACCCCTATGGTACCATATGTAGTGGCTGGAGATCCATTCTTTTTCGTATCTTCTCCGCAAAACTTTTGATATTAAATCCTAATCAACATTTTTGTCAGTTCAAACGCCCAAAATTTTTAAAACTCCCTAAATACATGCGTTTTTTGGAAAAAAATTGTTTCAATATACACAGGCTGAGGGTATATCTATGTCGACAAAGCCGACTGATACTTTTTTACTTGTTCGAACTCGCCTTCCACTTGTTCGCTGCATCGAAGCGTTGCCCTGCCAGTTCTGCGGCCCATCTTTTACTCCTTTTTAGAGGTTTCATCATCGCTCATAGTACGGAGTGTATACATATTAAGTTTGTTTTTATGTGTTTCAGACAATTTGGAGTTGATGTAGCCTTGTCTGTCTGTATGTCTGTCTGGCTGGCTGGAGCGCACGATAACTCTCGAACGGATCAACCGATTATGTCCAATATTTGGCTTTCGTAATATTTTGTCCAAACTTAGTTTAAGTTCGAAGATGGGTTATATCGGTCTATTCCATCCGGTACCTCCCCCACAAAAGTTCGAAAATGTTCGGAAAATGTGTGCGCACGATAACTCTTGAAGGAAGTAACCGATTTGGTCCATACTTTGCACATCCAGATTTAGATGAGGTTCCAATATGGACTTAATCGGTTCACTCCTTCGGGTACCTCCCACACAAAATTTCGGAAAAGTTCAGTTTAGGACCTGTTCACGAATCGCTTTGATTTTTATTGTAGCAACTTGTATTCACTGCCCCTATATAATGGTATAATTTTCGTCAGGGGCAAGTCCATACTTCCTGAGAAAATAGCCTGACAGGTACAAAAAAAAGCCCTATGACACCGTGTGTAGTTGTTGGAGCGCAATATTTTGTGCAAACTTAGTTTAAGTTCGAAGATAAGCCATATAGGTCCACTCCTTCAGGTACCTCCCCCACAAAAGTTCAAAAATGTTCGGAAAAATTGTGCGCACGATAACTTCTGATGAGAGTGACCGATTTGGTCCATAGTTTACACATCCTAAAATATCTACCAGACAAAGATCAGGTTCCAATATGGACTATAGTTGTCCACTCCTTCGGGTACCTCCCACACAAAATTTTGGATAAATTCACTTTAAGACCTGCTCTCGAACCACTCGATTTTTTGTTGAAACAACTTGCATTCGCTGCATCAATTACGGCAGTAAAAGTTTTTTCATGGGCAAGTCCATACTTCTTGAGAAAACACCCCGAAAGTTGTAAAAACCCCATATGGCACCATATCACAGTGATGCCGATTCTTTGTAAACGTGGACAAAAATAGAGGGAGTTGATCTAGATTGATGCACTTTTGTACAATTACTTTTGACGGCATAGGAATGAAAAATACCAACTTTGGTCCATATCGGTTCAGATTTGGATATAGCCCCCACATATATCTCTTTCCGATTTTGCTGTAACTCGGTCAATTTTTATTGAATGTCCGTCAAATTTAATATGCGATATTTTCTTAGACTACTAATTAGTTTTACCGATTCTAACAAAAATCGGTTCAGATTTGGATATAGCCGCCATATATATCTTTCCCCAATTTTGCTATAACTCTAAATTTTTATTGAATAGCCTTTAAATTTAGTATGCGATATTTTCATAGACCACTGATTAGTTTTACCGATTTAAGCAAAAATAATTTTGCATTTTGACTTTCCAGTGGACCAACTACTCCATGCAAAAAATGTTCAATATAGATCCACGTTTAGCTATAGACCCCATATAAAGGTACCGTCCGCACGTCCGGCGTGCGTGTTATAATGGGAATAACTTACAGGGTGGCAGGTAGGGGCAGCTGGATTTCTTTTTATCGTAAACTAGAGACTTTCCCCTGTATTTAAAAAAAATACGGGCTTGCCCTTACGGGGCCTTCATTAGTAAAACTCAACATAAATTTATAGTAATGATATTAAAAATAGCACAAAAAGTGGTTTACAAAGAATTTATTTTTAGGGAAGTTAGAAAACGAATTTTGAATTTGTTTCTTTGTAAGAATATTGTCAATGCCATCAGATATAAGTGTGATTTTGAAAATTGTACATTTACCTCTCCAATTTTTTATAATTTCACTTATAAGCTTTGAATGCTTTGCAGATCTATTTTACGTTTTTAAGGCACCACATACAAATATCAACTTCTTCGACCTAACTTGGCATAATACTGCTGTAAATTGGGAAAAATAATACTGGATATTAACAATTTAATGTGTTTAGAGAATATTTATTTCAATTGCAATCAAATTTGACGCCATAAATTTTTCGATTTTTGTCCACGGGCGGAACCACAGTGCATATGCAGTGGCTGGAGGGCTCGAACCAAATACGGCGTTCGTCCACACTTTGGATATTGTAATATTTCTTCGAATATTAGATGAAATTCTAAGGTGGTGCTTATAGGTCCACTCCTTCCGGTACCTCCCCCACAATAGTTCGAAAATATTCGCTAAAATGGTACGAGCGATTTCTCATAGACCGATTTGGTCCAACTTTGGATCTCTAAATATTGTCTAAACTTAGTTTATGTTCAAATTTGGGCCATATCTGTCCAATCCTTGTGGTACCACCCACCCAAAATGTTCAACATTTTTGTGTGGTTAGAGGATCCTTTGGATATTTTTACCGAAGGTTTTCCTAGTGGCCCCGTTTACAGCGATATTATGTTTTTCGCTGGCTAGTGTGATAAAAAAAGTCCTATCTATCGATATCCCTTCAAATTTTAAAGCTTTAGTCCTATCCCTACTTTTGTCGGTGGTATATCTCTGTCGGCAAATCCGACTGATACTTTTTCTGTTTGTAACACATCGAACTAAACATTTGCGACCCTAAAAAGTATACATATTCTTGATCAGTATAAATTTCTAAGACGATCTAGCCATGTACGTCTGTTGTAGTCACTCTAGCAACCGCAATAATTGAGATAGAACTCTACAATTTGTCTTTTTTCCGTAGGCAGGTCAATTTCACAGATGGGATATATAGGTCCACGTCCCCATATAATCGTACCACCCGACTTAAGGTATTTTAGGATTTTATCTAAATTTGTTGACCAAACTAGCTGAAATTAGGTATTTGAGGTTCTTAATGGACTAGAAACTTTTCCACTAAAAATTGTCAAGATTGAGTCCATACTGGAACCTCATCTTAGTCTGGTAGAAATTTCATGATGTGTAAAGTATGGACCAAATCAGTTACACCCTTTATGATTTATCCTGCGAACACATTTTCCGAACATTTTCGATTTTTTGTGGGGGAGGAACGGGAAGGAGTGGACCAATAAAACCCACCTTCGAACTTAAACTAATTTTGGACAAAATATTACAAAAGCTAAATTTTGGACCGAATCGGTTGATCCGTTAGAGAGTTATCGTGCGCTACAGCCAGACAGACGGAAGGACATTGCTAAATCGACCCCAAATTGTCTGAAACGGATTTAGTCCAAACATACTTGGGGTCTAAAACCGTTATTTCGAGGAGGGACATTTTTCCCGTTTGAAAGTGTATATACCCTCGTTAACATAAATGCGGAGGGCATAAAAATTTCTCCATGGGTGTAACGTGGTTTTGTCGTAGGCGGGGGTAAACTTAGTCGTGTCCAGGGTCGCCATATAATTGTTCCACAAACATCCCAGATGGGACAAGGGAGACTTCTCTCATATCAATGAGTGCACCCCGATTCATATTAGCTCAATGATATGGGACCTACAGTTTATCGCCGAGTCCGAACGGCTTGACTTAAGACACCACTTGTAGAGAAGTTTTACATGACTGAAATACTCAGGGAATATCGCCAACATTACTGAGGGGTATTTTGCCGCCGTTGAAAATTGTTTGATGTTGTTTGGCCGGGGAATCGAACCCACGACCTTCAGCGTGCAAGGCGGGTGTGCATACCATTGCACCACGGTGGCACCCCACCATAAGGGCCCACTAAACCTTAAGGAATAATAAGACGAGTAATCTCCCTTTCCTGGGGGTTAAATCGGATTTTTGTATTTTTGTATGTATAACCAATTTATAATCTACTGATGTTTAAATACGATAAGAATGTTCGGTGATTCGGCGTTCAGGGTTCGGCCACTCGGTGATTCGTGTTGTAGATGTTCGGCCACTCGAAATTCGTCTGTGTTCGGCCACTCGGTGATTTGGTGTTAGGAGTTCGGCCACTCGGGGTTCGTATATGTTCGGCCACTAGGTGATTCCGTGTTCGGGATTCGGTGTTCGTATGGTTGCTCGGACCCTCGCCTCTCGTGCTGTACGGGTTCGGTCACTCGGTGATTCAGTTCTAAATTAACCTCTACTGTATACTACGAGTACTGACTAGTGGAACAACACCCGAAGGTGGAGTGGAACAACACCCGAAGGTGGAGTGAATGTATTAGCCACCGCACAAAGGGGATAGCTCTCAAAAATACTTCCCAACACTCTGTACACTCCTGTGTAAGTTGAAGGACTACGAATGCTTAATTGTACTCAAGCCCGTGTAACTAGCTCCCTGATTTATTGAAACATTTCTTAAAGGCAACAATCCTACCTACCTAAAAAATAATGAACACAATATCTGTTATAGTTTCCGAGAAGTAACGATTTCTTGCTCCAGAAATTTGCAAAAATTGCGTATTTTCCAAAATTACCGTCTTTAGGTGCATGCCACCCCACGTCCACACCTTCCAATATTTTGACCTCGTTTTTTGGTTTCAATATTATCAATATGTTTACTATCGAATACCATTTAGAAATTAACAAGCGGTTTTGGCCAAGAAAAAATGGTGTTTTGGCCAGGAAAATCGACTCCTGAACCACTGTACGGTGGTGACACCCATGCAGGTACTACATCGACAACATCTTGTTGTATGGATGTGCCGGAAAATCTTCGCCTCCTCATGAAGATGGTCGACAACAACAATTAACAAAAACAATTATGTGTTTGTGTTCGTGTAGACTTCAGACTTCCTTGCCATCACCTGGATCCACCAAGATAACAAAATTGGTCTACAGAGACATCGCATTGACCACCTTTGTGTGTCTGTTGTTCGGTATTAGAAAAAATAGTCAAGTATTTGATTTTTGCTGAATTTATAGCCGGAGTAAATGATGTCGAAACTTTTCTCAATAATTAAATGAGAGATCACAAACAATCTGCTACAAATGTACTCGTTTAGGGACTTTCAATATGTGGAACGCTTTTGGCCCATTATTTTAGGAAGTATGGGATTACTCCGGCAAAAATGTACCGTCGTAAAGGAACGCAATAACAACCTGATAGAAAAATGTTCAAATAGATCCGAGACGAGTTCTCAAACTGAACTTTTACCAAATTTTGTGTGGGATGAAGTTCTATAAGTAGAAGTCCTATATAGAATTTTCATTTAAGGGGTTAGGGCCACTTATTGAGCACGAAAATTTAAAATTTTCTTAAATTTTTTTCAAAGAAATGTAAAAAATTCTTTAGAATTTGTATTCATCTGATAGTTCACACCTTGAGCTAATTCCGCATTTTTTTGTTGAAAAATACGAAACACTATTTTTACTAAATCAGTTTGCGGTGCCCACTGTAGTTCGAACACGAATAAAACGATCACCATATGTTGTTTTTTTGGGATCAATTAGAACCTTATAATCTTGTACTTAAATGAAACGGAATTAAACAAGTAAAAAAGTATCTGTCGGCTTTGTCGATAGATGTATACCCTCACCCTTTGCGAATTGAAATACCTTTTTCAAAAAAAGTATGTATTTAGGGGGTCTTCAGATTTTGGACGTGTGTACTTGCCGACAAAGATTAGGATGGATTAGGATAAAATCTAAAGTTCGGTTCGGGAGTTGTCGTGCGCACCAGCCACTACACATGGTGGCCGTAGGAGTTTTGTACAGCTTTCGGGTCATTTTCTCAAGAAGTATGGACTTGCCACTGAAGAAACTTGTACGATTGTAATAGGGGCATTGAGTGCAACATGTTGCAAGAAAAATCAAAACGATTCGAGAGGAGGTTCTTTCCTGCACTTTTCCGAAATGTGGTGTGAGAGGTATCCGAAGGAAATGACATACATATATAGTCGATATTCTAATCTGATATATGTCTCGTAGAAATATTACAATGTCCAAAGTATGGACCTAATCGGTTACTACCTTCGAGAGTTGTGGTGCGCACCATTTTAGCAAATAGTTTTGAATTTTGTGGGGGGATGTAACCAAAGGAGTGCACCGATAAGGCCCTTCATAAAACTTGATCTAACATTGGGCAAAATATTACGATTGCAAAATTTTGGATAGAATCGGTTTATCCGTTCGAGTGACTCAAACATTAAAATGTGATTATCTCAAAACGGGAAAATGGCGTATGGAACACTTAAGCATGACACCGACGATATGGTGCCACCATACACCTTTCGGGCTATTTTCTGAAGAAGTATGGACTTGCCCCTGAAAAACTTTTACCATCGTTTTTGAGGTAGCTAATGCAAGTTGCTTTAACAGAAATCAAAGTGATTCGAGAGTAGGTCTTAAAGTGAATTTATCCGAAATTTTGTGTGGAGGTACCCGAAGTAGTGGACAAATATAGTCCATATTCGAACCTTATCTATATCTGGAAGATATATTAGGATATGTACAGTATGGACCAAGTCGGTCACACCTTTCTGGAGTTATCGTGCACAAAATTTTTCCGAATATTTTTGAACTTTTGTGGTGAAGGTACCTGAAAGAGTGGACCCAATATCTTCGAATTTAAACTGATTTTGAAAAACTATTATGATGGCCAAATTTTGGGGCGAATAGACAGATTGTTCGAGAGGTGTCTGCGCTCCAACCACTACACACGGTGTCATAGGCGTTTTTTTGCACCTTTCAGGCTATTTTCTCAGGAAGTATGTTCTTGCCCCAGATGAAACTTGCACCGTCATATAGAGGGAGGTGAATACAAGTTGTTACAACAAAAATCAAAGCGATTCGAGAGCTGGTCCTAAACCGAACTTTCCGAAATTTTGAGTCCATATTGGTAGAAAGTTCACTATGTGCAAAGTATGGACCAAATCAGTTACTCCCTTCAAGAGTTATAAATACGTGCTGAGGGTATAAATACGAACGAAGTTCGGAACATCCGTTTTCAAGCTACAGTGGGCACCGCATTTCAAAATGCCATTTTGATATAACCGCGGTTCAAACTTCGATGTTGCATACAGATCACAATGAATTTTCTCTTTCTAACGCTTATACTTACTTACTTAGCTGGCCCATTACAGAACATTTGTTCTATAAGCCGAACTAAGAAAAGATCTCCAATTCTGTTTACTGCTTCGCTTTCTGCAATACCGCACCTTTTCATCTCTTCATCCACTTGTTTGCTCCATTTAAGCTTAGGCCTGCCAATTCTGCTTGCACCGCCATGTGGCACGTATTTATACGCCTTTTTAACGGGTTTATCATCGCTCATTCTTATGATATGGCCTAGCCGTCGCAATCGTTGTATATCGATACGTTTATCTATACTGATGTCGATGTATAGCAGATACAGCTCGTCGTTCATACGACGTCGATATTCACGTTCAACGCAGATTTCGCAGAATTTTCTCTCAAACACACCAATCACTGCCTTGTCTGCTTGCGCAAGTACCCAGGCTTCGGAACCAAAAATCAGCACGGATAGTATCAGTGTATTTAAAACGTTTTTTTTGACAAGATGTGGCTTTATTCCTAAACTGCTTACTCAGACCGAAGTGGCATCTGTTGGCCAACACTATTCATCTTCGTATTTCACAACTGATGTTGTTTGTTGTGTTTACGGTGGTGCCGAGGTATACGCAGGAACCAACGTCAACAGTTGGTCCGATCTCTATGGACGCATTGCGCGTCGACACCATCAACTTGGTCTTTTCGCCGTTTACCGCCAGACCCACTTTAGCAGATTCCCTTTTGCAAAGGTGTCAGTTACTTCCTTTACCGATCGACCCATGATGTCAATGTCGTCGGCATAAGCATATAACATACGGCTGTTCGTGTATATTGTTCCAGGATGGTGAAAAGATCACACGACAGGCCGTCTCCTTGTCTGAAACCTCTTTAATAATAAACTCTTCGGAGAGGTTCTTTCCTATTTTAACCGAGGACCGAGTATCAGTTAATGTCATTGTACAAAGCCGAATGAGCTTTGCAGGAATACCAAAATCAGACATGGCTTGGAACACGAAAAAATGGAAGGTCGATCTGAATTTCTTGTGTCTTTTCCAGGTAAATATCTGGTCAATGGAGGATTTGTCCGCTCATATCTCAGCTAATTTTTGTCCCATCGACTCGTATTTTTTTGCAATATATTCTATTCTAGCTGTGCTTTTAAATGAACCATGTAAGTGGCCATAACCCATTAATAGAAAACCTATGAAATATCAAATTAATGGCTGTTGGTATCCAGCAGTGACGATTGTGCCGCAGCACCAAGCCCTGAATATGCTGTGTATTGCCATACAACTATGAGATCAAGACAGAAAGAAATTGTCTGAAGAAACTTGAACATCATAGACGACTAAATTAAAGTATCAATTGAAGTCGATTTAACCCTGACCGTCCTTTCGTCTGACTGCCTGATGCACACGATAACCCTAGAACGGATCAACCGATAGGATCCAACATTTTTATCTTGTAATATTTTATCCAAACTTAGATAAAGTTCGAAGATGAACTATATCGGTCCACTCCTTCGGATACTTCCACCACAAAAGTTCAAAAATATCGAAAGGATTAGTACAAACTTTGAACATCTTGTCTTCTAGACATAGGATAGATCAGTACTGCGATTCTCTAACTTATTTTTTCGAGTTATCGACAAAAATCGCCAGCATTAAAACATTCCGCTTTGCAGAACAAAGAAAAAACGTCTATTAAAGTCAAATAATACAAGCATATTGTTATATTTACTTATGTAAGTATATAATTTCATTTGCATATTTATATAAATGCAAATACTATATGCACATAAGCACATGGCATGAGTGTATGCACTCATCATATATTCATTTGTAATACATATGTAAGCAATCAACATACACATGTTTGAATCTATGTATGTATTTCGTTTATATGCAAATGTACACATACACAGATGGACACTTGCACATGACCATATGTTTGGGTGGCCCACTCCGGTGTTGCGAAAAACATACCAACTAACCATTGTGGGATGCGATGGACAAGTTTACAGAAGAGTATACAGAAATCAGGCAGGCAGTACACAGAACTACCGACCAGTAGCAGGAGAAGCGCTAACGGCTGTCGTCTATCTGATTGTTTGTTTTATCGATCGAATGTTTGTTGTTTTTTGTTTCTGTATTTTTCTTTCTTCCTTTGCTTTGGTTTGCTCCAGAGACCAAGCAACTGCTGTGGATTTGCTGTCTATTCATTGACTGCTGCGTCCAACTCCATTAACAATGGTTGGTGGTTTATTTCACCAAGAAATCATTCCCAACAACCACCACCAAACCAAAAGAACGGAAAAAACACAAAAGAAGAAATTTTGTTGTGCCAGACTTTCCCGAAGCAGGGGGAGTAGACAGGGAGGGCGTAACATCGGACATGCTAGCAGCATAAAACCGAACCATTTGCACTTGCATTTGTGTAATGCACTTTCTCATGGAAACCAACCAGACTGACATACACTCACACTCTCGCAGAGACATACACACAACTCCTGCTAGTGTCCTGTATATTGTTGTCAAAGACCCTGCACCTCCCCCTGCATTTCCCACTCAATGCCGACTTTTCTAAGGTTCTTTAGAACATTTTATGTTTTCTCACGTTTCACTTGGAAGTATGACTCGCAAAATGTTGTTCAGTAGTGACAGCAGAAAGTTCGTTCGTTCTTTCGTATGTGTGTAGGTGGTGCAGTGTGCCGCCTGCCAACAACAATGAGCTGCGCGACTGGGCGCATAATGGCATGTCTGGTTTCATTCGGTTTCTTGGTTGCAATCTATCCCATATCATCCCTTAATTTTGTGCACACCATAACACCAACAACAACAACCACAACAACATGGAAATTAATCGATATTTAGATTTATGTATTACTCATCAACATCATCATCATCATTGATTTCGAACACGTGAATCATAATATTTCAAACTCAGACACAAGACACATTTCAATATGACTTCGTTCGGGGGTATTCATTCGCTCCCTTTACCCCGGTTATATGGTTCGATTGATGCATTAAACTTAAATTTGAATTATTATTTGTATATGTGCTTTGGACAAAGTGGATTTTTTTGGGGAAAACAGTTTCGAACCTAGGGCAACATATCTATCCACATTTCAATCAATTTAACTTCAAGCCATTCAGGGGCGCATATCTAGATAGACGTACGGAACGCATGTATAGATATGCCTGTTTGGTATATTGATAAGCTGGGAATCAATATATCTAATTGTTGTTTGTTATTATGTCTGTATGTTCGTTCTTCTGTTCACTCTGGCTCTGGGTCTATCTGCAGTTCCAGGAAAGTGGCTAATTCGATGGGATGTAACCACAGATCCACTTGTTTGGCTGGGCAGACTGGCGCCGCATAGCTTACCACAGACCGACCTATGGCGTTATATGTGGTCAACAAGGTTTCTTTATCTGCACCCCGAGTGCTGCCGGCTAGGGACTTGAGGACCTTGTTCCTACTTTTCAGTTTATCACAGATAGCTGCGGCGTGCGCGCACGACTTGAAAGTAGTGTCGATTTGCTAATCCCGTCGCCTTTGCTGGGAAGTTTGGTTTTACTTCGGGTATTCGACCAGCTGGGATATGGCGAGCGGCTGCAGCAGTGATGATGTCTCAGAACGTCCTTTCCGCTACCCGAACATCAGAATGATTGGGTAGTTCTCTGAAGCGGTGATTGGTGTACTCTCTGAAACCCGGCCAATCAGCTTTCTTATGATTGACGAATGTGCGGCGTTCAGAGATAATGAAATCGGGTGGTCTGCTAATGGAGACAATTATATGGAGATGGTCTGATCCCAGGGAAATGACGGGTTGCCAGGTAACGTCATTTGTCAGACCAGGTGACACGATGGTTATGTCTGGCGAGCTGTGACACTCTCCTCTAATTCTGGTAGGATCGTCCTCATTGACCGTGCGAAACGTAGAGCTGTCAATCTGCTCAGCCAATATATCTAATAGGCATTTCTTCTGAGAAATAGTCTAGGGGTCAATATTCAAGGAAACGAAGAAACGAGTACATATTCTAATTTATCCACGAGGGTGGATTATATTTTTTAAACTATCAACAAATGTGCATTTATGGTAAAGAGGGTATATACACTTTCATATATGCCTCATCGAAATAATGGTTTTAGACCCCAAGTATATTTGGACGAAATCCGTTTCAGACAATTTGGAGTCGCTTTAGCAATGTCCGTCTGTCTGGCTGGCTGGTGCGCACGTTAACTCTCGAACGGATGAACCGATTTGTTCCAAAATTTGGCGTTCGTAACAATTTGGCCAAACTTAGTTTAAGTTCGGAGTTGGGTCAAATCGATACACACTTTCAGGTACCTCCCCCACAAAAGTTCGAAAATGTTGGGTATTGTGCGAACGATAACTCTTAAAGGTAGTAACCGATTTGGTCCATACTTTACATATCGTGAAATTTGGGCTCTATCGGTCCACTCCTTCGGGTACCTCCTACACAAAATTTCTGAAAAGTTCAGTTTAGGGCCTGGTCTCGAATCGCTTTGATTTTAGTTGTAACAACTTGTATTTGCTGTCCCCATTCCGGCAGTAAAAGCTTTTTCAGGGGCAAGTCCATATCCCGAAGTTGTAAAAAGCCCCTAAGACACCAAATGTAGTGGTTGGAGCGCACGATAACTCTCGAACGTGGTGCAAATTTTGGCCATCGTAATATTTTGTCCGAGCTTAGTTTAAGTTCGATGATGAGCCATATCGAAGATGAGCCATCGGCTCAAAAGTTCGAATATGTTCCGAAAAAATTGCGCGCGATAGCTCTTGAAGGGAGCTACCTGATTTGGTTCCTACTTTGCACATCGTGACATTTCTCTAATTTGTATATGAGGTTCCAATGTGGACTCCGTCGGCCCACTCTTTCGGTTACCTGCTATGTGTCTTCAAAGATGTCCCCAATCCATTGAAGGCGGCTCGATGACAGCCCTTTGCGATCATCGACGACATTTTCACACAAATATCGCAAACCTTGTGCACAACGAGTTGAGCGACAAGGTACGCGAAGTTGTCTTCACGGACGATAGAATGAACATTAACTTGTACCAAGGCACATTGCAAGACATTTTCTTTCACAACGTCACGCATCGCACATGGAAGAGTGACAAATTCGGTGACACCGCCTTGGTTAAAGACAATTTTGAAATTTTTCGTTGATGAAATGGTCATCGCAGATTCAATTTCCAACTGGGTTTTTGAGAGCTACATATTAAGTTGTGGTGGCTAATACATACACAGGACTTTCGAGTCAGCAATTCCAAAAGGCCTTCGGGTCGGCTGTTCGACAGAGCCTTCGCGTCAGCAGGACCTTCGGGTCAGCTCTTCCGTAGTTAGAAACCAGTAGTAGTGCATGGTAGAAAGATGACCATAACACTAGACTAAACCCGAACCCATCGTGTCCCTGAGCATCATATGCCGAACTCCGAACCCATCGTCTTCCCGAGCATCAACAGCCGAACGACGAACTCATTGTGTTCCCGATCATTAACAGCCGAACTCATCGTGTTCCCGAGCACTAACAGCCGAACGCAGAACCCATCGTGTTCCCGTACATCAACAGTTGAACGCCGAGCATATAGTGTCGCCGATCATCTACAGCCGAACACCGTATCCATCGTATCACCGATTATTCACAGCCGAACACCGAATACGACGTGTTCCCGATCGTCCACACACAAACGCCGAATTCATCCTGTTCCCGATTACTTACATCCGAACACTCAATATATCCCCAATTATCTACAAGTCGTTCAGCAACCGCTTAGCATCCCGAGCCGAGCAAATATAACTACCAACAAATCGTCTAGAGCAGAACTCGCCAACCGACTAGTATTTAATCAATAAAGAACCAGATTTAGCCCCTAGTCTTCTAATTTCGTAAGGTATAGTGGGTCCTTGTGGAGACCCTGGACGCGACTGAACTTACCCCAGCCGACGAGAAAATCACGTTAGACTAACTCTGTGGTCACTGGGATTGGCTCGACGAAGCTCATCTAATTCAGTTGATAATACCGTCCACCTACTGGGAAATTTGGTCTCACATAGGTAATTCTACCAGCAGGTTTATAGCAAGCGGGGAGCTGAGGAGTCCACACCTAGACCAGTCGGTTATTACTTTCCAAAATCGGTCTAATGTTGGCCATACATTACACCTATTAATTGGCGGGATGTATACGTTAAGCTACTCTACCTCGGCATTCTCACATCGCCATGTACGGGTAATTAGTACAAGCTCAAGCAAGATAGGACTGTATTGAAGAGACTGGTTCAATAGGAAAGTTAACCCCCCACCTCAACTTGTGGTGCGAGATTTCGTCAGTACGTTGTAACCTATCACAACGCTGTAAGTGGTTGTTGTTGAGCTTGGTTTTCTGCACCTCATAAAGACACAGATCTTACCCCGGTGCCAATTGCAATTAAATTGTAAAAAGGATGCACTTTCAGCGATTGGAACAGCAAGGACCGGTGTTGAGAGCTGCATGTGCGGTTGCTATTCTGTTGACGACGACTCACTGATGACTGTGTTTACGCAGCAATATAGTCCCTACGGTAGTCCCTCACATGGACAAGTCCTGAACACCGCCTGAGATGCACCCACTCCCGACATATATTGGTGCCACGGAATCTCAATGGTAATGCTTAAGCAACTGGATAAATCCGGGGTTGAGTATTTAGAGCAGAGGTGAATCGTCAGACCGATTTCCCTCTTGTAGCCAGTAGCAAAGATTCTAGTGACACTACTCTTCACCATAATGATAAGATGTTTCCAAGTTGAACAACATCAACTTGGATTCCTAAAAAAGCACAGCACCTCAACAACATTACAAGCCATATCCACACATTTCAGTCGAGGACTGAACCAGAGCAGATCGTGCGTCCCAAGAGTTTTGGTGTCTCTTGATCTATCGTAAGCTTTCGATACCGCCAACCATGCCAAGCTGTTCAAGGACATAGAGGAGACTTCGCTACAGTCGTGTTTGAAACATTGGATATTCAATTATATGCGTGGACGCGCAAGCCACAGTTATTTGCGATAAGATCAAAACGAGGTCCTCAATTCGCTGGCCGCCGGCACTTATAGTGCTGACAAAGAAACCTTGTTGACCACTTAAAAAACCAATAGGTCGGTCTGTGGTTAGCTATGCGGCACCAGCATGGTATGCAAATGATAGATCACAATGACACCAGTGGACCATCTTCATGAGGAGACGAAGGTTTTACCGTTGCATCAGCACAACAGAATGTTATCGATGCTGCTTGGGTGTTATAGTAGTGAACATCCCTGTCACGATTTAATGGACAGGCTTCCTGGGTGGGGAGAGATCTTCATGATCTAGTATAAACGGGAACCTCTACACCAACGAGCCTATCAGGCACGCTTGGATAGCATTCAGACTGATACAGTCGCGCAGGCAATACAGATCGCAACAGAAGAACCCCAGCTGCCAAGGCAAACACGAGTGTTTTTTTGGCCCAGTTAAGATCCGGACGATGCAGCCGCCTCAATTTGTATAGGGCCCGATTTGATGCCACGATACCCAAAACATGTCAGGCGTGTGGACTGGAACCAGTCCAAGTTGCAGAATTTTTGAGTTTGGATACCGTGGACGAACATATTTACAACAACAACACATGCCGTTTGTCATGGTCACAATGTACTGAAGATGGCGGATTAACTTTTCTATTGCATCAGTCTGTTCAATACAAACCTATCTCGCTTACGCCTGACTCTAATGACCTGCACATGGAATGTATTGGGGTTTCAGGCAGGTGTATCAAAATGGCGGCCCAAAGAACAGCAACAGAGTGCCTTCTAATGTCTTCAGTGGATCATCTGTATGAGAAGACGAAGATTCTATCAGTACATCAACAGAGCAGCATGATTTCATTGGCATGTCTGGGGGGATCTTCACGATATGGAAAGAGAGGTCCAACGTCACAAGATATCCCCTATCAAGCAGATTTAAATAGCATTCACACGGATGTAGTCGCAGATGCCATAAACAACTACATCAATGGAGAGAAAGGAGATAGAGAAAATGTGTCAGATTCTCTTTATGCATCCCTGAACTACATTCCCCATCTATCGCAGCAGAGGGTCATTACGACAAACCAGAGCAGTTTTGGCCCAACTAAGTTCGGGATGGTGGTGTAGCCGTCTGAATTCCTATAGGGCAAGGATCGATGTCACCGTACAAAACATCGGTCCAGCATGCAACACATACCCGCACGACACGCTGCACCTTTTCAACTGCCCTGCCAATACCACTCAACAAACTCCACTAGCTTTGTGGTTACAACCCATGGAAACAGCCAAGTTCTTAGAACTGGAGATAGATCCAGTACTAGATTAATCAGAAAAACGAACATACAAACATATCAAATACTGTTACTGGAGCACCCAGGGAACCCATGGTATGACCAGGAGTGTCCTGCTGCTACCGGAAAGAAGAACGCGGTATATAGGGCTACTCTACAATCAATAGCAACACGTAGCACACGAGGAAAGTGTGGGGGAAAAGGAGAGAAGAAACGTCTTTTTCGAAAAACTGAGAGAAAAGAGAAAGGCATCAAAAATTGAGATGTACAGGAATCAGGATGAAGTCTGGCTTTGTATAGATATTTACCCTACGGCAGATCCTTGAAAGTACCCACTTACCATCTTTTTCTCGATTAAAGATCAACCTTCGATAGTCCCTTACGTTCAAAGGTATTGGAAACCATGTCTGAATTTGGTATCACCGCAATTCTCATTCGGCTTTGTATGATTACTTTAATTGATACCCAGCAGTTCAATACCAAAAGAGGTTTTAGACAAGGAGACAGCGTTCCGTGTGATCTCCAAATTGTTATACACTCAGCCTTCAGGCTACGGAGTCTATACACAGTGTATATTATACACATTGCTACGACCAAAAATGTGCCTTATCGAAATAATGGTTTTAGATCCCAATCATGTTTGGACGAAATCTATTTCAGACAATTTGGAATTGATTTAGCCATGTCCGTCCGTCTGCCTGGCTGTCTGGCGCACGATAACCCTCCGTACGATAACCCTCCAACGGATCAGCCGATTCGAACCAAATTTCAATAGTAATATTTTGTTCAAACTTAGTTTGAACCTCCTTCGGGTACCTCCTCCACAAATGTTCACTAAACTTGGTCATAACTTTCCTGGTTTAAACGTTGTTCGTCATATTATTTCTTACAGACTTGAATTATGTCCGAAATATTGACTACATCCGACCACTCTTTGGGGTACCTCCCACACAATTAGGGACTCGTCTGGAATCGTTTTTAAATTTTTGGCAACATGTTGTGTATGCAAATCCATACTTCCCGAAACACTCAAAAAAACCTATAGACGTCAGAAATATTGTGTTTGCTTCTTTTCTGTAGGTCCGAGGTTGAGGGTATATCTCTGTCCTCACAGCAGACAGACAGATACTTTCTTACTTGTTTGAAAATGATGTTGTGCAAACGTACTTGGAGTCTAAACCCATTATTTCGATGAAGCACATTTTGGACATTTTGGTCGTAAAATGTGTATATACCCTCTTTAGCCTCAAGGCTGAGGGAATAAAAAAGAAGAAGAATAATAGTATTGGCCAACAGATGCTACTTTGGTCTAAGTAAGCAGTTTAAAAACAAAGCCATATCTCGTCAATGAAGAATAAGAAACATTAATACCTACCTATGCGAATCTATGATTCCGAAGCCTGGGTATTTGTGCAATAAGGCAGTGCTTGGTGTTTTTGAGAAAAAAAATGTTCGGGTAACATACATAAAAGATAGAGGAATCAATATAAATTCAGGACTTTCCCATGATTAAGTAATCGTGGTGTTTGCTACATCACTTCGATGATCATTTGCCACTGAAAGTACAGTTTAAACATAATTGAGTCAAACTTACGAAATGTTGTTTTATGTTATTCTCAGAATTTCCATTATAATCCTCCACCCTCTCCGGTTGTGTTCTATCCGCGACCCTTCATTAAAGAAACCTGTGAACATTAAAATTCCTAACCAAAGTAAATAAGGTTTCCTGTGGACGCGCTTGACCAACTATTTTCAGAGGTATTTTTTATTGTGTATAGCTCTACTCTGTCTGTCCATCCATCTGTCAACTTTTTTTTGTGTTCGCTTGTTTATTTTTGTTGTTTTCCCGTAATTATCGATTAAAAAGTGTTTGTTTTTCGATTGTGTGTTTTTGTTCGTTGTTTATTGTCTTTTTTGTTTGGGGGGTGCAATGTAATTAACAAAAGGAGCGGGTGATTATTTATCACCGATTTTCACGCGTTCGTTCAGAGGCGACATACCCACATTTGAATAGCAGCTAAGCTGGGAATAGCACACATTTAATGGACAATCAAACAAAAAATAATGGACAGACTGACCTGACCGTCCAAATGATCGCAACAACATACATTCTGTCTTTATTCATCATTTGTCACTTTTGTGACTGACACTTGAAGAAGTGTCACAATCTGTCACTTGGACACTTGCATACATCTACCACAAAATGACCAGGGGTTTTACTGTTGGTGTTGCAGAGGGGGAGATAGGAAAAACTATGAATCTACAATGTAGATTCTACATTTTTTAGGTGTGTTTGTTGTTAGTGTGCTTTGTTTACATGTGTTTATGCGTTTGAGTGTGTGTATTTTATTGCTGTTGTTATTGTTCGTTGGTTTTTTTAATGACCACTGTGCTCGGTCATCGGAAAATTTCAATAATTTCTAATGTTATGTTTGTTTTTTTTACGAGGTGTTAGGGTTTTTTTATGTTTCCAATACTTTTGGTATTTTTCGACCAAATAAAATATAAATTATTATATCCTCAGCATTTATGCTAACGAGGGTAGTATACACACTTTCATACGGGCAAAATGTGCCTCATCGAAATAATGGGTTTAGTCCCCAAATATTTTTGGACGAAATCGGTTTCAGACATTTTGGAATCGATTTAGCCATATCCGTCCGTCTGTCTGGGTGGTTGGAGCTCACGATAACTCTAGAACGGATCAACCGATACGATTCAAAAACTGGCATTCGTGATATATTGTCCAGACTCAGTTTAAATTCGAGTCATATCGGTCTAATCCTTCAGGTACCTCCCTCACAAAAGTTCACAACTTTGCGCTAAAATGGTATACGGTTTGGTTCATACCTTTGCACATCGTGAGGTTCGAATATGGACTATATCCTTCCACTTTTTCAGATACCTCTCTTGAATCGCTTTGACGACGGTACAAGTTTTTTCAGGAGAAAACCCATACTCCCTGAGAAAATGGTCGGAAAGCTTTAGAAAAAATCCCTATGGTACCATGTGTAGTGGCCGGAGCTCAGTATAATAGTTTAAGTTCAAAGATGGCCCGTATCGGCTCACCCCTTCGGGTACCTCTCAAACAAAATTCGGAAAAATAAACTTTAAAGGCTGCTTTCCGATCGTTTTGATGTCTAGCAGGTTGTCCTTGTGACCCCCTTTGCGAGGTACAATTTTTTCCGGGGGAAGTCCATACATTCTGAGCTAATGGCCTAAAAGCTCCAAGAAACTCTGACGGCATCAACAACGTAACTCTAGCAGCGAGTTTATGATTGGTCAAAACTTTACACATCGTATTTTTTCATCCCGTCATGTATCACGTTAGAATATGGACTATATCGGTCTCGTCTTTCAGATACCTCCCAAAGAAAATTCGGAACAGTAAAGTTTAGGGGCTCCTTTCTAATAGTTTTGAATTTGTTTTTTCAACAGATAGTCCTTGTAGTTCATAGATAATGGGCTAAAAGCTCCAAGAAACCCTGACGGCATCAACTAAAATGGCAAATCCGCAACACAACTCTAGCAGCGAGTTTCTGATAGGTCCAAACTTTGCACAAAGTATTATTTCATCCCGTCATGTATCAGGATGAAATATTGACTATATCGGGTACCTCCCACACAAAATTCGGAAAAGTAAAGTTTAAGAGCTCCTTTCTGATCGTTTTGATTTTTTGCAACAGGTTGTCCTTGTGACCCCCTTTCCCGGGCGAGTCTATACATCCTGAGATAATGGTCTAAAATGTCGACTATATCGGTCTCGTCCTTCGGGTATCTACCACACAAAATTTGGGAAATGTGGAGTTTAAAGTTTTTTTTCAAAAAGTTCCTCTTGTAGGTCCTGTTACGAAGGCGCATTTTTTTCCGTGGCAAGTCCATACTTACTGAGATAACGGCCCAAAATGAGCATTGCAAGGATACCAAATTCAGACAAGGCTTGGAATACTTTTGAACTTAAGGGGCTGTGCAGACAGCTCTTGTGTTAATATCTGGTCGATGGTGGATTTGCCAGGTATAAACCCGCATATGTATGGCCCAATTATTTCGTTGACCCTATGCTTTAGTCGTTCGCACAATATCCCTGACACTATCTTATAAGAAATATGGGACAGACTTATGTCCCTATAGTTAGAGAACACAGTCTTATCTCCTTTCCTGTGGACGGGACACATGATCCTCACGTTCCAATCATCGGGCACATTCCTGGCGGATGGTGCCATGGAACTGATGTATACACCTTATGAACATGCTGCTTCCAGTTTTGATTGGCTACACTGATAAGTCACCGACTCCTGCCGCCTTATTCTTCTTCAGCCAGTGGATTGCTGTCTTCGCCTCATCATGGCCGAACGGTGTACACTGAATGCCAGCTTCTGGGAATGGATCTGTGGTATCAGGAATGGATCTGTAGTATCAGTTTGACTGACGTTTCACTCCAGCACAACACTCCTGGTCATACAAAGGGTTCCCTCAGCATTTATACAAACGAGCAAAACGGGCAACATGTGTCTCATCGAAATTAAGGGTTAAACCCCAAGTATGTTTGGACAAAATCCGTTTCAGACAATGTCCGTCCGTCTGTCTGGCTGGCTGGAGCGCACGTTAACTCTCGAATGGATCAACCGATTCGGTCCGAAATTTGGCTTACGCAATATTTTGTTCAAACTTAGTTTAAGTTCGAAGATGTGTTATATAGGCCCACTTCTTCCTGTACCTCCCCCACAAAAGTTGGAAAATGTTCGGAAAACTTGTGCGCTCTATAAATCTTGAAGGGAGTAACCGATTTGGTCCATACTTTGCACATCGTAAAATTTCTACTAGACTCAAAATTTCGGAAAAGTTCAGTTTAGGAGCTGCTCTCGAATCACTTTGATTTTTGCTGTAGCAACTTGAATTCACTGCCCCCTATACGATGGTACAAGTTTCATCAGGGGCAAGTCCATACTTCGTGAGAAAATAGCCTGAACGTTACAAAAATCTCCTGTTGCACCATGTGTAGTGGTTGGAACTCTCGAACGAATTTGTCGATTCGGTCCACAATTTGGCCTTCGTAATATTTTGTTCAAACTTAGTTTAAGTTCGAAGGTAAGCCATATTAGTCCACCCCTTCAGGTACCTCCCCCACAAAATTTCAAAAATGTTCGGAAAAATTGTGCGCAGATAACTCTTGAAGGGAGTGACCGATTTGGTCTATACTTTACACATCCTAATATATCTACCAGATATACATAGATCAGGTTCGAATATGGACTTTATTTGTCCACTATTTCGGATAACTCCCACACAAAATTTCGAATAAGATCACTTTAAGACCAGCTCTCGAATCCTTTGATTTTTGTTGAACTCAAATTTGCTCCCTCATTACGGCGGTAAAAGTTTTTTTCAGAGGCAGAAAACAGCCCGAAGGGGTAAAAATCCCCTAAGACACCATATGTAGTGACTGGGGAGCACCATAACTCCCGAATCGATCAACCAATTTGGTCCAAACTTTGAATGGCCTATATAAGTCCTCTTCTTTGGGTACCTCTCCCACAAAAGTTCAATGTTTGTGCCTAAGTGCAGTTAAGGCTATGTTTGAAGATCGTTTGTAAATGTATACCGATGGTGTTCGTTCTGGACCTGTTTAGAACGATATTATGTTTTCCGTGGACAAGTCCATGCTTCTTTGCATACTGGTCCAAAATTTATAGGATGACCCACTGAAATGACTAGTGGGCGCGATATCTATCGAAAAGATATGACTCCCTAAATAAAATCCACTTCTGTCGGTCCATACCTTCAAGTTCCTCTTCCGCAACACTTTTTAAGTTTAATCCTAATCAACGTTTTTGTCGGCAAGTTCAAATGTCCAAAAAGAGCCACAAAATTCTGAAAATACCTCAAACATAGGCAGATAGGTAGATCTCTGTCGGCAAAGCTGACTGATACTTTTTTACTTGTTTTATGTTTGTTTTTCTTTCCGGGTATATTTATTGGTCTAGGAATGTGGATCCTTCGATGGGGGATGTTCTCCGAGTACCATCTGTGTGAATGCTATTTAAATCTGCTTGATAGGCTTGTTGATCTAAGGGGTTTTCTCTTGTAACGTAGGACCATGATTAGGATGGCTCTCACCGCAACACGCGAGCAAGTACTGAGCTAGAAGATTATTCGTCTCCTCATGTGTATGGTCCACTGAAGACATGAAGAGGCATTCTGTTGCTGTTCTCAGGGCCAGACAACACTGGCGCCGCACAGTTTACCATGTGGTCAACAAGTTTTTGTCATCTGCACCATAAGTTCTGTCGGCTAGAGACTTCTTCATACATCTCAGTCGCAGATAGCTGTGACATGCGCGAACGACATGAACATGCTGTCGAATGTGACCCCTAAAAATTTAGGATAATTGGTGCTCAGAATTCTGCTACCATCGACCATAACAATCAACTCCGTGCTCACCTCTGCCGCCCATGTAGTGAACAGAGTGACCGTAGATGATGACTTTCTTTCTGGTGAATTTTCTGTTTTTTCCTACGAGTTCCGACTTCTTGTTTCTGAATTTCACGTACGATTGGCGTACACACATATAATTGATTATCTATCCCAACGTTTCAAACTTAGCCGGAGTGCCTGACTATATCAAAGGCTTTTGATAAGTCGAGCGCCACCAACACTCTCTTATCGCTCGAATTGTTCTAGTTGAGACCTCAACTGATATGTGTGGAGATGGTGTGCTGGTTGCCGAACCTATGTATGCTATTTAATGTTTTTCCTGGGGAGGAGTAAAGCCTCAAGAGTCGTTGCTACAAACACAAAAAAAAACCAAATCGGTCAGTACGATTCACACTTACTGGGATCCTTAACTTACTTCAGTAGCGGAACCACCCTCCCAATTTTTCAGACTTCGTTCACTAGCGACAGGTTAAGAACTTTGGTGAGATATTCAACTCCCGGCTCATCCAGCTGTTTCAGCATTACCATGGAGATTATAGTAGGACCCAACGATTTGGAGCTTTCCTAATGGCATTTGCAACATCATCCATTGTAAATTGCGGTGGTTCTTTCTCGGCGGGAAGAGATCTAGTGCGATATAGTACTCTTCGCTCTATCACTCTCGGGGTGCTCGACAAATTGTCCTTTATTAAAACTATCGCAACTCTTCGGATCGGTCAGCGTAACTTCGCCAAACGTGACTGGGGCCCTATCTTCCCAGTATTCGAGAGTGACTTAACCGGTGGCCACAATTCACAATGTAGAAACTCTCCACATGTTCTAGCCACTTGTTCCGCCAACCTGTTAACTTCCAGTGTCCCTTACTCTGGGGTCACTGGAGTCGGCTGGACGAAACTCATCCCCGCCTCTGCTGGGAAATTTGGTCTCACTTCGAGTACTTGACCAGGAAGTATACAGCGAGCGGCTACTGCAGTGCTGATGTCTCGGAACATCCTTTCTAACACCCAAACATCAGAAGGTTTGGGGAATTAGCTTTCCTATGAGGTGATGAAGTCGGGCGGTCTGCTGATGGAGACAGTTATGGGGAGATGGCCTGACTCCAGAGAAACGACGGGTTGCCAGGTGACGTCATTCGTCAGAAAAGGCGACGCCATCGGTAAAAAACGATCATCGAAAACACAAAAATGTTGAACATTTGTGTGTGTGGTACCGGAAGAAGCACCGGCAGGGCCCAGTTCTGAACATAAGCTAAATCTGGACACAACATTTCGAGATCCAAAGTTTGGACCAAATCGATTGCTCCGTTTATGAGATATCGCGCGTAACATTTTAGTGAATATTTTCGAACTTTTGTGGGGAGGTACCGGTAGGAGTGGATCTATAAGCACCATCTTGAAATTTCATATCGATCATCCAAATCGATCACTGCCTTCGAGAGTTATCGTGCGCACCATTTTAGCAAAAAGTTTTAAACTTTTGTTGGAGGAGATACCAAAAGGAGTGGACTCATATGACCCACCTTAGAACTTGGTTTAATCTTGGGCAAAACATTATGTCTGTTAAATTTTTGGACCGAATCGCTTTATCTTTTAATGAGCTCCACCCACTACACGGGCCATTTTTTGGAAGTAAGCTCTTGCCCCTGAAAAAACTTGTAACGTTGTAATGGGGGCAGCATATACAAGTTGTTACAACAAAAATCAAAATGATTCGAGAAGAGGTCTTAATCCACACATTACCGGAATTTTTTGTGGGGTAACCGAAGAAGTGAACCGATATAGATAGTCCATATTCGAACTTGATCTATGCCTGGTAGAAATATTACGATGTGCAAAGTATGAACCAAATCGGTTAGTCCCTTCGAGTGTTATCGTTTGCGAAAAAATTTTAACTTTTTAACTTTTTTTGAACTCCGAACTAAAACTAAGTTTGGGGAAATATTACGAAAACCAAAAATGCGCTCCAGCCAGACATCCGGACGGATGGACATTGCTAAATCGGCTCCATTGCTAAATCGGATTTTGTCCAAACATACTTGGTGTCTAAAACCATTATTTCGATGAGGTACATCGAATTGTATATAGCCTCGTTAGCATAAATGCTGAGGGTATAAATAGTCCCGGAGATATCGCCTCTTGGTGAACTCCAACTTTCACTCCTCGTGGCGTTGACTAATATTGTCCTATTGTCCGGCTTGTTCTGGTTGAGTTCTCCATAATATGTGTGGAGATGACGTGATTGTTACTGTAGGTAATGGTGGATAGTCCTGATGATGACTACAAAACTACAATTTTTCTAGGGGAAGCCAGTACATACATCCCGAGATATGGGCCGAGAATGTCGCAAAATTTAGGGTCATTCATATACCTTCCTGTGGCTATAATTATAATTATTCTACCACAAGAACTTATAGGGTAATACCTCTGTACTTTCTTGGTCAATTTCCGGCAACATAGCTGATGTGATTTATAACATGAAAGAGAGAAGGAATTCATTCGAGAGAGATACGTAACCGGAAATTGGTATTGTACGACTTCGTTTTGTTTTTTGTTGCATTTCATTTTGTTTATTTTAGCTGCAATGGTTCGGTTCTTTGTATTATTTGCCGATTAGTGAGTACGGCAGTCAGTTACACATACAGCCATCTAAGCCAGCCAGCCAGCTGTTGTTGACCGGTTGTTGCTGTTCCCTTCCCTTTGCCTTTGTTGTGTAAAAAATAAACAAATAATTTGTATGTTTTCTATTCGGTGAATAACAAAAACGACAGAGAGAGAGAAACATATTTCAGGTGGATGAATGGTGGGAGAGAACATCTGCATACAGACGACCGTGTGGAGCACCACTGGAAATACTTATTGCAAAAAGGTGGTTGCAGCCGTAGAATGTTCTGTACCTGCCTGCTCGACTGCCCGTAGCAATTAACATACAAATTAGGGGGAAGTAAATCCACTTGAATGTGTTACTGGCAACCCGTGAGGTGATTATGGGCACTTGTCCACTAGAGAACAAGTGGATAGATAGCCTGCAAGGCACACAGTAGGAAACTTTTTGTTTCAAAGTTCAAAATCTCTTTCACATGAGAAAGGTTTATTGACCACACAATAATAGTTTTCGTCAAGTGCTTTTTTAGATAAATTAAAACAACTGAAGATAGGCAGTACTCAATGGAATAATAATTAGCTTTACTTTTAAGAGGACTTCAAATTAAAACAAGTAAAGAAGTATCAGTCGGCTTTGCCGACAGAGATATATCCTCAGCCTATGTGAATTGGAACTTTCATCTACGGACAGATCGAATGCATTTATTGTCTTTTCAGAATTTTGTTCAAAATTTTTGCGGAGGAAGGAATGGACCGACATAGTGCATTACGGAAGTGGATCTTATTTTGAGAGTCATATCTTTTCGATAGATATCGTGCACACTAGTAATTTCAGTGCTGGACAAGTATGCCAAGAAGCATGGACTTGTCCACGAAAACATATATGGCTGTAAACGGGACCACAAAAAACATCATCGGTATAAATTTGCAAATGATCTCCGAACAAACCCTAAACTGCACTTGGACACTAATGTTGAACTTTTGTGGGGGAGGTATCCTAAAGAGAGGACCGATATGGGCCATTTTAGAACTTGAACTAAGTTTGTACAAAATATGAAGAAGGCCAACTTTTGGACCAAATCAGTTTATCAGTTCGAGAGTTATTGTGCTGTCCAGCTACTACATATGGTGCCATAGGGGTTTTTTACAACTTTCGGGCTGTTTTCCTAAGAAGTATGGACGTGCAACTGAAAAAACTTTTACCGTTGTAATTGAGACAGTGATGCCTAGTTGCTTCAACAAAAATCAAATTTAGTCAAGAGCAGGTCTTAAAGTGAACTTATCCGAAATTTTGTGTGGGATGTACCCGAAGGAATGGGCAAATATAGTCATATTCAAACCTGTTCTATATCTGGTAGATATATTAGGATGCGTAAAGTATGTACCAAATCGGTCCATCCCTTCAAGAGTTATCGTGCGCACAATTTTTCCGAACATTTTTGAACTTTTGTGGGGGAGGTACCTGAAGAAGTAAACCGATATGGCTTATCTTCGAACTTAAACTAAGTTCGGACAAAATATTGTGAAGGCCAAATTTTGGATCGAATCGGCAGATCCGTTCGAAAGTTATCTTGAGCTCCAACCTCTACACACGGTGTCATAGGGGTTTTTTGAACCCTTCAAACTATTTTCTCAGGAAGCATGGTTTTGCCCCTGATAAAACTTGTACCGCCGTATGGGAGGCCATGAATACAAGATGTTACAGCAAAGATCAAAACGATTTGAGAGCAGGTCCTAAACTGAACTTTTCTGAAATTTTGTGTGGGAGGTACCCGAAGGAGTGGACCGATTGAGTCCATATTGAAACCTCATCTAAGTTTGGTAGAAATTTTACGATGTACAAACTTTGGACCAAATGGTTACTTCCTTCAAGAGTTATCGTGCGCACAAATTTTCCGAACATTTTCGAACTTTTGTGGGGGTGGTACCTTAAGGAGTGGACCGATATAACCAATCTTCAAACTTAAACTAAGTTTGGACAAAATATTACGAAAGCCAAATTTGGACCAAATCGGTTCATCCGTTCGAGAGTTATCGTGCGCCCCAGCCAGACAGACGGACGGCCATTGCTAAATCTACTCCAAATTGTCTGAAACACATTTCGTCCGAACATACTTGGGGTCTAAAATCATTATTTCGATGAGGCAAATTTTGCCCGTATGAAAGTGTATATACCCTCGTTAGCATAAATGCTGAGGGTATAAAAACGAAATTAAGCGAAGAATTATTTTAGAATTATTTTAAAGTTGATTAATACATAATGTTTTGAAATAGACCGATAGGGCCTCATTGGCCGTGCTTGTTCATTAGACCGACCCAAAATCATTATAAATATATGAAATTTTATGACGATTGGTTAAGGTTAACACGTGCCACCCGGGCGATATTTATTTCCATAGTAATTTGTATTTGCCAAAGGTGCATGGTGTTAATGTAACATATTGATATAGCAGGCACATACGCAGGGGATCCGTTGTTTAGGTTTCGTATTGTCTAGGGCATGGGTATTTAGCTGTCACCAAAGCTGACTTATAATTTTCTCCACGATGTTAATTGTATTTGTTATACCCATAGCCTTTAGGCTAACGAGGGTATATACATTTTAATAGGCCCCAATTGTGTTTGGACGAAATTCGTTTCAGACAATTTGGAGTCGATTTAGCCATGTCGTCCGTCTGTCTGTCTGGCTGGCTGGTGCGCACGATAACTCGAACGGATCAACCGACTGAGTCCAAAATTTGATCTTTGTAATATTTTATCCAAACTTTATTTAAGTTCGAAAATGGGTCATATGGGTCCACTCTTTGAGGACCTACCCTACAAAAGTTTAAGACTTTTCGCTAAAATGGTGTGCGCAAAAACTTCCGAAAGTATTGGCACATCTTAAAATTTCTACCAGACATAGATGAGGTTCCAACATAGACTATCGCTACACTCCTATGGACTTCCAACACACAATTTTGGAAAAGGTGCAGTTTAAGACCTCCTGTCGAATGCGTTTGATTATTGTTGTAACAACTTGTATTCTCTGCCCCTATTAACCCGGTACAAGTTTTGTTCAAGGGTAAGTCCATACTTTCTGATAAAATGACCCGAAAGCTGTAAAACCCTATGGCACCATGTGTAGTGACTGGAGCGCACGATAACACTTGAACGGATGAACCTATTTGGTTTAAAAGTTTGCCTTCGTAATACTTTGTCTAAACTTAGTATAAGTTCGAAGATGAGCCGTATCGGTCCACTCTTTCAGGTACCTCCTCCAACAACTTTCAAAACTTTTCGCTAAAATGGTGCACACGATAGCTCTCAAATGCAGTAACCCATCGTAATATTTCTGCGAATCTTAGATGAAGTTCGTATATTGACTATATTGGTCCTCAGTGTGCCTCCCCCCACAAAAGTTCAAAATGTTTGTTTAAGTGTAGTTTAGGGTCTGTTCGAAGATTCATTGGAAATGTATACCGATGTTACTCCTTGTGGTCCTGTTTACAGAGATATTATGTTTTTCGTGAGCAAGTCTATGCTTCCTGAGTAACTGCAATGATTAACTATCTGTCGAAATCACTCCCCGATGCATTCCTTCAGGTGCCTCCTCCGCAAAACTAAAGAGCTTTAATCCATATAATTTGGTCAGTAAGTTCATACGTCCAAAAAGAGCCACAAAATCTGAAACCCCCTTAATACATAATTATTGGGGAAAATTATTTCGATACGGGTGCCACCGTAGTGGAATGGTTTGTACTCCCGCCTTGCACTCAGAAGGTCTGCGGCTTGAATCGAAGGCCAAGCAACATCAAATTGTCAACGGTGGCAAAATACCCCTCAGTAATGTTGGCGACATTTTCTGAGTATTTCAGCCACGTTAAACTTATCTGCAAGTGTCTTAAGACACTACGTTTTGAGGGTATTTTGTCTCTTAAAAAACCATAGCAGGTCTTTTGTCCATATAATACCTTTGAAACGTCTCTTGTCCACAGAAGACCTATAGAAGGTCTTTTGTCCTTTGGAAGGTCGTTTGTCCTTTGGAATGTATTTTGTCCTCTAGAAGGCCTCTTGTCTTTTGAAGGTCTTCACTCCATAGAAGGTCGTCCATCCTCCTCCATGGCAGACCTTAGATGGCCTTTTATCGATAGATGGATGATTTTTATGTGGCGTTTGATGAATGCCGTCAACGGAGATCTGTAATTGTATTTTTCGGTGGTCGGAAAAGGTGCAATCGTTGTATACTCTCCACAAACCCTTTTTAGGCCCCTGGAATAAGACGATGTCAACTTCGAATTCCGTTAGAGCTAGAAAGGTGTTCGGCAGCAACCGCTTTACAGCGGTGCACATTAAACTGCATGATGAGAAGTGACTGTTGCCTCTATCTTCTTTCTTGATACGATGCGAAATCTAATCCATGCCGAACCAATAAGGAAAGCACTAGTCTCCAGATGGGCCAGAACGTCAGCTTTGTAGAGGATAGAAACGTGCCCATCACGCGACTCGCTCCCACATCTTCATCTCTCTGAGCCTAAAACCGCTGCTGGCTGCAATATTTTCAACTATAATATTATAACCTGCGAAAAGCATTTATTGCTATGAACTAAAGCAGCGGTGAAAGGACACACTTTTGAGATATGCCCCATCGAACCGATTTCGTAATGGAACTCTCTCCTAAGCGCGAATTAATGATACTGCTTTCAATCATTCCATCGACCCGCCCAGTCAAGATATAGGAGACACCCAATTCTTCTAAAGCACTGTAAATTGATTCAAGCTTATCGTTATTAAACACCCCTTCAACATCAAGAAGGTCGCCAGTGTGAAGTTCGATTCTTCCAGATTCGCCTCGATGTACCCCCCTATGTCATGTAGAGCTGTTTCGATAGATTTCCTTTGGGTTTTTGCTTCAGTGCTTTGCTAAACCTGATTGGCTAAAACTAGATCAAATTAACGCTGAGCGTTGTACTCACAACTCTCGATTTTGAAGTCGGACACACTCGCTGTGTACCAACTTCGCCTTTGTATAGGACAAAAGCATGCCCATCACGCAAATCATTCCCACAGACCACAGTCTTATGAATCGAATGCATAACCTGAGGACTTAACCCTAGGTGTCAAGCAACTCTCGAAATCCTTCAGAACCCCTTTGAGGTGTGCCCAATTAAACCGATTACCTAATGGAACTCTCTCAGAAGCGCGAATTAATGATTCTGCTTTCAAACATCCCTTCGACCCACTAAGTCAAGATAGCGGAGACACCTAGGTATTTCAAATCACTGTGAATTGATTCAATCTTTTCGTTATTATGCACATCGAGGAAGGCCGCCATTGTTAAGTTCAACCCCTCCAGGTTCCTCTCAACGTAGCCCACAACGTCATGTAAAACGGTTTCGATATATTTCCCTTTGATCTCAGCATGCAAGGCTTTTCTAAACCAGGTTGAGTAAAACTAGATCAAATTAACGCTGAGCGTTGAACTCACAACTGTCTATTTTGTAGTCGGACACACTCGCCCTGTACCACCGTATTCATTACTCAGTAATGAGTAAATTAAATAGTTTTTACTTGTAAAATTTGAAGGAAGTAATCCATTTTATTATAGCGTACTGGAACGGAATATTCATTCGGCTCCTGTGGCTCCCAAAGTTATGGTAGCATGGTATCTAAAATTGCAGGGTTACGGCAAAAGTTCGGCGCGGCTGAAGTCTATTCTTAGCGTTCCGGAGATGATCATCTAAGTAAGTACGGATGGTATGGTGGTATGCTATGCTATGGGTGACCCTGTGAAATTATAGAAGTTACCATGATACAATTTAGTGTATACATTTTAATTCTATACATTTTTGGAAAATTCTACCAAAATGTGTTAATATCAATAAAACATCTCTAACATCATTAACCATAAAAGACATTTTTCGCTTAACCGGAACCCATAATCAATAAAAAAAAGTTCATAAAAAATCTCCCTTCAAATCAAGATGTAAGCATGATAAGCTTTATGCTGGTCGTTTGTCAAACTCTTCATAATAATCCATAGGGGCAACACCATCGAAGTTCATGGTTCAAATATAATTAGGAAGGGGAGACGGCGATAAACCACAGCAGTCCACAATTCAAGTGAAATCATAAATCGAATTATGGGTGTTAATTTGATTTTCAATTCGATTTCAGTCAGCCAACCAGTCATTCGTTCATTAATTATGGGTTTCATATTCAATTGACAAAATTTGAAGCCTGACAGGGTAAACTGAAAATTGCATCTAAACAAATGTGTTGGTGCTTTGGCACTTTTCCGGCCCAACACCACCAAATAAATTATGTAAGTTTTTCTGATCTGTCCCTCCAAATGTTGCCATTGTTTTTTTTGTAACTATTTCGTGTTTTGTTTTATAAAATTTATTATCGTTTACATTATTGAAATACAAAATGTGAAGCTTATCAGCCGCCACATCTCTCTCGCCAACAAATGCGCATTTGGAAATTCGGATTTGTATTTTGTTATTTTTTATTCATTCAGATTGCATTATTTCATTATTTCAATATTTATTTATTTTTTGTTGGTGTTGTTAGTTGGGCTGCTGGTGCGGTTGTAGAACAAATGTTTGAATTTATGGTCACATTAATTGTTCCCTGATTTTTTGTTTTCTGATTTGCTGCACTTGAGCCATGGCAGCTGTATTTATTGATTGGGTAATGTAACCTCACTTTTCATTTGTTATCGAATCTGCTGGTACCAAGCAATACTCAAATGACAGCTACAAATTGACACAAATAAGCTATGAAAGACGAAATCAAAATCTCATTGAAAACGAGGAAGAAATTTAATGAAATTAATTTCTCCAATGGGAAAAATCTGTCAGTTCAAAGAACTTTTAAGAGGGAAAATGGAAGTGTGTTTACATGAACGAACTATGATTTGAATACAAAGCACTGATGTAACGAAGGGAGGAGGAGGGTACTAGAAGTTGTTTTTGCTTTAAAGTTTAATACAATAACAAAGAAAAATTGGAATGGGGAGAATAGAGAACATACCACAAAGGCTAAAAGACACAAATGGAGTAATATGAGTGTGAGCAAATCGAGATGTAGGGGGACGGAATTAAGTTTAAGATATAGACAGTTTGCTAAGGCTTAATATGGTTTTACAATTGGACATTTTTGCAGCAGGTTATCCTCCCGGCCCCTTTTACGACGGCAAAAATTGTTTCGTGGGCAAGACCATACTTACTCATGAAAGAAACTTACGAAATGACCATCCAATTTAGCTAAAACTCTGCAAAGCGTAACCTTCATTGAGTTCCAAGAACGTATTCCCATAAAAGTCTAAAATTCTTGCTTAATGTAACTCTACCTACATTAGGCAAATATTTGCTCCAGCGAACGGCATTGTGCGCTTACTGAGATCAAGTGGGTGTTAGTAATACATTGAATTTATGCTCACTTGCTCTCAAATATTTGCCTAATGTGACCTTACCTTTAGGTACACTTTAAGGGTACTCGAGGATAGATAGTTCGTTATAAAATATAAAATGTAAAATGTAAAATATAATATATAAAATATGACATAAATCAAGTAAAAAAGAATCAGTCGGCTTTGCCGACAGAGATAAACCCTCAGCCTGTTTGGATTAAAATACTTTTTTTCCAAAAAAAATAAATAAAATAAATAAATAAAAACAAGTAAGAACTCCACCACAAGTTGTATTGAAGTAAAATGGAATAATTAGTTTGCTTTCGTGTATGAAGAAGACTTAATACTAAATTTCAGCAATTTCGGTAAAACAATGTGAGGCACCGTTCTACGGGGGCTATTTCAAAACGTCGATGTATACCGACAAATTTCTGACGGAAAGATTTTAGACTCAAAAAAGACTAAATACCAAATTTCCTACATTTCGGTAAGAGAATGTGGTTAAAACTAAAAAATACCGAAAATCAAGAAGTAAGCTTCTATGGGGATATAGGAAGACGTGGACCTATACTGATAAAACTCTTCTGGAATATTTTATAACTCTTGGTAGACGAAATTATGAATTTCAGCCATTACGGTTGGATATTGAAGTCACAATATTCAGTATTACGAAAATCCGGAGGTACCGTTCTATGGGGGCTATATCGAACCGTGGACCTATACCGAAAAATTTTAGTCAGAAATGGGGCAATATGAAAGCGTGGACCAGTACAGACATATTTCTGGCGAACAGTTTTATATCACATTGAATACTAAATACCAAATTTCAGCCATTTTGGTGGAATATTGAAGACACAACCTTCAAAATACGAAAAATCGGGAGGTACTTTTCCATGGGGGCTATATGAAGGCGTGGACCTATACCGACAAATTTAAAAGGGAAGTTTGAGTACCCCCTACAAAGTCTAAATACCAAATTTCAGCCATTTCGGTGGAATATTGAGGCCACAACGATCAAAATACCGAAAATCGGGAGGTACCGTTCTATGGGGGCTATATGAAGGCATGGACCGATGCCGACAAAGTTCTGGGGGAAAGTTTTATACCACCAACGTAGACTAAGTAACACATTTCAGCCATTTCGGTGTGAAGCTAAAACCTTCAAAATACCGAAAATCAAGAGGTACCGTTCTATGGGAGCTATATGAATGTGTGGACCGATACCGACAAAATTCTGGGGGAAAGTTTTATACCCCTAAAGAAGACTACGTACCAAATTTCAGCCATTTTGGTAGGATAATGAAGCTAAAACCTTAAAAATACCGAAAATCGGGAGGTACCGTTCTATGGGGGCTATATCAAAACGTGGACCGATATATCCCATTTTCAATACCAACCATTCTGCAAGTAATAAAAACTTCTGTACCAAATTTTGACTCTCCATCTTTAAAATTGCGGGTGCCACCGTGGTGCAATGGTATGCACACCCGCCTTGCACGCAGAAGGTCGGGGGTTCGATTCCCCGGCCAAGCAACATCAAACATTTTTCAACGGTGGCAAAATACCCCTCAGTAATGTTGGCGACATTTCCTGAGTATTTCAGCCTTGAAAAACTTCTCCACAAGTGGTGTCTTAAGACACGCCGTTCGGACTCGGCGATAAACAGTAGGTCCCATATCTTTGAGGTAAATATGAATCGGGGTGCACTCATTGATATGAGAGAAGTCTCCCTTGTCCCGTATGGGATGTTGTGGAACAATGTTTTTTTTTTTTTTTGTTATCTTTAAAATTGCGAGCTGTATTTATAGGGTCTCCGACGAATATTTCGATGTGTTACAAACGGAATGACAAATTTAATTATACCCTCCATATGGTGGAGGGTATAAAAATAAAACTATTGTATTTATTGAGGCTTTTAACATTTTGGGCGTATGAACCGACAAAAATATGGATCGGATTAAAGCTCAAACATAATATCGCTGTAAACAGAACCAGTAGGAAAACCTTCGATTGGACAGATAGGGCCCAAATTTGAACATAAACCAAGTTCCGACAATATTTAGAGATCTAAAGTTTGGACCAAATCGGTTGCTAGACGTAGCATCGCGCGTACCAATTTAGCGAATATGTTCGAATTTTGTGGGGAGGTAGGTACCGGAAGGAATGGAATTTCATCAAATATTGGAAAAAATATTACGATATTCAAAGTGTTGACGAACGCAGTATATGGCGCCAGAGGGGTTTTTTTACAACTTTCGGGCTGTTTTCGCAAGAAGTATGGGCTTGCCCCTGAAAAAAAGGTTTACTGTCGTAATTAAAGCAGCGAATGTAAGTTGCTTCAACAAAAATCAAAGTGATTCGAGAGCAGGCCTTTAAGTGAATTTATCCACAATTTTGTATGGGATGTACCCGAAAGAGGGGATAAATATTTTCCATATTCGAACCTGATCTATATCTGGTAGATAGAGTTTAATGAGTCACCATTAAATTTTATTTTTATACCCTCAGCATTTATGCTAACGAGGGCATATACACTTTCATACGGGCAAAATGTGCCTCATCGAAATAATGGTTTTAGACCCCAAGTATGTTTGGACGAAATGTGTTTCAGACAATTTGGAGTCGATTTAGCAATGTCCGTCCGTCTGTCTGTCCGTCTGTCTGTCCGTCTGTCTGTCTGGCTAGTGCGCACGATAACTCTCGAACGGATGAACCGATTTGGTCCAAAATTTGGCTTTCGCAATATTTTGTCCAAACTTAGTTTAAGTTCGAAGATGGGCTATATCGGTCCACTCCTTCCGGTACCTCCTCCTCAAAAGTTCGAAAATGTTCGGAAAATTTGTGCGCACGATAACTCTTGAAGGAAGTATCCGATTTGATCCATAATTTGGACGTCGTGAAATATCTACTAGACTTAGATTCGGTTCCAATATGGACTCAATCGGTCCACTCCTTCGGGTACCTCCCACACAAAATTTCGGATAAGTTCAGATTAGGGCCTGCTCCCGAATCGCTTTGGTTTTTGTTGCAACAACTTGTATTAATTGCCCCCCATACGACGGTACAAGTTTCATCGGGGGCAAGTCCATACTTCCCGAGAATTTAGCCTGAAAGATGCTAAAAGCCCCTGTGACACCGTGTGCAGTGGATGGAGCGCAATATAACTCTCGAACGGATCTGCCGATTCGGTGCAAAATTTGGCCTTCGTAATATTTTGTCCAAACATAGTGTAAATTCGAAGATAAGCCATATCGGTCCACTCCTTCGGGTACCTCCTCCACAAAAGTTCAAAAATGTTCGGAAAAATTGTGCGCATGATAACTCTTGAAAGGAGTGACCGATGTAATCCATACTTTGCACATCCGAATATATCTACCAGATATAAATCAGGTTCGAATATGGACTATATTTGTCTACTCTTTCTGGTACCTCTCACACAAAATTTCGGATAAGTTCACTTTAAGACCTGCTCTTGAATCACTTTAATTTTTGATGAAGCGATTCGCACTCGCTACCTCCATTACGACGGTAAGAGTTTTTCAGGGGTAAGTCCATATTTCTTAGGAAAACAGCCCGAACGGTTAAAAAAATCCCTATGTCACCATATGTGGCGGTCCAACATTTAGTCTCCGTCATATCCAAACATAGTTTCATGGGGCAATACCGGTCCACATCTTCCAGTACTTCTCCCCAATATTTAAAAAATTTCAATAAAATGCTAGGACGATATCACTTGAATGGGGCAACCAATTTGGTCCAAACTTTGGATCTGCTAATTTTTTGTCAAAATTTAGTTTAACTTCTAAAATGGCCCATATCGGTCCTCCCTAAGGGTACCTACCCACAAAAGTTCAACATTTGTGCTTTAGTGCAGTTAATTCCTGATCCACATTTTTGTCGGCAAGTTCAAATGTGCCAAAAGGGCCACAAAATTCTGAAGAGATCTTAAATACATTCGATCTGTCCGTAGGCGAAGGTTTCACTTCATATTGGCTGAGGGTATATATCTGTCGGCAAAGCCGACTGACACTTTTTTACTTGTACTTGGCCCGATCTCTATGGTCGCATTGCGAGTCGACACCATAAACTTGGCCTTCTCGCCGTTTACCGTCATACCCACTTTATCAGATTCCCTTTCGACTTCTGCAAAGGTGTCAGTTACTTCCTTTACCGATCGACCCATGATATCAATGTCGTCGGCATAAGCAAGTAACATATGGCTGTTTGTGCATATTGTTCCACTTCTTTTGAACTTCGAGTCTCGTATGACCTTCTCCAGCAGGATGTCGAAAAGATCACACGAGAGGCCGTCTCCTTGTCTGAAAACTCTTTTGGTAATAAACTCTTCGGAGAGGTTCTTTCCTATTTGAACTGAGGACCGAGTATCGGTTAACGTCATTCTACAAAGCCGAATAAGTTTTGCAGGAATACCAAAATCAGACATGGCTTGGAAGACTTTTGAACTTATAGTGCTGTCGAAGGCTGCTTTATAATCGACGAAAAGATGAAAGGTTTCGATCTGCATTTCTTAGATCTTTTCCAGGTTTTGTCTCAAGGTAAATGTCTGGTCAATGATAGATTTTCCCGGTCTATAGCCGCACTGATAGGGTCCAATAATTACATTGACCATAGGCTTTAGTCTCTCACACAATATGCCAGATACTATCTTATATGCAATAGGGAGCAGACTTATGCCCCTGTAATTGGAGCACACAGTCTTATCTCCTTTCTTGTGGACGGGACACAGGATGCTCAGGTTCCAATCGTCGGGTACGCGTTCTTCCTGCCAGATGGTGCTAACTAGCTGATGCATACACCTTATCAGCGTGTCGCCTCCGGTTTTGAACAGCTCGGCTGGCAAGCCATCGGCTCCTGCTGCCTTATTATTCTTCAGTCGGTTTATTGCTGTCTTTACCTTATCTTGGCCGGGTGGTATACATTCAATACCATCTTCTGGGATTGAATCTGTGGTATCTTCGTCGTCTTCGATATTATTGGATAGCAACAGGTTTGAAAAATGTTCCTTCCATATCCTGAGCACACTATCTGTATCAGTTACCAAATTACTTTGCTGGTCTTTACATGAGAATGTGCCAGTTCCAAAGCCATCAGTTTGATGTTTTACTCTTTGGCAGAACTTTCGGACTTTATTCTGACTCCTGTACATCTCGATTTTTTTACACTCCCGCCTTTCCATTTCTCTTTTTTCCTGCGGAAAAGACGTTTCTCCTCTCTACTTTTCTCCTGATACCTCTCTCGTGCGCTACGCGTGGCTACATATTGTAGAGTAGCCCTATATGCCGCATTTTTCTCTTCGGTAGCGGCACGACACTCCTGGTCATACCATGGATTCCTTTGTGGAGGTCTCTGGTATCCAAGTTTGGATTTTGCGGCTGTTTACATGGAGCGGGTAATATTTTGCCATTGTGCTGATATGTTATCGGGACGAGGAGTGCTTTGATTAAGCAGTTGGGCCAGTTGGTTGGAATATGCTGTGGCTATCTGTTGTGATTGCAGCTTACCGATGTGCATGCATGTCTTCCATCTATCACAACGTGATCAATTTGATTTCTTGTTCTTTGATCTGGCGACAGCCAGGTGCTCTTATGAATATCAAGATGATTAAATCTGGTACTGCTAACTACCATGTTTTTTGCAGCTGCAAAGTCTATCAGCATCATACCATTGTCAGATGTTTCACTGTGAAGACTAAATTTCTCGACTGTTGGACCAAAGATATTCTCCTTTCCAATTTTAGCATTAAAATCGCCTAGTATAATTTTAATGTCATGGGTAGGGCAGCGGTCATAAGTTTCTTCTAAGCGCTCGCAAAATATATCTTTGGTTTGTTCGTCCTTGTCTTCAGTGGGAGCATGAGCGCAAATAAAGCTGATGTTGAAGAATTTAGCTTTTAATCGAATTGCAGCGAGTCTTTCATTCACTGGGGTAAAGTTGGAGACCAGATGTTTTGACCTCGGACCAACTACAAATCCGCAACCAAACTCATGCTTTGTGTCATGGCAGCTATAATACAGTGCGTCACCTTTAGGTGTTGTTGTGACGCCTTTCCCATTCCATCGTATTTCTCCTTTTTTTATCTGCTAATGCGTAAACTACGAACATTCCAGGTGCAGATTCGCAGATCATGGTCCTTAAAACGTTTGCGGGGTTCGTCAACTTTAGAGGGGTTTGTTTTTCTTTTCTTTCGTTTTTTCATAGTAGGCTGTTTTTTCTAAGGGAGGGTTACTAACCCCACGCCCAAACCCAAGTTTTTAACGTTCTTATGGGTGAACGCGCGGCATATGTTAGCTCACTACCTTTAACGGGTGTTAAAGGCAGTTCCACAGGTGACACCACGGGGAGGTCAGTATCCACTTGAGATGAAAGAGGGACCAAGAAAAATCCTGGGCTTTGCCATGTTAAAGGCGAACAGGACCGTTCCTTGGTATCTTCCATCCCCTACGTCTCCCAAATATAAGTATAATATACAAAATATAAAATGTAAAATAAAACAAGTAAAAAAGTGTCAGTCGGCTTTGCCGACAGAGGTATACCCTCAGCCAATGTGAACTGAAACTTTCATCTACGAACAGATAGAATGTATTTAGCGTCTGTTCAGAATTTTGTGGCCCTTTTTTCAACATTTGAACTTGCCGACAAAAATGTGGATTAGGAATTAACACAAATGTTGAACTTTTGTGGGGGAGGTACCCTCAGGGAGGAGATCCAAAGTTTGAACCAAATTGGTTGCACCATTCAAGTGATATCGTCCTAACATTTTAGTGACATTTTTTAAATATTGGGGAGAAGTACCGGCGGTTGGGGACCGGTATTGCCCCATGAAACTAAGTTTGGATAAAATATGACGAAGACCAAATGTTCCACCAAATAGGTAGAACAGTTCGAGAGCCACATATGGTGACATAGGGCTTTTTACATCTTTCGGGATGTTTTCCCAAGAAATATGGAACTGCTCCTGAAAAAACTTTTACCGTCGTATTGGAGGTAGCGAATGCAAATCGCTTCAACAAAAATCAAAGTGATTCGAAAGCAGGTTTTAAAGTGAGCTTATCCGAAATTTTGTGTGGGAGGTACCCAAAGGAGTGCATAAATATAGTCCATATTTGAACCTGATCTATATCTGGTAGATATATTAGGATGTGCAGAGTATGGATTACATCAGTCACTCCCTTCAGGAGTTATAGTGCGCATATTTTTGACGAAAATTTTTGAATTTTTGTGAGGGAGGTACCTGAAGGAGTGGACCGACATGGTTTATCTTCGAACTTAAACTATGTTTGGACGAAATATTACGAAGACCAAATTTTGGACCGAATTGGAAGATCCGTTCCAGATTTATCTTGCGCTCCAACCACTACACACGTTGTCATAGGGGTTTTTTGCTATCTCAGGAAGTATGGACTTGCCCCTTATGAAACTTGTACCGACGTATGGGGGACAGCGAATACAAGTTGCTACAACAAAAATCAAAACGATTCAAGAGCAGGTCCTAAACTGAACTTTTCCAAAATTTTGTGTGGGAGGTACCCGAAGGAGTGGACCGATTGAGTCCATTTAATCTTCATCTAAGTCAGGTAGAACTTCCACGATTTACAAAGTGTGGGCCAAATCGGTTACACCCTTCAATTTTCGAACTTTTGTGGGGAAGGTACCGGAAGCAGTGGACCGATATAACCCATCTTCGAACTTAAACTAAGTTTGGGCAAAATATTACGAAAGCCAAATTTTGAACCGAATCGGTTGCTCCGTTCGAGAGTTATCGTGCGCACCAGCCAGACAGACGGACGGACGGACAGACATGGCTAAATCAACTCCAAGTTGTCTGAAACACATTTCGTCCAAACATACTTGGGGTCTAAAACCATTATTTCGATGAGGCACATTTTTCCCGTATGAAAGTGTATATACCCTCGTTAGCATAAATGCTGAGGGTATAGAAATATATTTACTATATAATTAAAATTATAAATGTTAATTTGTAATTTAAATGTCTAAATTGACTGCAAATTATCTAAAACTGATTTGGTCCAAACAGGATTGGGATTTAAAACCATTACTTCAATGAAAAACATTTTTTTTATTTTATTAAAGTAGCTTTAGTTTTCTGCACAAATGAAAATCTCTTTAGTCCAACTATATTGATTTGTCTTCATTTGTTTCACAATCGAAAATTCCTTCCTACATTACACCCTTAAAAAATTCTGCACTACTAATCCTTTTGAGTCATCATCGGGATTTCCAATGTAAATAGTGAATGTCACATGGCAATTGACCCAATCTCCCCAAACTCAAAAATCAATAATTTTTTATGAATCAACAAAACAGCTGTTCATTGAAATTTAAAGACCCATCATTAAGCCTACCAAAGAAGCCATTATCATGCCCAAGAATGTCATTCTCTTTTTTGTCTTTTGTAGTGGAATAAATAAAACTACTGAATTTCTGGGATTCTCCTCAATAAAAAAGGGAAAGTTTACAACAACAACAACAATAGTGCCAACAACAAAAGAAAGACTTAAAAGAGAATGGTTGGTATTAAATTACATCACAATAAAACATAGTAGATACGAACATACAAACAAACATGTGTTCATTTGTACATCGCACATACAAAGGATAACAATGGAGAAGGGTTCCTTGCAACGCCACCAAAAAAATCCATTCATTGCTTTATTCATTGAGGGGAATTGGAAAACAACCCTTTTGTGTCACGTTCGTACAGTACCACCTTGTTCCGAATACCAACAAAATGTTTGCCCAGATAGATAATCTAACAAACAAGGTACATGCAGACATACATACGTTCATACATATTTACATAGTTTACTAACTGCAAATAGCTCGTTAGCGTAGCGTAGAAGAACCGAAATACAGGATTTTTAAGTTTTTTTTTAATGTTAACCAAAAACGTCACATTTGAAAATCCGACAGCTGTTCGTTGTTGCTGCTGCTGCTGGTGGCACGCTCTAAACACACCGGCTTTTTTATCAGATAATCGAACATTTTCAATTGATCCTGGATCAGAGGACGTCCGTCCTGTATTATTGTTGTTGGTTGTGGCGATGATCGAAATTGCGTTTTTATCGAACGAAATATTTAAGGGGTGTTATTTCAGATTCGGATTGACTGAATGAATGTGCAATGTGCATTCGTTGTATGTTTATGTACGAATGGATGTTTGTTTCCCTGTCTATCAATACAGTAGTTAATTTAACTGCACAGTGGATACACACGACAACATTTTTGAAATATGTAAGTATGAAAAATTTGGTGACGTAGGGAATGAAAGATATCAAGCAAGACATCTGGCTGGCTTTAACATGGCAAAGCACAAGACTTATTTTGGTCCCTCTTTCATCTCAAGTGAACGCTGACCTCCCCGTGGTGTCATCTGGGGAGCTGCCTTTAACATACGTTAAAGATAGTGACCTGAAATGTTCCGCGCGTTCACCCATAAGAACGATAAACACTTTGGTTTGGGCGTCTGGTTAGTAACCATGGTATGACCAGGCGTATCGTTCTGCAATCAGTAGCAACCCGTAGCAGACGAGAGAGGCATTGGGAGAAAAAGGAGAGGGAAGAAACGTCTTTCCCGTAGGAATAAGAGAGAAATGGAGAAGAGGGAATGTGAAAGAATTGAGGGCTACAGGAGCCAGAATGAAGTCCGAAAGTTTTACCAAAGAGTGAAACATCAAACTTATGGCTTTGGTACACAGGCACATCCACCTGTAAACACCAACAATGTAAGTGTGTTAACTGACACAAACAGTGTGCTTATGATATGGAAAGAGCATTTTTCCAAACTGTTGGTATCCTACATTTCTCAAGCCGTATATTCGCCACACGGTCAGTTTTGCCGAAGAAACATGCGACCATTTGCTTCGAAGGTCTTCTTCCATGAACAACTTTCATTGGATTTGGCTCAATTTCGAAGACCCAAACGAGCGATTCCTGTGTTGTTTCGGGCTCCTAAGCATAGATCCAAGATTCGTCATCTGTGACGATCTTATAAATGTCGTTTGGAACACCGCGATTGATTTTATTTCCAATTTCTTTGCACCAATCCACATATGCCTTTTTTCAGCGATTGACCAATTTTGCTGGATCTAACGAAAAAATCCATTGCTGCGGTCAGGTGTTCTTGCAATATTAAATGTTAGTAGCTGGAATAAATGCCCGAAGATGTCTCTATCTCACGGTATTTAACATGGCGATATTGGATTATTCGTTCACGCGCGGCTTAATTTTTTTTGTGGCACAACTGCCGGTTTTGGACGACCCTGACGACCTTTGGTTTTTTAGCGAGTGTGCGTCACGATTGAATTCATTGAAGCAGTTTTTCATAGTGATTATCCACGTCGAAATTTATGAAAAATTATCGGACCAAAATGTTCACACGTAAATTCCATTTTTTTTTGCAAAGTGATTTTTTCAGGTCACTGTAAACAACCCCACACATGGTCATATGTCAAACTTACCCGAGTACGGTTAGACTACAAACTGTCAAGCTTTCAAAAAAATATCACATGACACCTGGCGACACTGAGAGTTGCCTAGGCCAGAAGGTTTTCGAGTGACCCTCGTACAAAAAGCGTTTGTATATCCACAATTTTGTATTGCAAAATATTTGAATTGTTGAAGAATTTAGGGATATTTTTATTGACCAAATATGTCTTATTGGAAGAAAGGTGTTAAAAAAGTACTTACTTAGCTGGCCCATTACAGAACATTTGTTCCATAGACCGAACTAAGAAAAGATCTCCAAATCTCTCAGTTTAGTGCTTCGCTTTTTGGATTACCGCGCCTTGTCATCGCTTCATCCACTTGTTTGCGCCATCTATTCTTTGGCCTGCCAATTCTGCGTGCACCGCCATGTGGCTCGAATTTATACGCCTTTTTAGTGGGTTCATCATCGCTCATTCTTATTATATGGCCTAGCCAACGCAATCGCTACATCTCGATACGTTTAACTATATTGATGTTGTTGTATAGCAGATACAGCTCGTGGTTCATACGACGTCGATATTCACCGTCAACGCAGATCGGTCCGTTGACCTTTCGAAGAATTTTTCTTCCAAACACGCCAAGCACTGCCTTATCGGCTTGCGCAAGTACGCAGGCTTCGGAACCATACATCAGCAGTGTTTTGTAAAGCGTTATTTTTGTTTGACGATTTGTGGCTTTGTTGTTGAAGTGCTTACTTAAGCCAAAGTAGCATCTGTTGGCCAATACAATTCTTTTTATTTTACAACTGATGTCGTTTGTTGTGTTTGCGGCGGTGCCGAGGTATACGAAGTCTTTTACTACCTCAAAATTATAGGGACCAACAGTTGGTCCGATCTCAATGGACGCATTGCGCGTCGTCACCATCAACTTGGTCTTCTCGCCGTTTACCACTAGACCCACTTTAGCAGATTCTCCTTCGACCTGCATAAAGGTATCGGTTACTTCTTTTACTGATCGTCCCATGATGTCTATATTCTATATTATTGGTGTAGATTGTAGCACTTCTTTTGACGTTTGCTTCTCGTATAACCTTTTCTAGCAGGATGTTGAAAAGATCACACGAAGGCTGTCACCTTGCCTGAAACCTCTTTTGGTACAAAACTCTTCGGAGAGGTTCTTTCCTATTTTAACTGAAGATCTTGTGTCAGTTAGAGTAATCTTACAAAGCCGAATGAGGTTTGCGGGGATACCAAATTCAGACATTGCTTGGAATACATTTGAACGTAGCGGGCTGTCGAAGGCTGCTTTATAATCGACAAAAAGGTGGTATATGTCGATATGCATCTCTTGGGTCTTCTCCAGGATTTGCCGTAGGGTAAATATCTGGCCAATGATGGACTTTCCAGGTCTCAAGCCGCATTGGTATGGTCCAATTATTTCGTTGACCATGGGCCTTAGTCGTTCGCACAATATCCCTGACACTATCTTATAGGCAATAGGGAGAAGACTTATGCCCCTATAGTTGGAGCATACAGTCTTATCTCCTTTCTTGTGGACGGGACATAGGATGCTCAGGTTCCAATCGTCGGGTACGCGATCTTCCTGCCTGATGGTGCTAACTAGCTGATGCATACACCTTATCAGCGCGTCGCCTCCGGTTTTAAACAACTCGGCTGGTAAGCCATCGGCTCCTGCTGCTTTATTATTCTTCAGCCGGTTGGTATACATTCTATACGGCGGTATACATTCTATACCATCTTCTGAGATTGGATCTGTGGTATCATCGTCTTCGCTACTATTGCATACCAGCAGATTGGAGAAATGTTCTTTCCATATCCTGAGCAAGTTATCTGTATCTGTTACCAGATTACCTTGCTGGTCTCTACAGGACGATGTGCCAGCTCCAAAGCCATCTGTTTGATGTTTCACACTTTGGTAGAATTTTCGGACTTCATTCTGGCTCCTGTACATCTCGATTTTTTCACACTCCCGCTTTTCCATTACTCTCTTTCTCTTGCGGAAAAGGCGTTTCTCTTCTCTCCTTTTCTCCCGATATCTCTCTCGTGCGCTACGCGTTGCTACTGATTGTAAAGTAACCCTATATGCCGCATTTTTCTCTTCGGTAGCAGCACGACACTCCTGGTCATACCATGAATTCCTTTGTGGAGGTCTCTGGAATCCAAGTATGGATATTGCGGCTGTTTGCATGAAGTGGGCAATATTTTGCCATTGTGTTGTTATGTTATCGGGACAAGGAGTGCTCGCGTTAAGCAATTGGGCTAGTTGAGCGGAATATACTGTGGCTATCTGTTGTGATTGCAGCTTACCGATGTCCAACTTCCGTGTTGTGTCTGTTCGCACTTTGTTTGCTACGTTTAATCTGGTACGTACCATTGCTGCAATAAGGTAGTGGTCCGAGTCTATGTTTGCACCGCGGAACGATCATACATCCAACACGCTTGATGCATGTCTTCCATCTTTCTTTGATCTGGCGACAGCCAGGTGCCCATTTCTTTTCTTTCGTTTTTTCATAGTAGGCTGTTTTTTTCTAGGGGAAGGTTACTAACACGACGCCCAAACCAAGTTTTTAACGTTCTTATGGGTGAACACGGCACATGTTAGCTCACCACCTTTAACGGGTGTTAAAGGCAGTTCCCCAGGTGACAAGATAAATCCTGGGCTTTGCCATGCTAAAGCCGGTCAGGACCGTTCCTTGGTATCTTCCATCCCCTACTTTACCCGGTGTTAAAAAGTGCAAAACTTAATTTTAGGGGGAATTGATCCATCTGTTTTATTCACATACATATTTCTCTACGAAACCACTGTTCTTTTTCCTTAACAACTAATAGGGTAGTAAATCCATCCTAATGGTTGTTATTGGCTTTGCACCCCTTTTAAGGGTTGCACCATTTCACTTTCTCGCTGTAAAATGCATTTCTCTCATGCCAAAGGACATCGATCGGGGGATGGGGAATGAAGAAACAACAAAAAAACAGCAATGTTAAATCCTACATTTGGAGGGTGCTTTTTCTTGCTTGGCCAAATCTCAGACAACAATACCTTCTTTCTACATACATACATTTCAATGTCACCCTTAATCGCTTGTCAGGATTTATGAGCTGCATTTTCCAATTGTAAAAAAAATAATGGAACGAAATCCAATGCCGTGCAATAAATCGAAACAGGCACACACACAGGCATTGTATGTTGGGAAAAGTTAAATTTTTTCTACTCAAATGTTGTTGTAGTTTCAGCATGTTTTTTTATCGTTTGACTATTTTACCAGAATCCTTAAATGGTTGTTGTTGCTACTGTTCTTGGTCTCATGAACTTTTGCCAAGGTTGTTGAAATGTGATTTTTTATTTTGTTGTAAAAAATCTGAATCTGTGAATGTGTCACATGACCGGCTTGGAGATTTGTTAAGGTTTTCATTTTCTTGTTAGGCAAGATGTCTGTTTTTTTGACGTTTACCTCACATCTGTCATCCTGCGCACATTGCATTTCACATTGAGAAGGTCAGAGACTGGGTTATCAGTCAGCCTTGGTTGGGAAATTAATGCTAAAAAATAGATTAATTTTAATTTGAAATAAGTAAAAAAGAATAAATCGGTTTGGTCGGCAGCTCTATTTCGTCAGCATATGACTGTACCAAATATATATAAGAGAAAAGGTTGACCTAAATATCATTTCCGTAGGTGACAAAATACGTTTTGAGAGTTTTCAGCCTTCAATATTAGATGTTTGTGGCGGTATCGAAGGCTTTTGATAGACCGAGAGCAACCTCCACGCCTGTATAGCCCTAGACTTGTTCTGGCTCAGTCCTCGACCGATGAATGTTGATATAGCATATAATACTGCTGTGGTACTGTGGACTTTCCGGAAACCGTGCTTTATCCCTCAACACACTACTTATTACACCCCTTATATTATCAGATTCCTATGCCCAAATCTTTTCGTAGTCGAATCCAGAGCCGGTGTTGAGGCATTTCGTAATATCTGTATTATACCCTAGACAGACGGCAGAGTTAATTTGCATTAAAAATGTCCTAATTTGAATTAATTTTTCACCCTGACAGACGATAGTATCTGCATTTATGAAACAGCTGTTTGTGTTGTTTGTTTGTACCCAGCAGACCATTTCATAAAGCTTTACAAAAGTTCGCCGAAATATGAGAAACAAATACACTTTCTACCTTTGATCTTTTCACCACAATGAAGCAACAATAAATTTAATTTCTTCGCGATATTTTTGAGTCTTTTTAATATTATAAAAATATTGCAAAACTTTAAAAAAACATTTGAGGAAGATATAATTTTCGATAGAATTGGTATGGTGGGTAATGAAATTTTTTGTGAAAATAAAAATTTGAAAAAGAGATTTGTTAGAAGGCGTGGAAAACGATTAGCTGCTATTCTACTCGCGAAAGACCACTACTTATTTTGAAGAAACGCGAAAATTGCTGATTTGCTTTCCATTTTTATTTTCTTAAACATGGAAATTTGACAAAAGACAATTGATTTTCAACAGCATTGCCATATTGAAATTGCTAAATTCAGTTTAAATTTCCTTTGATTTTGTGCATTAAGAATGTGGATAATGCTCGAATTAATTTGAATTAAGGCAGTTAATGCAAATTAACGCTGCCGTTTGTCTAGGGTATTAAGGATTATTATATCTGTATTTAACTTATAAAACTTATAAAAACTTATAGTGGCAAATATATATATTTTTTTATTATTTAAAGTTTTCCGATTAATTTTGAAATTTACTAAAACTATAATAGAGTAATATTATTTCTTTCAGAAACGTAACTCCATTCCCATGACATTGTGGTGAGTATGTATGAGTGTATGCTTTGCATGTTTTATAATTCAAATAAACAACTTTTAAATTATTCAATTTTATGTACAATGCCATCTGTTGGTTAAAACAGAAACAGCTATAGTAAAAATAGTCAAGACAACAACAACAACAATGTCTTCACTATTCCACAATAGGTGGCGGTAAGAGAAAAAGGAAATTACAGTATAGTCTGAATTATTGTAAATTCTTAAAATGTACAATAAGCCATAACTCAAAATGAATGTAGTCATTTTATAAGTTATTAAAAACATAAAATATAATATATAAAAAAATACAGAATATCTATATATATAAAAGAGCTTGGTGATGAGTGAGTGAGTGACTGACAGATCATCGCCCAGACGAAACGGCTGAAGCTAGAAGCTTGAAATTTTGGGTGTGGGTTGCTGTTGGTGTGTAGGGGTGAGATAAGGCTGGGTTTTTGGAAATTCGAACTGGAAGGGTACGAAAAGTACTAAAAGGTACTAAATATGGTACCCTTTGTATTAGGCAAGCGGGAAGAGCTAGAATTCTGAAAATTGGAATGATGGTCACTGATGGAAAGTTAGAATGATGTACCAAAGGGTTTTTGAAAATTCGACGTCTAAGTGTACTAAAAGTTACCAAATTTAGCACCAATTGTATATTTTGATCGGGTGTAGCTAGAATCTTGAAATTTGGTATGGAAAACAAGGTTGGAAAGTGTTGTTTAAAAACGGAAATGGAATTTGGGAAAAGTACTAAATGGTACTAAATTTTGTACAATTTGCATTTGGGTGAACGGATAGAGCTGGAAACCTGAAATTTGGAATTCAGATTACTGTTGAAAACGAAATGAGGGTCGTTTTGGAAAATCGTACTTATGTGTACGAAAAGTACTAAATGGTACTAAATTTGGTACAATTTGGATTTTGGTGAAAGGATAGAGCTAGAAATCTGAAATTTGGATATAAGATTACTGACGGAATATAGGATTGAGATATTGGGGTAGTTTTTGGAAATTCGTACTTATGTGTACGAAAAGTACTAAATTTAGTACAACTTGAATTTGGATGAACGGACAGAGCTAGAAACCTGAAATTTGGAATTAAGATTACTGACGGAGTATAGGATTGCGATATGGGGTAGTTTTCGAAATTTGTGCTTATGTGTATGACAAGTCCTAAATGGTGATGGAGAGTTATAGAGAGAACCCTTTGGTATTGTTTTTGGAAATTCCACCTATAAGTGTACGAAAAGTACTGAAAGTTTCTAAATTTGGTGCCAATTATATATTTTGAGCAGATATAGCTACAATCTTCAAATTTGGTATGGGAATCAAGGTTGGGAAGTGGTGTTGATATAAGGAAATGATTTTGGAAGTTCGTACTTATGTGTACGAGAAGTAATAAATGGTAGTAAATTTGGTACAATTTGGATTTGGGTGAACGGATAGAGCTGAAAACCTGAAATTTGGAATTTAGATTACAGTCGAAGTGAAATATGGGGGTAGTTTTGGAAACTCATACTTATGTGTACGAAAAGTACTTAATGGTACTAAATTTGGTAAAATTTGGATAGACCTGGAAAACTGAAATTTGTAATTAAGATTACTGATGGAGTAAAGGACTGAGGTAGTTTTGGAAATTCATACTTATGGGTACGGAAAGTACTAGATGGTACTAAATTTGGTACAATTTAGATTTGGGTGAACGGATAGAGCTGGAATCCTGAAATTTGGAATTAAGATTACTGTTGGACTGTAGGATTGAGTTAGTCTTGGAAATTCGTACCTAAGGGAACGAAAAGTACTAAATTTGATACAATTTAAATTTAAGTGAACGGACACAGCTGGAATCCTGAAATTTTGAATTAAGATTTCTATTGGGGTGTAGGATTGAGCAAGTTTTGGAAATTCGTACTTAGGGGGTACGAAAAGTACTAAATGGTACTCAATTTGGATTTGGGTGCACAGCTGGATTTGGGTCCAGAGCTGGAATCCTAAAATCTGGAATTAAGGTTACTGATGGAGTGAAGGATTGAGGTAGTTTTGGAAATTCGTACTTATGGATACGGAAAGTACTAAATGTACTAAATTTGGTACAATTTGGGTGATCAGATAGAGCTGGAATCCTGAAATATATAATTAAGGTTACTTATGGGGTGTAAGATTGAGGTAGTTTTGGAAATTCGTACTTATGGGTACGGAAAGTACTAAATGGTACTAACTTTCGTATAATTTAGATTTGTGTGAAGGAATAGAACTGGAATCCTGAAATTTGGAATTAAGATTACTGTTAGACTCCAGGATTGAGTTAGTCTTGGAAATTCGTACTTATGGGTACGGAAGGTACTAAATGGTACTAAATTTGGTACAATTTAAATTTAGGTGGACCGATAGAGCTGGAATCCTGAAATTTCGAGTTAAGGTTTTTTGTGGAGTGTAGGGTTAAGGAAGTTTTGGAAATTCGTACTTATGGGTACGAAAAGTACTAAATGGCACTAAATTTGGATTTGGGTGAACGGAGAGAGCTGGAATCCTGAAATTTAGATTACTGTTGGAGTGTATGACTGAGATAGTTTTGGAAGTTCGTACTTATGGTTACGAAAAGTACTAAATGGTACTAAATGTGGTACAATTTAGTTTTGGGTGGACGGATAGGGTGGAATCCTGAAATTTAGAATTACTATTGGAGAAAGTTATTGAAATTCGTACGTTCATACGAAAAGTATTAATGGTATTATTGAATAGAGATGTAATTCAGAAATTTGGTATTAGAGACCCTCTTGATGTGTAGGGTTGAGATCAGGGTTTCGGAGTCGAGGTATTTTTGGCTCGAATCCAACTCCAGACGAGTTTTTTTCACGACTCCGACTCCGGATCGACTCCGAGAGTAAAATCCTATACCACTAAAAATGAATAAAATTTGCACAAATTGTTAACTTTTTCCTATATTTTGACCTATATAGGCTAATGCGTTATTTTTCCTTACATATTCATTAGAATGGATATTCGTTCGCATACATTCGAACATATCAATATTGTTTCTGCCGAAACTTACATTAAAAAACAGCAAAGTTAGAACGTTTTTGTCGGTTTTCCTTTCTTGCACGAGTATATTCTGGACGGAATTCTTCCGCGTGAGAAAATCGTTAAGCTTTCAAAATAACTGAAAATGAAGGAGCAATACAAATCATAAGGACTACATGCAGAACAATTTTAGGCAATTCATGACCAAGTTTCAAACAGGATGTAAGCCAACATTTTAGTGTGCTTAGCCTTAAAAGGAGACCCCAGTTGTAAAGTTCAATAACAGCCATTTTTCTTGATTTTTTTTTCCGAGAAAACTACGTAACTTTTTGGCAGTTTTGTTTTCTTCATCTGAAAGAGAAAAATATTAAGAAGTTTTGAGGCCGTCTACGAAACCCTGTTTTTATTAAAGCATTGTGGGATGCCAACTTTAGCTCGAAAACTAATAAACCAATTGTCATATATTTTTGTGGCCGATTTCGAGAAAAACACAGTATATGCTGCAAACAAAATAAAATAAATTGTTCCAATCCAACGCTCACACTAAGGCAATATTGTTCCGATCGACTTAAAAATTTTACTACCTATTCTATGATATTTATACATTCTACTTTTTTCTGAAATTTATACACATTTTTAACAATGGTGTGGAAATATTTGAGATATAGTGTGTATTCTACCCAGCACGTAGGCAGATGGAAGTTTTCGGGAACTGAAAAATTAGCACACGATGAGATTTCGTGCATGAATCTTAATTCGATTGTCATAGAGCATTATTTTTTAAAGAATTTAATTTAATTAAATTTAAAAAATCAATTGGATCAACAAAATAGGGATGAATAGACTACACTTCAGAGGATAGTAAATATCCTGTGAATCGTCCCTTAACTTAGTATAATATACAGTTTGCATATATGTTTTCTTATACATTTCTATTAAAATAAAAAATTATTTTTAAAAAAATGTTCTTGTACCAATTTTTATACCCTCAGCCTTTAGGCTATGAAGGGTATATACACTTTCATACGGGCAAAATGTGCCTCATCGAAATAATGGTTTTAGACCCCAAGTATGTTTGGACGAAATGTGTTTCAGATAATTTGGAGTCGATTGAGCAATGTCCGTCCGTCTGTCTGTCTGTCTGTCTGTCTGTCTGGCTGGCTGGAGCGCACGATAACTCTCGAACGGATGAACCGATTCGGTTCAAATTTTGGCTTTCGTAATATTTTGTCCAAACTTAGTTTAAGTTCGAAGATGAGCTATATCGGTCCACTCCTTCCGGTACCTCCCCCACAAAAGTTCGAAAATGTTCGGAAAATTTGTACGCACGATAACTCTTGAAGGGTGTAACCGATTTGGTCCATACTTTGCCCATCGTGGAGCGTGGGGGTACCTCCCACACAAAATTTTGGAAAAGTTCAGTTTAGGAACATCTCTCGAATCCCTTTGATTTTTGCTTTAGCAACTTGTATTCACTGCCCTCCATACGACGGTATAAGTTTCATCAGGGGCAAGTCCATACTTCCTGAGAAAATAGCCTGAAAGTTGCAAAAAACCCCTATGACACCGTGTGAGGAGGTTGGAGGGCAAAATAACTCTCGAACAGGTCTGCCGATTCGGTCCAAAGTTTGGCCTTAGTAATATTTTGTCCAAACATAGTTTAAGTTCGAAGATAAGCCATATCGGTCCACTCCTTCAGGTACCTCCCCCTCAAAAGTTCAAAAATGTTCGGAAAATTTTGCGTGGTCCATACTTTACACATCCTAATATATCTACCAGATATAGATCAGGTTCAAATATGGACTATATTTGTCCACTCCATCCGGTACCTCCCACTCAAAATTTCGGATACATGTTCACTTTAAGACCTGCTTTCGAATCACTTTGATTTTTGTTGAAGCAACTTGCATTGCTGCCTCAATTGCGATGGTAAAAGTTGTTTCAGGGGCAAGTCCATACTTCTTGAGCAAACATCCCTGAAGTTCTAAAAAACCCCTATGGTACCATATGTAGTGGCTGGAGATCCATTCTTTTTAGTATCTCCTCCGCAAAACTTTTGATATTAAATCCTAATCAACATTTTTGTTAGTTCAAACGCCCAAAATTTTTAAAACTCCCTAAATACATGCGTTTTTTGGAAACAAAATTGTTTCAATATACACAGGCTGAGGGTATATCTCTGTCGGCAAAGCCGACTGATACTTTTTTACTTGTTATGTTATACTTCTATAAAAATTTTGCCCGGAGTTGGTGTCGCAATGAAGCTGGGATTATATAACTAGTGTGTGAAAAGTACAAAATTGCAATAAATTTGGTATTGGGCTAAGGAATAGAAATGGAATTCTGGTATATTATTTATTTGTCAGGTTCATTGTTAGAAGTGGTCGTACAATAAATGTACTAGAATTATTAAGTAATACTAAATATTGAAGCACTGGTATTGAGTGAATCGATAAATGAAATTTATTTTGAGGATCACTGTTGAGATTAGATCAGAATGTTTATTAAAATCCACCTTTAAATATATGAAAGGTTTCTACATGTAATACCATTGACATTGCGTGAACAAGTAGAGCTAAAACTGTAACATATGAGCTAAGGTTGTAGATTCTAAAAATTGTGCTGAATAATGTACTATTGTTTCTATGTTAACACGAATTCGGTTTCTAAATAATGTAATAATTGTTCCACAAACATCCCAGACGGGACAAGGGAGACTTCTCTCATATCAATGAGTGCACCCCGATTCATATTAGCTCAATGATATGGGACCTACTGTTTGTCGCCGAGTCCGAACGGCGTGTCTTAAGACACCACTTGTGGAGAAGTTTTACATGGCGGAAATACTCAGAAAATGTCGCCAAAATTACACTGAGGGGTATTTTGACACTGTTGAAAATTTGATGTTGCCTGACTGGGGAATCGATCGGTTTTCTACATTTTGATATCACAAATTCCAAAATTCGGTTGCAAAATGTTGAGATTCGAACAAAACGTGTACGAACAGTACTAGAAAGAAATTAAATACCAATTCAAATAGGTATTAGTACATAAAAATTTTCAGTGTTCATCATATTAAATATTGATTATTGGTATATTATTCCTTTTCCGCATACGAAGTAGCGGGCATTTTGCTAGTAAGATATAAAATATTAACTAGAAAATATAAAAGATAAAACATAAAATACAAAATGAAAAATATAACAAGTAAAAAAGTATCAGTCGGCTTTGCCGACAGAGATATACCTTAAGCCTATGTGCATTTGAATGTATTTATGGTATTTTCATTATTTCGTGGCCTTTCTTGGACATTTGGATTAGGATTAAAGTTCATAAGTGTTGCAGAGGAGGTACTTAAAGGAATGGACCGACATAGTCCATTATGGAAGAAGATCTTATTTTAGGATATATCATCCACTAGTCATCGTATAACTTATGGACCAGTATGCCAGGAAGCATGGACTTGTCCACGGAAAACATAATACCGTTGTAAGCAGGGCAACAACGAACAGCATCGGCATACATTTACAAAGGATCTTCTAACAAACCTTAAACTGAACTTAAAGACAAATGTTGAACTTTTGTGGAGGAGGTTCCCTAAGGTACCTCCATTTTAGTAGTTAAACTAAATTTGGAAAAAATATTAGGAGATCCAAAGTTTGGACCAAATTTGTTCAAGAGATACCATACCACTTAAGTGACATTTTTTAAATATTCGGGGGAAGTTGTGGGCCGGTATTGCCTATCATCGAACTGAAAGTATGACAAAGTATCAGGAAGGCGAAATTGTGGACCAAATCGGTTAGTTCGAGAGTTATCGTGCTCTCCAGCCACTACATATGGTGCCATAGGGTTCTTTTACACCTTTCGGGCTGTTTTCTCAAGAAGTATGGACTTGCCCCTAAAAAAACTTTAGCCGTCGCAATTGAGGCAGGGAATGCAAGTTGCTTAAAAAAAACAAAGTGATTCGAGAGCAGGTCTTAAAGTGAACTTATACATAATTTTGTGCGATAGGTACCCGAAGGAGTGAACAAACATAGTCCATATTCGAACCTGATCTACATCTGGTAGATATATTAGGATGTGTAAAGTATGGACCAAATCGGTCACTCCCTTTGAGAGTGCGCAAAAATTTTCCGAACTTTTGGGGGAGGTACCGGAAAGAGTGGACCGATATAACCCATCTTCGAATTTAAACTATGTTTGGACAAAGTATTACTAAGGCCAAATTTTGGACCCAATCGGCAGATCCGTTCGAGAGTTATCTTGCGCTCCAACTTTGTGCAACTTTCAGGCTATTTTCTCAGGAAGTATGGACTTGCCCCTGATGAAACTTGTACCGTCGTATGGAGGGCAGTGAATTCAAGTGGCTAAAACAAAAATCAAAGCGATTCGAGAGATGGCCCTAAACTGAACTTTTCCGAAATTTTGTGTGGGAGGTACCCGAAGGAGTAGACCGATTGAGTCCATATTGAAACCTTATTTAAGTATAGTACACATTTCACGATGGGCAAAGTATGGACCAAATCGGTTACTCCCTTCAAGAGTTATCGTGCGCACAAATTTTCCGAACATTTTCGAACTTTTGTGGGGGAGGTACCGGAAGCAGTGGACCGATATAGTCCATCTTCGAACTTAAACTAAGTTTGGATAAAATATTACGAAAGCCAAAATTTGACCCGAATCGGTTTATCCGTTCGAGAGTTATCGTGCGCTCCAGCCAGCCAGCCAGACAGACGGACGGACATTGCTCAATCGACTTCAAATTGTCTGAAACACATTTCGTCCAAACATACTTGGGGTCTAAAACCATTATTTCGATGTGGCACATTTTGCCCGTATGAAAGTGTATATTAGGGTTATGACTTTTTGAAATTTTTCCTCAAAAACGATTTCCTGTAGCAGGGATGAATGAACTTTTGCCTATGAATCAGTATGCTATCGTTTATTCCATTGAAATATAAAAAAAGTTCACGCACAAATCGATTTAAAAAAAATAATTTTTTGAAAAAATATATGAAACTAGCGGACCCGGCGAACTTCGTCTCGCTATTAAGGAATAAAATTTCATACAAAAAGTCAATTTTCGATTTTTCCAATTTTCCGACTTTTCCAGAGGGATTTTCCAAAATTTTCTTCCGCAAAGACCTTCTCCTCGAAAATGCGAATAACTGACAAAAAAATTTACAGAAATCGGCCTAGCCGTTCTCATTTTATGAATTACTATACATTTTTTACACCATTTTTATATATATAGATGAAAAAAAATTTTTTTTTTTTTTTCAAAAAATTATTTTTTGTTTCACGGATGAATAAACATAAGCCTACTAATAACTATAATAACGTTTATTTCATTCAAATATTAAAAAAGTCGCGAAAAAAGTCACTTTGAAAAAATTTTAAATTTTTTGTTTTTTGTTAAAAAATTATATTTTTGAATAAAAGCGTTTTCGACTTTTTTACGATTCACAGAATTGAAGAAAAATAGTTAGAAATAAATTTTATGTCATTTTAATTATCTCATGTGGCTCTAAAGTTTATTTTCAATTACATATCTGTTTTCAGTGACTTCAAAAAATTGTCCATAATTTTGATAAATTCAAATTTTAAAATCATTTTGTGCGTGAGGTCTTTTCACCGAATCACCTTATAATTAAGATTTTATGTAATCTTATGGCAAACCTGATCACGCTATGATACAGGGATATGAGGTTGTAAAAAAGTCATAACCCTAGTGTATATACCTTCGTTAGCATAAATGCTGAAAATCAAATGTCGTTCGTTGGTAATGGCATCAGTTGAGAACGGTTGGACCGATTTGGATAATTCTTTTTGTGAAATGTTCGCCATAACCCGACTTAGGTTTTCATGCAAAGAAAATTTGACCAAGCCCACTTTTTCAATTTTAATTTTTTATCTTTTCTACAAAAACTACTTAACCGATTTTTCTGAAATTGTCAGGGAATGTACAAGGATGGCCCCCGGTTAAAATGGGCTACAATTTTTGTTGAATTTCGGAGGGTGCGGGGTACTTCCCATATACCCTATTTCTTTAAAAATGCGATATCTATATAAATAAAAATCAAATGTCGTTCGTTGGAAATGGCATCAGTTGAGAACGGCTGGACCGATTTGAATAATTCTTTTTTGAAATGTTCGTCATAACCCAACATAGGTTTTTTATGCAAAGAAAATCTGATAACACCCACCCTTACGCCCACTTGTTTCATTTTTAATATTTTCTACAAAAACTACTGAACTGATTTTCCTGAAATTGTCATGGAATGTACAGGGATGGCCCCCGGTTAAAATAGGCCACATATTTTGTTGAATTTCGGAAGGGGCGGGTACTTCCCCTATACCCTATTTCTTTAAAAATGCTATATTTACAAAAATTACGAATGTATCGGTTTGGAAATTAATTTGCGAGACAATTGTGGTTGTGTCTCCGACCTTACATACTTTTTAGGACCCAAAGACTTGACCACGTCCACTTTTTAAAATATGTTACATCTACAAAACCACTGCACCGATTTTCGTGAAATTTTCAGAGAATGTACAGGGATGGGGCCCGGCGAAGATTGGGGTACTTCACTTTGCCATATTTAACAAGTAAAAAAGCATTAAGTTCGGCCGGGCCGAACTTTTCATACCCTCCACCATAAAATATTCATTCCTGTCCCCAACTTTAAGTGAGTACGTTAAAATGTCAGATAATGTACATAAAATGCTTTATTCGGGAGGCCCTTTTTTATGGTGCCTATATCTAACTGTTGACAATTTTTGGTGGGCTAGAAATTGGGAGGTACTGTTATATAGGGGTTATAATAAAACATGGGCCTATGTTGAAATTTTTTGATTGAAGCCTTTAATGTCAAATAACTCCTAATTCGGTTAAAAAATTTAGCTAGAATCCTCAAAATATCGAAATGAACGAAAATATGAACTTAAATGAACAATTTTTGTTGCAGTATTTTTGTTTACTTTTAAATTTCAAATTACAGAAAGTTCGTCCAAAAAATAAAGTTAAGGTACGGAAAATCAGGAGGACCTACGTTCGGTTAAACATTTTAAGTAAAATCCTGAAAGTACCGAAAATCGGGAAGTATCGTTATATTTGGGCTATGTTGAAAATTGTTGATGCAGATGTGTGGTGACCACTACAACCTTCAAATGTCAAATTACAGTTAGTTCTGTTAAAAATTGTAGCTAAAATTGCCAAATTACTGAAAGTTGGGAGGTACCGTTACATTGGAGCTATATCCGAACATGGACCTATGTTGACAATTTCTGATGGAGAGGTGTTGTGACCACTAAGAACTTCAAATGTCAAATTACTGCTAGTTCGGTTTAATATTGTAGCTAAAATCATCAAATTACTGAAAATCGGGAGGTACCGTTATATGGGGGCTATACCAAAACGTGGACCTATGTCCACAAGTTTTGTCACATAAGTTTATTGACATTTAAGAACTTCAAATGTCAAATTATAGCTATATCGGTCTGAAAATGTAGCTAAAAACGTCAAAATACCGTAAATCGGGGCTACCTTTATATGGGGGCTAAACCAAAACGTGGACCTATGTCCACAAGTTTTATTAAATAAGTTTAACGACACTTAAGAACCCTAAATGTCAAAATATACCTAAGTCGGTCTGAAAATGTAGCTAAAACCGTCAAAATACCGTAAATCGGGGGGTACCGTTATATGGGGGCTATACCAAAACGTGGACCTATGTCCACAACTTTTGTTATATAAGTTTATTGACATTTAAGAACCCTAAATGTCAAATTATAGCCACATCGGTCTGAAAATGTAGCTAAAAACGTCAAAATACCGTAAATCGGGGGCTACCGTTATATGGGGGCTATACCAAAACCTGGACCTATGTCCACAAGTTTTATTAAATAAGTTTAACGACACTTAAGAACCCTAAATGTCAAAATATAGCTACATCGGTCTGAAAATGTAGCTAAAAACGTCAAATTACCGCAAATGGGGGGGTACCGTTATATGGGGGCTATACCAAAACCTTGACCTATGTGCACAACTTTTGTTATATAAGTTTATTGACACTTAAGAACCCTAAATGTCAAAATATAGCTACATCGGTCTGAAAATGTAGCTAAAAACGTCAAATTACCGCAAATCGGGAGGTACCGTTATATGGGGCTATACCAAAACGTGGACCTATGTCCACAACTTTTTTTATATATGTTTATTGATACTTAAGAACCCTAAATGTCAAATTATAGCTAAATCGGTCTAAAAATGTAGCGAAAAACGTCAAAATACCGCAAATCGGGGGGTACCGTTATATGGGGGCTATACCAAAACGTGGACCTATGTCCACAACTTTTTTTTATATATGTTTACTAACACTTAAGAACCCTAATTTTCAAATTATAGCCAAATCGGTCTGAAAATGTAGCTAAAACCGCCAAAATACCGTAAATCGGGGGGTACCGTTATATGGGGGCTATACCAAAACGTGGACCGATATAGCCCATCATCGAACTTGTCCTGCCTGCAAACAAAAGACGCATTTTCCCAAAATTTCAGCGTCCTATCTCCATTTTTGTGGATGCTAGAGTGATTACCACAGACGGACGGACGGACGGACGGACGGACGTGCTCATATCGACTTAGAATTTTACCCTGATCAAGAATATATATACTTTATAGGGTCGCAAATGAGTATTTTAATGCGTTACAAACGGAAAAACAAACTTAATATACCCTCCATACTATGGTGGAGGGTATAAAAAAACGCCATATATTTTTGAATAAACATCAAATGCCGACATAAACCAACTTAGGTTTTTCTTTTTCTAATTTTTATACCCTCAGCATTTATGCTAACAAGGTTATATGGTAATATTCAAAAAAGTTTTACAATCGTTGAAGTTGAGGTTCACCATTTAATAAGTCGCGAACTGTTAATATATTTTATAAAATATGGATACATTTACATATATTAATTGAAGTGTTTTAGCCACGATCTCATAATATGGACCATAACAAATAATTTTCGTGGAAGCTGCGTTGGTGGTAATATAAAAAAATGGGAAAATGTGTTGAAGTAAACAATTTTTTTTGTGTTCTTTCTTGATTTCTGGCCAAACCACGCAAAATTCAAACCTGTGCTCAAAAATAGAACTAAAGAATACCCCTTGGGAAACATGGTTCTAGTGCATGACTTTTCGATATATACACTACATCCCACTAAAATCGATGCTGACATTTTGAAGTTTTGATTTCAGTGTTTTTCGAATTTTTCTTATAATTATATGGTGCAACTGGATAATATTTTGAAACTCGCGATTCCACGTCGTTCGATGTATATCTCATGAGTGTGCTCCGTACAGCTTCCTAGTAATAGGAGTCCAAAGGCCAAAATTTGGTGCGTAAATTTTCCGAAAAACCCTATTTTTTGGCTTTAAAATTTACAATTGTCGTACAGGTACCCCTGAACCCCGCGTGATTTTAGTTTTTTTACGTGCCGGATCTAATAAGACCTTTCGCGTTCGAATCCATGCACTAAAACGCAGGATATATATACCTTGAAAGTAGGAAATTCTGCAAAAATATATTTTGACAATTCCGCGAATTGAACCGCGATTTTCTTTGATTATTTTTACATAAATGTAATCCTTTATACGCGATTATAATATTTGCCAAATAGAGGTGTCACAAATTACAAAGATTCGGGGGTAATATCCCAAAATAGGATGTGGTGGCACATCCGCAGTTCTTGACGAATCTGTCTAAAATCATTTATATTGACGTATTTTTAATAGGCGGCCATTGAAATCGGATGCGCATCGCGCAATTTTTGCCCACTTGAATGTTTTTTGAATAGTAGGATGCAACTGATGGCACACTTTGGCCGCTGAATGAAACATGGGAAAATCCATGCATTTGATAGACATGGACTCCCTGTATCCGAAAAGCACATGCACCTCGACTGATTTAAACGGATTCGCGAATTACACGCTTTTTAACTTTTGTGTTTTTTCTTTGATTGTGATTTCAATATTACTCTGTACTTCTTAACTCTATTGCTTATCATTCTAAGCAAATATACTTATACTTAAGCAAATATATTTTTGAAATAATATTTCCACAATAAGTTTTTGTCTTTTGTTGTTGCTGTAATATGCATCTTATGAACCCAATCTTTATAATTTTTGTCTCACATATTTCTATGCGTTGTCTAGACTCCAGATGCTGTAGAAATTTTAAATTTATTTTTTCGAGATTTATATGAACTCTAAGTTAGAATAAATTAAATTTACTCTAAGATTTTTTCATTATTTGTTGATCTTCCGCGAAAATAAAAAAAATTTAGAAATATTTCAACATCAGCGGATAGATATAACATTCTGTAAACGCTTTATACATATATTTTCTTATTAAAACCCAAAGGGAATATTTAAATATTTTTTCTTTATAGAGCAATAAAACCCCCTATAACTTTTGGGTGCAGCATCCAATTGTATGAACGCGAACATATTTGAAACCACAATTTTTTTTCTTAACCTAAGTCCCAAAAATCGCGGATGTGCTCGCAAAAAAATTGTAATATTTTTTTTTTTTTTGTCAACCTAAGTCCCAAAAATCGCGGATGTGCTCGCAAAAAATTTGTAATATTTTTTTTTGTCAATGGTATTGAAAAGGAAATTTGAAATTTACCATATACACTTTCATACGGTCAAAATGTGCCTCATCGAAATAATGGTTTTAGACCCCAAGTATGTTTGGAGCAAATGTGTTTCAGACAATTTGGAGTCGATTTAGCAATGTCCGTCCGTCTGTCTGGCTGGCTGGTGCGCACGATAACTCTCGAACAGATGAACCGATTTGGTCCAAAATTTGGCTTTCGCAATATGTCGTCGAAGATGGGTTATATCGGTCGACTCCTTCCGGTACCTCCCCCACAAAAGTTCGAAAATGTTCGGAAAATTTGGGCGCACGATAACTCATGAAGGGAGTAACCGATTTGGTCGAAAGTTTGCACATCGTGAGAAATGAGGTTCCAATATGGACTCAATCGGTCCAGGCCTTCGGGTACCTCCCACACAAAATTTCGGATAAGTTCAGAATATGACCTGCTCTCGAATCGCTTCGATTTTTGTTGCAACAACTTGTATCCACTGCCCTCCATACGACGGTACAAATTTCATCAGGGGCAAGTCCATACTTCCTGAGAAAATAGCCTGAAAGTTGCAAAAAGCCCCGATGACACCGTGTGTAGTGGTTGGAGCGCAAGATAATTCTCGAAGGATTCTGCCGATTCGGTCCAACATTTGGCCTTCGTAATTTTTTGTCCAAACATAGTTTAAATTCGAAGATATGTCATATCGGTCCACTCCATCAGGTACCTCCTCCACAAAAGTTCAAACTTTTTCGGAAAAATTGTGCGCACGATAACTCTTGAAGGGAGTGACCGATGTAATCCATACTTTGCACATCCTAATAGATCTACCATATATAGATCAGGTTCGAATATGGACTATATTTGTCTACTCCTTCTGGAACCTCTCACACAATATTTCGGATAAGTTCATTTTAAGACCTGCTCTCGAATCACTTTATTTTTTGTTGAAGCTATTTGCATTCGCTACCTCCATTACGACGGTAAAATTTTTTTCAGGGGCAAGTCCATATTTCTTGGAAAAACAGTCCGAAAGGTGTAAAAAACCCCTATGTCATTATATGTGGCGGTCGGAAAGCACGACAACTCTCGAACTGTTCAACCGATTTGGTCCAACATTGGATCTTCGTCATATTACATCCAAACTTAGTTTCATGGGGCAATACCGGTCCACAACTTTCTGTACTTTTCCCCAATATTTAAAAAAATGCCACTAAAGTGCTATGACGATATCACTTGCATGGCGCAACCAATTTGGTCCAAACTTTGGATCTCCTTATATTTTTTTTCAAAATTTAGTTTAACTTCTAAAATGGCCCATATTGGTCCTCCCTAAGGGTGTCTCACCCACAAAAGTTCAACATTTGTGTCTTAGTGCAGTTAATTTCTAATCCAGATTTTTGTCGGCAAGTTCAAATGTCCAAAAAGGGCCACAAAACTCTGAAGAGACCTCAAATACATTCGATCTGTCCGTAGGTGAAAATTTCACTTTACATTGGCTGAGGGTATATATCTGTCGGCAAAGCCGACTGACACTTTTTTACTTGTCAATTTAAAAATTTTCTGCAAAAATCTACAGAAAGTATAGGGATGGCCCCGGAAACAGGCTACATATTTTATTGAAATCCAGAGGGGCGGGATACCTCTCCTATGCGACATTTTTAAAAAACGCTATATTTGCAAAAATTACGCATGTATCAGTTTAAGCATTTACGGATTAATCTACATTCTTGGTACTTCTTTGGGACCTAAAGAGCCGACCAAGCCTGTTTTTTTTTTTTTGAAATTTTTGAATTTGACTGATACTTTTTTACTTGTTTTAAATGTTATATCTCCAATATTACTGAAACGATTGCCATCAAATTTGCAGCAAAAGCTCAATGTTTGCTGTTGTTATGTATATTTGGTGAATTTCGGAGGAGGTGGGGTACCTTCACCATGCCTTTCATTTAGACGCTATATGTCTAAGCCAAACTTATGAAAATTTCAGAAAATGTTCAGGAATGTCCCGCTGTTCAAAATGCTATATATGTATGTATTTGTAGACGAATTTCGGAAACCTATTGTTTTATAATCGCTGTATCTGCTAAACTTATGGCTTGCAAATTAATTTTCGAGACAAGGGGTGGTTGCGCCCCGATCAAGAAAAACGATATTTTTACAAATTTCCTTAAATGGTGAGGTTCAACGGTCCATCAGGCATGAACAACTAAAACATATAAATCTCAATAAGCGGGAGAATTCCACTTAACCATTTTTTAACGTTTAACTTTTATAATTAGGATAAAGATAGGGGACATGGACGATAATAAATCTTAAACAGCATCAATTTAAATTGATATACATATTTAAATCCTCCTCGGTTTGACAATGAACCGAAGAAGTGAGGTAGAAAATACATATTTTTAAATTGTCAAGCATAAAGCCCATAAAAAGTCGTCATTAAAACTCATTACGACGGGCCAGCAACGCGGTAAAATCTAAAATATAAAATATAAAAAAATGCTCCCCATTGCCTCTATATAAAGACTTTCCGTTAGATGCCTGTAAAGGCTGGATATATTCGAGTGGGTCTCAATTCAATATCTACAACCTGTCTCCATGTCACATTAAAGTTATTTAGTATTAATTAGTTGAAGAAATGTAATTAAAATATCTCAATAATTACCTGTAACCGTATTACCAATGCTGAAAAAAAAAACAGAAAACAAATATTTGTATTACAACACCATTTATCTTATAACGGAAATTGAATACAAAAAACAAACACGACAATAAAACTTGCTGAGATTTTAACATCTTTTAGTTGTCATTGCATCTGAATTAGTTCATGATTTACAGATGTTTTGGTGATTGAGAACATGGATCATGGAATTCGAAATCACAATAATAACGTGAATTGCATCATTCCAATCTCTATCTCTTTCTCGGTGTTAGGCATGATACGTATGTCCGACAATTATCTATTTATATCTAATAGTATTGATTAGGATGCACTTAAATAAGAGGCATTTAAGTGCAGGCTTTGGCGGCATTATCGTGAAATTATTTTAAAACATTTTCAAATAAACGAACATTATTTTTAATTTTATGATTATTAATTATGTCCGAGATCAATAAAATTGTTTACGTTAATAGCTGACGCTCACGCTAAGTGGGCTTTGATAGCTAGCTAAATATCAGTTGGAACATCACGACCAACGCTGGCTGCTGCACATTTTAATATTTTTAATTTTTACTGCCGAGAAATTACTATTAATTAATTTGTTAAATCTAATTTATGCCATGATTTCAACAGCAAAGTGAAAATAAATAACAAAATAAGTGTTATATTTAATTTCATTACTAAATGTTTATTAACAAATAAACATTTTAATCGTTTAATTATATTATTTATTTTGTAATAGGCAATGATGTCAGGTGGCAGGCAGGTAATGCTATAAATCAATTGGAGTATTCTAGATTTAATTGTGTAATACACGACGATTGTGAGGTTATTTAGGGTCCACAAATTTGTTCGCATCTGGCAAAATAGTTGGACTTGATGTTCACAAAGGAACCATTTGTGTGTGGTGTGCTTTTGTAACCACCCAAGAGACTTTCTATTGGTATCAATGAATGCAATCGCATTTTGTCATTCGGAACGGAATAAAAAGTTCGTTAATCATAAAATGCACATTTAGAAAGGAGCCTGAACACACCCTTTCCTCAATAGCAAATACAAAAAAAATATAGGATCTCTAATAAGACCTTCTCACATAAATTCAAAACACTTGTGAATAGGAATTGAGTGTTTGTTTTTTACTTTTCTATTAAATATAACTTATTAAAATGAGGCAAATCACAACAACCAAACCAGTTTTGAATTCTTATTTGTATATTATTCATAAATTAATTTGCATTTGGATCGATATTCCATAAAAATACTATATATTTGACATAAAAACACACATTGAAATAAATATATTTGTCTTAATACTGTTCTAATTGCTTACACACATGTCAACGATAATGTGACATTTTGCTAACAATTTAATATCCAATAATTTTAGTCGTCGTACATATTGACAACATTCCCATAAACCAAACACACAATTAACCAATCGAACCAATCGACAGACTAGCGGTGCGGTGTTACAATGCCTTAAATATGCAAAAATTGTTAATGGTATTGGAATTTTGTTAAACTCTATTATTTGTCAATGGAAATATGTTCAAAACTAAATTATTGGTCATTATTACAACTTTATTTAGAATTTTTTATAAATTCTATGGAACAACAGAAAAATGTTGTTTGAACGACATTCACTTTTTTTCTGTCGAAAGGCCTGTAAAATATTGAATATTGAAATGATTTACAATACTCGCACAATGCGCATTATTCAATACAACAACACAATTCAAATATGCCGGATATAGACAAATACTTACATCATTATCATCGGTACGCATGCGGATTTAGAAAAATAAAAAAAAATATTTCTAACGGATTCAATAACCCGGTAAACAAGTTAACAAATTGTTAACATTGTTAGCTGTATTCGAAAATATTAGTGGGGGTCTTCTCAAGAAATATTTAAAAGATGACCACCAGGCCTTCCGACAGAAGACACAAGACCTTCCTATAAATTACCATAAGAGTTTTTAGAGCTTTGAAGATGAATTTATAGGTGGCGAAAGTGGGGAAGGTCTCTACAGACAGACAACCAGGGATATTTATTAATGGACAATGGCGTATTTATAGATGGGCAACATGGAGTCCTTCTAAACGCACAACAAGAGTCTTCATAGATGGCCTACAGGGGGTCCTTATATATGGACAATAGATGGGCAACAGGGGGGTCTTTATAGACGGCAACTGGAAGTCTATACAGACGGGCAACAGGGGGGTCTTTATAGACTAGCAACATGGAGACTTTATAGTCGGGCAACAGGAGGAGGTTTTTATAGACTAGCAACAGGAAGTCCTTACAGACAGACAGCAGGGGGTCTTTATAGGTGGACAGCAGGGGCTTTATGGATTGGCAGCAAGAAATCTTTATAGACGGCAAACAGGGGGTATTTATAGACGGGCAACAAGAGGAGGTCTTTGTAGACGGCCAACATAGAGTCTTTATAGACTGGACAACTGGAAGTCTATACAGACGGGCAACAGGGGGGTCTTTATAGACTAGCAACATGGAGACTTTATAGTCGGGCAACAGGAGGAGGTCTTTATAGACTAACAACAGGAAGTCCTTACAGACAGACAGCAGGGGGTCTTTATAGGTGGACCGCAGGGGCTTTATGGATTGGCAGCAAGAAATCTTTATAGACGGCAAACAGGGGGTATTTATAGACGGGCAACAAGAGGAGGTATTTGTAGACGGCCAACATAGAGTCTTTATAGACTGGACAACTGGAAGTCTATACAGACGGGCAACAGGGGGGTCTTTATAGACTAGCAACATGGAGACTTTATAGTCGGGCAACAGGAGGAGGTCTTTATAGACTAACAACAGGAAGTCCTTACAGACAGACAGCAGGGGGTCTTTATAGGTGGACAGCAGGGGCTTTATGGATTGGCAGCAAGAAATCTTTATAGACGGCAAACAGGGGGCATTTATAGACGGGCAACAAGAGGAGGTCTTTGTAGACGGCCAACATAGAGTCTTTATAGACGGGCAACAGGAAGTCTTTACAGACGACCAGCAGGGGGCTTTGTGCATTGGCAACAGGGAGTCTTTATAAATGGAAAACAGAGGGTATTTATAGATGAGCAGCAGCAGGGGGTCCTTATAGATGGACAACAGGAGGCTTTATGGATGGTCAACAGGGAGTCTTAACAGACGCGCAGCAGGGGTCTTTATAGATGGACAATAGAGGCCTTTATGGATTAGCAACAGGGAGTCTCTATAGACGGCCAACAGATGGGCAACATGGAGTCTTTATAGACGGACAATAGGGAGTCTTGCAGACGGGCAACAGGGGGTCTTTATAGATGGTCAACAGGGGGCTTTATGCATGGGCAACAGGGAGTCTTAACAGACGGTCAGCAGGGGGTCTTTATTGATGGACAACAGGGGGCTTTATGGATTGGCAACAGGGAGTCTTTATAGACGGCCAACAGGGAATATTTATGGATGAGCAACAGCAGTGGGTCTTTATAGATGGACATCAGTGGGCTTTATGGATGGGCAACAGGGAATATTAACAGACGGTCAGCAGGGGGACTTTATAGATGGACAACAGGGGGTTTTATGGATTGGCAACAAGGAGTCTTTATAGACGGCCAACAGGGGATATTTATAGATGAGCAACAGCAGGGGGGTCTTTATAGATGGACAACAGGGATGGGCAACAGGGAGTCTTTACAGTTGGTCACCAGGGGGTCTTTGTAGATGGACAAGAGGGAGATTTATGGATTGGCAACAGAGATTCTTTATAGACGGCCAACAGGGGATATTTATAGATGAGCAACAGCAGGGAGTCTTAACAGACGCGCAGCAGGGGTCTTTATAGATGGACAATAGAGGCCTTTATGGATTAGCAACAGGGAGTCTCTATAGACGGCCAACAGATGGGCAACATGGAGTCTTTATAGACGGACAATAGGGAGTCTTTCAGACGGGCAACAGGGGGTCTTTATAGATGGTCAACAGGGGGCTTTATGCATGGGCAACAGGGAGTCTTAACAGACGGTCAGCAGGGGGTCTTTATTGATGGACAACAGGGGGCTTTATGGATTGGCAACAGGGAGTCTTTATAGACGGCCAACAGGGAATATTTATGGATGAGCAACAGCAGTGGGTCTTTATAGATGGACATCAGTGGGCTTTATGGATGGGCAACAGGGAATATTAACAGACGGTCAGCAGGGGGACTTTATAGATGGACAACAGGGGGTTTTATGGATTGGCAACAAGGAGTCTTTATAGACGGCCAACAGGGGATATTTATAGATGAGCAACAGCAGGGGGGTCTTTATAGATGGACAACAGGGATGGGCAACAGGGAGTCTTTACAGTTGGTCACCAGGGGGTCTTTGTAGATGGACAAGAGGGAGATTTATGGATTGGCAACAGAGATTCTTTATAGACGGCCAACAGGGGATATTTATAGATGAGCAACAGCAGGGGGTCTTTATAGATGGACAACAGGGATTGGCAACAGGGAGTATTTACAGACGGTCACCAGGGGGTCTTTATAGATGGACAACAGGGGGATTAATGGATGGGCGACAGGGAGTCTTTACAGACGGATAGCAGGGGGACTTTATAGATGGTCAACAGGGGGCTTTATGGATGGACAACAGGGAATCTTTACAGACGGTCAGCAGGGGGTCTTTATAGATGGACAACAGGCGGCTTTATGGATTGGCATCAGGGAGTCTATATGGACGGCCAACATGGGGATATTTATAGATGGACAACAGCAGGGGGTCTTTATAGACGGACAACAGGGGGCTTTATGGATTGGCAACAGAGAGTCTTTATAGATGGCATCAAGAGGTCTTTGTAGACGGCCAACATGGAGTCTTTACAGACGGGCAGCAGGGGGTCTTTATAGGTGGACAACAGGGGGCTTTATGGATTGGCAACAGGGAGTCTTTATAGATGGGCATCAAGAGGAGGTTTTTGTAGACGGCCAACATAGAGTCTTTACAGACGGGCAACAGGGAGTCTTTACAGACGACAGCAGAGCGTCTTTATAGATGGTCAACAGGGAGATTTATGGATTGGCAACAGAGATTCTATATAGATTGGCAACAGGGGGTCTTTTTAGATGGACAACAGGGAGTCTTTACAGACGGCAGAAGGGGGACTTTAGAGATGGGCAACTGGTGGTCTATATAGGCGTGTGACAGTTGGTCTTTATAGACGGGCAACATGGAGCCTTTGTATACCAACAACAGGTGGTCTTTATAGACGGGTAAGAGGGAGTCTTTATAGGCATGTAACAGAGGGTCTTAATAGACAGACAACAGGGAGTCTTTATAGATGGTCTTTATTGACATCCAAAAGAGTGTCTTTATAGGCTGTAACAAAGAGTTTTTATATGACAGGATACAGAGGGTTTTTATAGATGGGCAGCGAAGAGACTTTATAGAGGAGCATCATGTAATCTTCTATAGATACACAAAGGGGGTCCTGATATACGCGACGGACAGCAGAGAGACTATTGACGGGTATGAGCCGATTTTTCACATAGCCCACAGTAAACTCGATCCAATATTGGAGTGAACTGTGCTAATTCCAACCGGAATTAGTTCTGACTACTTCAGGGAATGTTGAGAGTATATAATTTGGAGAGGATTGACGATATTGCTTTGGATACCTTGCATCTTGGTTCATTTGATCAAATTTGGCTGGCCTTATCTCGACAGCGCTGGTCTACCAGAGAGTCTTTTTAAACGGGCAATAGACCAGTCCATAAGGTGACAAGGAGTCTTTATAGACGGGCAACAGAGAGTTTTTTATAGACGGGTATAAGTGTAGGAAGACAGCATACCTAGGACATGTTATGAGAAACCCCAAATACAAGTTGCTACAAAATATACTACGGACAACTATTGCTGGCAGACCGGAAAGAGGAAGAAAAGAAACTATATGGTTAGACAATATCCAAGCATGGACTGGAATTCGGGATTCTGTAAGACTTCTAAGTGATGCTAAAGACAGGGATGCCTTTGCAGAGATCCTGAAAAACATATGAAATTTTAATATCTTAAGCACATAATTAATTTTTGCAATATTGTTTTGGTCGCCTATAATTCGAAAACCGAATTGGCAAATAAAGAAGAAAGAAGATAAGTGTATCATTATGGTTAGGGTACATAGGATTTTTTATAGATGAGCAACAGAGAGTCATCATCTAGGAGTATCAGGTAATTTTTATAGATGCAGCAAGGAGATCCTGATGTGCGCGTAAGAGATGGTCCTTATTACGATCTGCAGATTATTTTATAAACTGGTAACAGAGATACTATAGATGATTGTAAGGAAGAGCTTGGTCCGCAGTAAACTGTTTTTATACCCTCAGCCTTTAGGCTAAAGAGGGTATTTACACTTTGATACGACCAAAAATGTGCCTCATCGAAATAATGGTTTTAGACCCCAAGTATGTTTGTACGATATCCGTTTCAGACAATTTTGAGTAGATCTAGCAATGTCTGTCCGTCTGTCCAATTTTGTCCAGATTCGATTTAAGTTCGAAGATGGGCCATATAGGTCCACTCCTTCAGGTACCTCCCCCACAAATGTTCAAAAATTGTCGCAAAACTTGTGCGCACGATAACTCTTGTAGGGAATAACCGATTTGGTCCATACTTTGCACATCGTGTAATTTCTACCAAACTTAGATAAAGTTCCAATATGGACTCAATCGGTCCACTCCTTCGGGTACTCCCCACACAAAATTTCGGAAAAGTTCAGTTTAGGACCTGGTCTCGAATCGCTTTGATTTTTGTTTACTCAAGTTGTATTCCCTGTCCTCTATACGAAGCTGCAAGTTTCATTAGGGGCAAGTCCATACTTCCTGAGAAAATAGCCTCAAAGTTACAAAAAACCCTGTGACACCGTGTGTAGTGGTTGGAGCGCACGATAACTCTCGAACGGATCTGCCGATTCCGTCCAAAATTTGGCTTTCGTAATATTTTGTCCAAACTTAGTTCAAGTTCAAAGATGGATTATATCGGTTCACTCCTTCCGGTACCTCCCCCACAAAAGTTCGAAAATGTTCGGAAAATTTGTGCGTACGATAATTCTTGAAGGAAGTAACCGATTTGGTCCATACTTTGCACATTATGAAATTTCTACCAGACTTAGATGAGGTTCCAATATGGACTCAATCGGTAAACTCGTTCGAGTACCTCCCACACAAAATTTCGGAAAAGTTCAGTTTAGGACCTGCTCTCGAATCGCCTTGGTTTTTGTTGTAACATATTGTATTCACTGTCCCCTATACGAAGGTACAAGTTTCCTCAGGGGCAAGTCCATACTTCCTGAAAAAATAGCCTGAAAGTTGAAAAACAAACCCTATGGCAGCATGTTTATGGGTGGAAGCGCAATATAATTCTCGAACGGAAATGCCGATTCCGGCCAAAATTTTACCTTCGTAATATTGTTTCCAAACATAGTTTAAGTTCGTAGATAAGCCATATCGGTCCACTCCTTCAGGTACCTACCCCACAAAAGTTCAAAAATATTCGGAAAAATTGTGCGCACGATAACTCTTGATGGGAGTGACCGATTTGGTCCATACTTTACACATTCTCATAATATCTACCAGATATAGATCAGGTTCGAATATGAACTATATTTGTCCTCTCCACCCCGTACCTCCCACACAAAATTTTAGATAAGCTCACTTTAAGACCTGCTATTGAATCACTTTGATTTTTGTTGAAGCAACTTACATTCGCTGCCTCAATTACGATGGTAAAAGTTGTTTCAGGGGCAAGTCCCCTATGGCACCCCCATGGTCTGTGTCGGTCCATTCCTTTAAGTACCTTTTCAATTTGCACAGGCTGAGGGTATATCTCTGTAAGCAAAGCCGACTGATACTTTTTTACTTGTTCGTTTTTTGATTGTAGCTATGAGTTCTCTTCTTTGATTCATTCTTGTCAATACTTCGGCATTTGTCACGTGCGCAGTCCATGGTATTTTTAAAACTCTGCGGTAGACCCACATTTCTTCGTATATCAGCAGCTTTAATAGTCCACGTCTCCACGGCATACAGTAGAACTAACCAGATGTAGCATTTTATAAACCTTGCTTTTGTTTCGATGTTTATATCATGATTGACAAGGATTTTCTTGCATTTAAAAAATGCATCTCTTGCCATCTCTATCCGACATCGTATTTCCATCGAGAAATCCCATTGGTCATTAATAAGTACACCCAGGTATTTGAAGGTCTGTACTCTCTCCACATATGCATTATTTATTTTTAATTTAGCTTCATAATGTTGATTTTTCTTACTAACAATAATTAGCTTTGTTTTGTTAGTATTAATTTTTAGTCCATATGATTCGCTACATAAGTTGAGTTGGGTTACTAATTTTTGGAGTCCTGATATACTATCAGCGATTATAGTAGTATCATCTGCATATCTAATGTTGTTTATAAAGTTGCCGTTTATTTGTATTCCTTCCCGGATATTTGTAGTGGATTCTTGAAAAATTCTCTCTGAGTATATATTAAATAGGAGTGGAGATAAAATACATCCTTGTCTGACTCCTCTTGATATTGATATCTCATCTGTCTGATTTCCATTGACATTTATCTGTGCAGTTTGCTGCCAGTATAAGTTTTTAATGCACCGGATTTCTTTATCATCAATTCCGATAGACACAAGTATTTCCATTAACTTATCGTGTTGCACTGTGTCAAATGCTTTCTCATAATCTATGGCATTTTTGTATTAGGACCTGGACACAAAGTAGAGCTTCTCTCGTCCCCATCCCTTCCTTAAAGCCAAATTGATTTGATCCCATAGCTTGTTCGCATTTTTGATATATTCTTTTGTGAATAATTCGTAGAAATATTTTGAGGGAGTGGCTCATTAGACTGATTAGGCGGTAGTCGCTACACTGTTTGGCGTGACTTTTTTTAGGAATCGCTATAAACCTTGATTTAGCCAGTCTTGTGGGTAGAAGCCTGTATTGTATATGCGGTTCATCAAACTTGTCAAGAGATCAATGTTATTTTCGTCAATCATTTTTAGCAATACAGCGGGAATTTCGTCTGGTCCCGTTGCATTCCTATTTTTCTGTGATGTTATAGCACTTTCAACCTCCGTCTTCGTGATACTTAATCCAGTCCAAGGTTCTGGTGTTTGGTCATTAAAATATGTTCTGTTATTATCAGTAAATAGATGTTCGATATACTCCTTCCAAATTACTTTCTTCTCTGATTCTTCAAACACTGCTTCATTTTTGTTGTAAAGAATTGGCGAAATTGTTCTGCGATATATTCCTGCTGTCTCTTTCAGTTTTTTGTGCAAATTAAAATCGTCGTGCAAGCTTTGCAATTTTTCTATTTCCTGGCATTGGTTATTTAAATGTTTATTTTTTGCAGCTCGAATTTGTATTTGAATTTCTCGGTTCAATTCCCAATACTTTTCATAGTTCGAGTTTTTATATTGCCGTCTTTCGTTTAATAGTTCCTGAATTTCATTTGTCATCCAGAATTTTGTTTTTGGTCTTACGAAATTTTCCAGCGTATTTTTTTCCGATGTTATGTATAGTATTTTTGATTTTATCCCATATATTTTCCACATTTTCCCTATGGATGTCATTTAGTTCCCAATTAATAAGTCTTTTTACATGTACTTTAGTGGCTGGATCGTCAAGTTTACCAAGGTCAAGTGTTCGATGTTGTTTTTTCTTCAGCGGAGCCCTAATTTTGATGTATATATTGGCCATAAGGAGATTGTGGTCAGATGGTACGTCTGCTCCTGGATATGTAGATACTTTCGATACTGAATTGGAGTAACGTTTGTTAACCAGAATGAAATCGATTTTGTTTCTTATTATGTTTCCAATGCTATCCTGGGGGGATTTCGAGGTGTAGAGTCTTCTAGCTGGTAGACAGAACATCGTGTTTGTTATCTTCATCTGGTATTCTTGGCAGAACTGTATGAGTCTGTCACCTTTCTCATTTCTTTCTCCCAATCCATATTGTCCAGTAACTCCTGTTACTGCCTCTTTAGCGTTAAAGTCGCCTTGGATGATGGTTATTTCATGTTGTTTTGTCAGATGTAGTAATTCTTCGATTTCACTGTAGAACGCCTCTATTACTTCATTGCTTTTGTCCGACGTTGGAGCATAAACTTGAATAACATTGATGTTGAGAGGTTTTGCTTCAATTTTTATAATCATTGTTCTATCAGATTTTGATACAAATCCTAAAACATTTTTAGCTATGCGGTCTGTTACAATTACTCCAACCCCATTCCTATGCGTTTTGTTGAGATTGCCTGAGTAAAACATTTTCGAGTTTTGCGATATAAATTCTCCACAATCTGGCCACCACGTTTCGCTTATACCAAGTATATCAATGTGAAGTCTTTTCATTTCGTTTAGAGTATTAGCTAGTTTTCCAGCTTCGTAAAGACTGCGTACATTCCATGTACCGATGTTAAGTTTTGATTTTGTGTTACCTCCGGGGATTCTTAGCAACCCTGTGATGCCGGAGACTAAGGGCCGTGTGTTTTTTTTTATATTCATGATTGTATGGTTTTCTAGGGATAGTACTTCAGTGGTTTCCCGTTGCCTTCTGAAGGGTTTAGAATTTTCCTTTTCTGTATTCAGCCGCTCCTCCTGGAGTTCAGACGCTGTTTGTTGCCGCTCAATATGAGACAGACGCCGCTTTAATGTGATCAGTTCATTCGCCGCAGTTGTAGATAACTCGCACCGTTGACTTCCCACGTTGTGGATTGTTCTTAGCTTCAGCGTTCACCATCGACCTTACCGACATGGCTGGCCCTACCAGTAGCTACGCTACCGCCGGTATCGCTCTTAGGATCTTCACGCTTAATAGACCTCCCCATCGCGCTTGAGATTACAATCCATCGAGGAAGGAAATCATACTACCAGTCGCAATTTTAAACGGATCGACATGAAATTTCGGTGGTTAATGGGGTCCCGGAAGGGAAGAAGACTACATATTTTGGTAATGGCCAAAAAACTTATTTGGAGAAAATGTCAACGCATAAAAAGCAGATATCTCAGCCTCTATAAGGGGTATACTAAAAGCAAAACCAAGACAAAGAAAATAGAAAATATCACCTTTATAATGAAGTAAAATATGTTGTCGTAGGTGGTCAAACAACCAATATATCGCAATAGTCGCTAATGAAATCCAACATTCATTTTTGCGATTTTAATTATAATGATGAATATCACATCTTTGGTTGGGGACCTTGCAAAAGCAAAGCCTGGCTATGAAAGTAGAAAATCCTATCTTTGCAATGATGCAGTAGTAGTACATCCCATTTTTCCATTTTTTTTTTTCACTTTTTTAGTAATCACGCATAATATCACCTTTATTATGATGCAAAATAGGTTGACGCACATCCCATTTTCCCGTTTTTTTATTTCAATTGTACTGACGAGTAACTCAGCATTGGTTGGATGCGTCTCAACAATGAAGATATGCTCCCAATTGCTTTACCAAAATTGGTGAAATGTTTGTGATGTTGAAAAAGACTCTGGGATATCCCAATTTCCAATTTATGCAATTTTATTTCCATGTCAGATATTTCTGCTTCTATCGGGCATATTCCAAGGAGAGAGCCTGATACTGAAACTGAACCATCGGAGCTTTAAATTAATACAAAATGTGGCATTTATCGTAAAATATTATAATATTTTGAAGTTTTTACTGTAATGACAAATATTTCTGCTTATATTTGGTGTATTAAAGATTCATCAAGAAGATCAGCAAAGCTTTTAATCAGTCCCAAGTAGATGTCGGCAGTAGTCAAATATAAAATTAAAAGCCACATAGGTGAACATTTTATTATCTCCCTAAAAAAACTGTTTGCGAGTGAAAGGCTTATGCACAGGTGTAGTGATAGCCGGCCCCGTCCCGTGTATAGCCTTTTCTCATTTCCTTTTTTCGGGAAGCATTCACATTGAATATACGCCTCTAAGGACCATACACTCCACGTCAGTAGAATAGAACACCTAAATTTTTGTTAATGTTAGCTTATTTATCCCAAAACGAATGAACCTACGTTTTTAAGTAAGGATTTCAAGTCTATGATGTTCCGTATCAAACACAGAAAAAATTATGTTTCTAGCTTTTCGCGAAATAATTTTCTGAACCATTTTTCCGTTAGTACTATGAAAAATAGGCATTTATTTTTGGTCATCAGGATAGAAAATTCATTTTATTTTCGCGAATTTTTGAGATATTAACGCCGAATTTTATTTCAGTCGATAAGGCGGCCAAAATAACAGCGTAAAAGTGTTTAAAATGACAGATAATTGAAACATCTGGGAATATCAATGGGAGTCGGTCCACTCCTTCGGGTACCTCTCACACAAAATTCGTAAAAAGTGAAGTTAGAGCTCCTCTGGCATTGTTTTTATTCTTTTTTTTCAGTAGGTTGTTCTAGCGGCCTCATTTACAACGGTACAATTTTTTTACGGAGCAAGACAATACCTCCTAAGATAATGGCCCAAAAGGTCCAAAACCTGCCGACACATACTAAAATGGCTATTGTGCAAGATAACTCTAAAATTTCTTTCAAACTTAGTTTAAGTTCATTTAATATTTCGAGTCCTTTATGAAGAAGTTTGGCTACTAAAAATGTTTGGTATATGTCATTGATTTTGTATAGCCCCACATTATGGTACGTACAGATGTTAAAGCAAACACGTGATACAAAATCAATATATTTTGTATACGGCATAATTATTGTGTTTGGTTCGGAATTGTTGGTTTTTTATCAGTCGCTGAGGCTATATCTCCAAAATGTGCCTCATCGAAATAATGGTTTTACCCCCTGTTTTTATACCCTACACCACTATGTGGGGAGGGTATTATAAGTTGGTTTTGGCCAAAAAGTTTGTAACGCATCGAAATAATGGTCGTAGACCCATACTTATATATACCAAAATGAATGTCTCGACGAGCTGAGTCGATCTGGCTATGTGTGTCCGTCCGTCAGTCCGTCCGTCCGTCCGTCTGTCCGTCTGTCCGTCTGTCCATCTAAACCTTGTAATCACGCTACAGGTCGCAATTTTGATCGGATCGTCACGAAATTTTGGATGTTGATTGGGGTCCCGGAGGGGAAGAAGCCTATTGATTTTGGTGATGGTCGGATAATATTTAGGGGTCGGAATGGGCAAAAAACTTATGTGGATAAAACGACAACGTTTTTTTCCAAAGCTGATATCTCAGCTTCTATACGGGGTATACCAAAAGCAAAACCTGACAATAAAAGTAGAAAATATCGCCTTTATAATGATGTAAAGTAGGTTCTCGTAGGTGATCAAACAACGAAGATATCACAATAGTCGCAAATAAAACCCCAATTTTCATTTTTGCGATTTTAATTATAATGACGAATATCATAGCTTTGGTTGGGGACTTTCCAAAAGCAAAGCCTGGCTATGAAAGTAAAATATCCCATCTTTACAATGATGAAAACTAGGTCGGCGTAGGTGACCAAATAACGGAGATATCGCAATAGTCGGTAATACATCCCATTTTTCCACTTTTTTGGAAATCACGCTACAGGTCTCAATTTTGATCGGATCGTCACGAAATTTTGAGGGTTAATGGGGGTCACACAGATGAAGAAGCCTATTGATTTTGGTGATGGTCGTATAATATTTAGGGGTCGTAATGGGCAAAAAACTTATTTGGAGAAAAAGACAACGTTTTTTTCCTAAGCGAATATCTCAGCTTCAATATGGGGTATACCAAAAGCAGAACCTGGCCATGAAAGTAGAAAATATCGCCTTTCTAATGATGTAAAGTAGGTTCTCGTAGGTGATCAAACAACGAATATATCGCAATAGCCGCTAGTAGAAACCAACTTTTTATTTTTGCGAATTTAATAATAATGACGAATATCACAGCTTCGGTTGGGGATCTTCCAAAAACAAAGTATGACTATTGAAGTAGAAAATCCCATCTTTACAGGGATGCAAAGTAGGTTGGCGTAGGTGGCCACATAACGGAGATATCACAATATTCGGCAATACATCCCATTTTTTAATTTTTTTTTGTAATCACGCTACAGGTCGCAATTTTGATCGGATCGTCACGAAATCTTGGTGGTTAATGGGGGTCCCAAAGAGAAGGAAGCCTATTGATTTTGATGATGGTCGGATAATATTCAGGGGTCGGAATGGCCAAACACTTATTTGGAGAAAGGTCAACGTTTTATTTCAAAGCCAACATCTCTGTTTCTTCAAGAGGTATATCAAAAGCAAGGAAAGTAGAAAATATCACCTTTACAACGATGTAAATTAGGTTGTCGTAGCTGCTCAAACAACAGAGATATCGCAATAGTCGGTAATGCATCCCATTTTCAGATTTGCTACAGTTCGCAATTTTGATCGTATCGTCACGAATTTTTTGGAAGTTGATGCGGGTCCTAAAAAGGAAGAAGCCTATTTAGTTTGGTGATGGTCGGATAATATTCAGGAGTCGGAATAAGCGAAAAGCTTATGTGGAGAAAAGTCAACGTTTTTTCCTTATGCGAATATCTCCGCCTCTTGTTGGAGTATTCCAAAAGGAATATCCGTCAATGGAAGAAGAAAAGATCTCGTTTATATTGATGCAAAGTATGTTGGCGTAAGTTAGCAAACCGAGATATTGCAAAATTCAGTAATATACCCAATTTTTCAATTTTTTGTAATCACGCTACAAGTTGGAATTTTGATCGGATAGTGACGAAATTTTGGGGGTAGATGGGGGCCCCACAGAGGAATAAGCCTATTGACTTTGGTGATAGTCGGATAATATTTAGGCGTCGGAATGGGGAAAACTCATTTGTAGACAAATTCAAAGTTTTATACATTGTAAATATATGGGCTTCCAGTAGGTGTATTCCAACGGCAAAGTCTGTCAATGGAAGAAGAAAATATTACCTTTACATTGGTGTAAAGCAGGTTGGCGAAGGTGGTCAAACAAGGGAGATACTACAATAGTCGGTAATGCATCCAATTCTTCCATTTTTTGTAATCAAGCTACAGGTCATAATTTTGATCGGATGGTCACGAAATTTTGGATGCTTATGGGGGTCCCAGAGACAAAGAGGCATATTATTTTTGGTGGTACTCGGATTATATTCCCTAAAAGAAATGTTTACCAGTGAAAAGCCTATGCACAGGGGTAGTGGTGTAGGGTATCACATGGTCGGCCCCGTCCCGACTATAGCCTTTGCTCACTTGTTGTAACTATTTTTTGTTCGTTCGTCCATATTCGCAATAATTTAGGCATCCATAACTCAACCCCTAGATAACATACAGACCTAATTCTTCGTAGACACGTTCTATATATAGTTAAGAATTCCTCATTCAAAAATCAGCGTTCCACATTTGAGCTAAGGCGAGTAAATCAATCTACAAAATTTGACAATTCGTGTGAGAACAATATTTTTTTAAAAAAAACAGGGGGTTAGACCCGAAGTATGTTTGGACGAAATGTGTTTCAGACAATTTGGAGTTGATTTAGCCATGTCCGTCTGTCTGGCTGGTTGGAGCGCACGATAACTCTCGAACGGATCAACCGATTCGGTCCAAAATTTGGCTTTCGCAATACTTTGTCTAAAATTAGTTTAAGTTCGAAGATGGGTTATATCGGTCCACTCCTTCCGGTACCTACCCCACAAAAGTTCGGAAATGTTCGGAAATTTTGTGCGCACGATAACTCTCAAAGGAAGTAACCGATTTGGTACATACTATGCACAATCTGATGTTTCTACCAGGCTTAGATGTGGTTCCAATATGGACTCAATCGGTCCACTGTTTCGGGTACCTCCCACACAAAAGACTTGCTTTCGAATCACTTTGATTTTTGTTGTAGCAACTTGTATTCACTGCCCCCCATACGACGCTATAAGTTTCATCAGGGGCAAGTCCACACTTCCTGAGAAAATAGCCTGAAAGTTACAAAAAATGTCCCTATGACGCCGTGAGCAGTGGTTGGAGCGCAAGATAACTCTCGAACTGATCTGCCGATTCGGTCCAAAATGTGGCCTTCGTAATATTTTGTGCAAACTTAGTTTAATTCGAAGATAAGCCATATCGGTCCACTCCTTCAGGTTCACAAAAGCTCAAAAATGTTCGAAAAAATTGTGCGTACGATAACTCTTGATGGAACTGACCGATTTGGTCCTTTCTTTACACGTCCTATTATATCTGCCAGATATAGATCAGGTTCGAATATGGACTATATTTGTCCACTCCTACGGGTACCTCCCACACAAAATTTTGGATAAATTCACTTTAAGGCCGATTCGAATCACTTTGATTTCTGTTGAAGCAACTTGCATACGCTGCCTCCTTTCCGTCGGCTTCTTAAGAAAATAGCCTGAAAGGTGCAAAAAACCAATATGACACCGTGTGTAGTGGTTGGAGCGCAAGATAACTCTCTAACGGATCAACCGATTTGGCCCAAAATTTGGTCTTTGTCATATTTTGTCCAAACTTAGTTTCAGTGCAATATCAGTATTTTCTCCAATATTTACAAAAATGTGACTAAAATGGTATGCACGATAAACCTTGCGGGGCAACCAATTTGGTCCAAAATTTGTATCCCCTAATATTTTGTCCACATTTAATTTATCTTCTTAAATGGTCCATATCGGTCCTCTCCTTAGGGTACCTCCCCCACAAAAGTTCAGTATTTATGTCTAAGTGCAGTTTACGGTACGTTCGAAGATCCTTGGGAAATGCATGCCGATGCTGTTCGTTGTGGTCCCGTTTACAACGAGATTATGTTTTCCGTGGACAAGTCGATGCTTCCTGGCATACTGATCCAAAAGTTATACTATGATCCACTAAAGTGACTAGTGGGCGCTATATCAATCGAAAAGAAATGAACCCCAACTTTCAAAATGGACTATGTCTGTCCATTCCTTCAAGTACCTCCTCCGCAACATTTTGAACTTTAATCCTTATCCACATTTTTGTCGGCAAGTTTAAATGTCCAAAAAGAGCCACAAAATTCTGTACATAGACGAAAGTTTCGATTCATATAGGCTGAGGGTATATCTCTGTCGGCAAAGCCGATTGATACTTTTTTTACTTGTTTATTTCCATATTTATGTCCTAAAATGGGATATTTTTTGTCGATTCGGAGGGAATATTCCATAATTAAATGATACTAATAGTTTTCAACGGGGTAGCCACCGTGGTGCAATGGTATGCACGCCCGCCTTGCACGCAGAAGGTCGGGGGTTCGATTCCCCGGCCAGGCAACATCAAACATTTTTCAACGGTGGCAAAATACCCCTCAGTAATGTTGGCGACATTTCCTGAGTATTTCAGCCTTGAAAAACTTCTCCACAAGTGGTGTCTTAAGACACGCCGTTCGGACTCGGCGATAAACAGTAGGTCCCATATCATTGAGCTAAATATGAATCGGGGTGCACTCATTGATATGAGAGAAGTCTCCCTTGTCCCGTATGGGATGTTGTGGAACAATGTTTTTGTTGTTTTGTTAATAGTTTTCAACGATTTAAAACATTGGTTTTAAATGAATTTAATTTTTTTAACATTATTTTCCGTGCGAAAAATTCCGAGGGAAATATTCATGATGGCCCTGTATATATAGTTTCGATTGTCTTAGAATCTGTTTGTGTTCTAGAAAGTTGTTTATTGAAATCTTAGGTACATTTTTGTAGTTGACTGTATCCTTAATTTTTGGGCCGTTCGGTATCTGTGGACCGGAATCGGAGAAAAAGTATAAAAATCTAATATTTTCAATTTAAGAACCGATCATAGATATTTCGTATGTTCCAGAAACTTGTTTGCTGATATATTTGCTACATTATTGTGGTCCATTGTTTTCTTGAGTTTTGAACGGTTTAGTATCTATGGAGCAGGAACCGAGAAAAGAGGATAAAAATCGCATTTGATTTGCTATTTTGACCATTAAGAACCGTTACTGCAGAGTTCGTATGTTCTAGAAAGTTGTTTACTGAGATCTAAGGTACATTTTTCTTTTTGTTTTTAATTATTTCCTCGTTGGAATCGAGCTTGATGATCAATGAATAATGCAAGTGAAAAAGGAAAGCCACTATGTGACATGACATGTTTCGAATTTGGTAAAGTCTCCTCAGACATATCGGATGTGCAGCGGCTTCGATGTCCTCGAACTTTTCTTCTTTCAAATGCATTTTGTTTTGTTTTTTACAACAACAACAATGGGGATTTTCCCATTTAGTTGTGCTTTCATGACAAACGCTTAGCGCTGCCTTTGAAAGTAATGAGTTTGGCTCTGAACGCTAACACGCTTGTTTGCTTCAATTTTGGTCGGTTTGATATCTGTAGACTAAAATCCGAGAACAAATTAAAAGGGAAATTTGATCTTGATGATTTTGACCTTGAAGGTGAGGTTGAATGGATTTTATGTATGAACAATTATTATTCTTTAAGACAAGAGCTACAACTTTTCTTCTACGAGTAAACCCAAATTCTTAGCGGTTTAGTCAAAACAAATATTTTTTATTTTTTATAAAATTGTATATTTGTTTATTTTTTTATTAATCTTAAAAATACAATAGAAAACATTATAAAACAATGATTAGATTCTCCATTTCTTTTTTACATTAACAAATAATGATAATAATACAAATACATTCATACATACAACAATTTTTAGTCAGGTAATACGGACTTAATGTGGTTAGATGGTGGCGAAATGGCAAGTGTTTTGTTTATTTAATGTTTTTTTACACGAAATATTTGGCTATAAATATAACAACTAAAACTAATGACAAGCTGCGAAGGAAAATATTCCTATGGACACTTCTATGACTGAGACTAGTTCCTGAGCTAGTTGTGGTTTCCAGGGCTGGTAGGCGGGACATGGCGGTAATTTGTTCTTCATTCAACGATGGACGATAATTCCAATCGATACGATTTGTTTTACAAATGTGAGCAAAGACACGGGCCGATATTTTTGGTGTACGTTTACGTTGGGGGTCGGTGAAATCGACATGATACAAACCGAATTTTTCACTAAGGGAAGAAAGGGTTAATAAATGTATTTAGTTTCCATTAGAGCAAAATTGGGTATTTTATCTGAGAGTAAAATAGGGTATTGTATAGCAACAAATCCAGGAATACGCATTAATTCAATTTTTGGATCCGTTACAATTTTTAAAAATGTAATATTTGGTGTCCAGTTGTTCGTTGTTATGTACAGAGAGCTTTCAACAAACACATATATTTTTGCAACAACCATATATTTTTTTTAAAGAATATATATTTACAATACCCTATTTTGCTTTCAAAGTGTAATTGTTTTAATAATATTCCATATTTACGTGTAGTTTTCTTAATACCCTGGTACTTACGTAAAGCCAGCCTTCCATTCATAGCTATCCATCAAACTCCATGCAATATAGCCCTGAACATTAGCACCATCTTCCAAAGCATCCAATACAAAATTCAAATATTGATTATAATAATCAACACGACCATAGTCTTCAAGGCCTCCACGATCACTGACACCACTTTCGGTTACGATAATGGGAGGATTATTGTATTCCTTTTTGACCCACATCAGTAGATTGTAGATGCCCTTGGGATATACCTTTAAAATAATCAAAAACAAAAAGATCATAATCTATAAACTACTGTTTTTGGAATTCCTCAAAATAACTTTGAAAAAAGTAATAAAATGATTGTACATATAACATTGAAAAGTAGCTGTACATGCTCTGCAGGTGTTTCCTAATTAAAAATATATGGTTGAAACAACATTATATATTTTCAGATTTTTAAAATACACTATTTTGTTCTTAGAATATGATTATTCCAACAATATCTCTTCTCTGTGTGTACCACCATCCAGATCTTAGTTGGGCGAAAACAACTCTCGCCTGTCTAGGCACATGTGCCTCTTCCGCTGCCACGGATAGTGGATGATCTCCAAGGACAGTATTCATGTGCCAGGCTCTTATAGCCTCGGCGACAGTACTAATATCCCTCATACCTGCCTAAAAAATTGTTGACCCTTATATTCTCATGAAGATCTGCCTGTGCGGGGGTACCTGTTCATTAAATGGTGATTTGGATGGCTCTGCCTATAACATCCAGCAAATATTGCATCGGCAATATCCTGTTGTGCCGACGCGCCGCAAGGATCTTAGAATCCTCTCACGTAACTAGTTCACTGAAGACATGAGGAGACATCCTGTTGCTATTCTCAGAGCTTCATTCACGCAGAGAAGAGATATTGAGGGAGCAATCGTATTCTAAGAGCAAAATTGTGTATTTTAAAAATTTGAAAACATATATTATTGGTGAAACAATCTATTTTGTGTCATTACGTTTCCTGGCACAAAATATATGGTCGAAACAACAATATATATTTTAAAATTTTTTAAAATACACTATTTTGTTCTTAGAATATAATTGCTCCCACAATATCCCTTCTCTGTCTGTTCTGGCAGGTTTGTAAGTATTCCGTATCCCTTAAGTGGCAAACCACACTGGCGCCGCATAGCTTCCCGCGAATCAGCCTTTCGTGTTGTATGTCCTTAAGAAGGTTTCTTTATTTCCCCAAGTGCTACCGGCTATGAACTTAAGGACCTTGTTCCTGCTTCTCATCTTGTCGTAAATAGCTGTTACATGCGCGGACGACTTGCACGTGCTATCGAATGTGACCCAAGAACTTTGGGGTAGTTTGTGATGGAAAATATTGACACATCCATATCCGGTGACTTAGTGGGAGATATTTTCATATTCCTCATGGGAGAACTCTACAAGATCAATGGGATAGGCGTTTAGCCGGACACAAATATTATCAATGGTTGTTGTTGTTGTAACAGTGTTTGTTATTATGTTTGTATGTTCGTTCTTTTGTTCAATCTGGCTCTGGGTCTATCTCCAGTTCCAGGAAAGTGGCTGCTTCGATGGGATGTAACCACAGATCCACTGGAGTTAGATGAGTAGGGTTTGCTGGGCAGTTGAAAAGATGTTTTGTGTCGTGCGGGCCCATGCCACATACCGGGCAGATGTCTTGCACGGCGCGGTCGATTTCCGCCCAATAAGAATTTAGGCGACTGCAATATCCCGAGCGTAGTTAAGGCAAAACTACTCTAGTTTGTCGTGGCAGCTGACGCTCTTCAGCTGCGATATATGGGGGATGTATTTCGAGTACTTTATTCACACTATATATGCTTAAGGCTTTGGCAACTGCATCCGTGTGAATACCATTTAAACCTGCTTGATACGCTTGTTGATCTGGGGATTCTCTCCTGTATCGTTGGACATCTCCCTCTAGAGCATGTATATACTTCCTGATCTGCGTGTATGTGCCGGGCCTACCCACAAGATGGTGATTGGGATGGCTCACACGGTAACATCCTAGCAGGTACTGCAACGAAAGCATCTCATTGTGTTGCTTTACTGGAAGAATCTTTGCCTCCTCATGTAGATGGTCCACTGAAGATTTGAGGAGGCACCCTGTTGCTGTTCTCAGGGTGGCATTCTGGCAAGTTTGAATCTTTTTCCAATTCGTATCACATAATCTCGGAGACCAGACTGGCGCCGCATAGCTTACCACAGACCGACCTATCGCGTTATATGTGGCCAACAAGGTTTCTTTATCTGCACCCCAAGTGCTGCCGGCTAGGGACTTGAGGACCTTGTTCCTACATTTCAGTTTATCGCAGATAGCTGCGGCATGCGTGGCCGACGTGAAAGTGGTGCCGAATGTGACCCCTAAACTTTTGGGGCAGTTTGTGGTCGGAATTCTGCTACCGTCGACCACGTCATTCAATTCTCTTCCAAACTGCGCTGTCCATGTGGTGAACAGAGTGGCTGTTGATTTTGTGGCGGAAATCTGCATATTCCTCGAATGGAAAAAGGTGGTAAGATCGGTTAAATAGTTGTTCAGTCTCTCACAGATGTCATCAGGATAGGTACCCGGCGCCAGGATCGTGCAATCATCCGCATACGTTACGATCTCGATGCCGTCTGGAGGGGGCGGAATACAGGAGAGGTAGAGGTTAAACAGTTCCGGAGATATCACCCCACCTTGGGGGAACTCCCTGTTTCACTCGACGGGGTTTGGACTTCTTGTTCCTGAATTCCACGTACGACTGGCGTCCACACATATAATTGACTATCCAACGTTTCAAACTTGGCCGGAGGGTTGTCTGCTCAATGTCCTCAAACAGCGTGGAGTGCCTGACTGTATCAAAGGCTTTTGATAAGTCAAGCGCCACCATCACTGTTCTATCGCACGGCCGGCAATGGTTGAGTCCTTGACAAATATGTGTGGTAAGGGCGTGCAGAGCAGTTCTCGTGCTGTGCTGCTTACGGAATCCATGCTGATGATCGGCAACTTGATAGCTATTTCTGATACTGGGGAAGACTAAGGCCTTAAGGGTCTTTGCTACGGGCGACAAAAGCGAAATCGGCCAGTACGATTCACTTTTGCTGGCATCCTTGCCGGGCTTCCGTAGTGGGACCACCCTGCCCATTTTCCAGACTTCGGGAACAATGAGGGTGCATAGCGACAAGTGGAGAACTTTAGTGAGATACTCCACTCCCGGCTCATCTAGCTGCTTCAGCATTACCATGGAGATTCCATCAGGGCCCAACGCTTTGGATGATTTAGCGTTCCTGATGGCATTGGCAACATCATCCATTGTGAACTGTGGTAGTTCCTCCTCGGCAGGAAGAGATCTAATGCAACGTAATACTCTTCTATTCGCCCTGTCACTCCTGGGGGTGCTCGACAAACTGTCGATTGAAATAACTTGCGCACCTCTTCGGGTCAGTCAACGTAACGTCGCCGAACGTGACTGAGGTCCTATCTTCCCTTCTTCCAGGGTTCGAGAGTGACTTAACCGTTGCCCATAATTCACCTATACCGGCTCCAATGTTGCAACTCTTCAAATGATTTAATCACTTGTTCCGCTTGTGCTCGCCGACCAGCCTGTTAACTTCCAGTGTCAGCTGTGATGATGTCTCGGAACGTCCTTTCCGCTACCCGAACATCAGAAGGATTGGGCAGTTCTCTGAAGCGGTGATTGGTGAACTCTCTGAAACCCGGCCAATCAGCTTTCTTATGATTGACGAATAGGCGGCGTTCAGAGGTAATGAAATCGGGTGGTCTGCTAATGGAGACAATTATGGGGAGATGGTCTGATCCAAAGGAAATGACGGGTTTCCAAGTAACGTCATTTGTCAGACAAGGTGACACAATGTTTATGTCTGGCGAGCTGTGACACTCTCCTCTAATTCTGGTAGGGGCATCCTCATTGACCGTGCAAAACGTAGAGCTGACAATCTGCTCAGCCGGCGCTGTACCTCTCAGGTCGTTTCCGAGGGCCGAATGCCACATCTCATGATGCACATTAAAGTCCCCCAGGACCAGACGATTATGACCTTCCAAAAGCGGGCTAACGTTAGGCACGTAATCTGAGATACAGCTATTTCTCGGCGGGATGTATACGTTCAGCAACTCTATCTCGGCAGTTCCACACCTGACTGCTACCCCCATACATTCCATGTACGGGTCATTAGAGACAGGCTCAAGCGAGATAGGTCTGTATTGGACAGACTGGTGCAATATTGGACTCACTTCAGGTGCGAACTTTCCTTAGCACATTGTAACCATCACAATGTTGTAAGCTACAGTTGTTGTTGAGCTTGGTTTCTTGCACCGCAGCGACCTTGATGTTCTTCCGACTCATGAAATCTACTATTTCCTCGATCTTACCTCGGAGTCTATTGCAATTAAATTGCAAAAAGGATGCATTCTCTGGATTGGGACAACAACGGCTGGTGTTAAAGGCTGCGCTTGCGGTTGTTGTCGAGGGGACTGCGGGGGAGTTTCGTAGTCAGACGAAGAGGGAGTTTAGTAATCCGACGACGACTCACTGGGGACTGTGTTCACGCAGCATGCAGCTACATAGTCCCTGTCGTAGTCCCTCACGTGGACAAGTCCAGAGCAACCCCTTAGATGCACCCACTCCTGACATCTATTGCTTCTCACCGAAGGTTGGATGTGGGTGAAGATGCGGATGTGACAAACTGAGCACAGATATATTGGTCCTGGGCTTTCCTCCGTCCCGGCACGGACCAAAAGAATTCGGAACAGGCATTCCGAGATATGCTGCTCCCAACACAGAAAAACGAAACAAATACAAACATACGTACACTGAGGTGGCAGCAGCTGGCCGGAACGATGATTTCGTGTTGTTCCGGGTCAATCCGGTACGAAAGAACCCGCTGCCGTGGGATTGATTGATTATCAATGGTGGGACCTGATGCCATGAGCGTGCAATCATTTGCATACGCAATGTACTCAATGCCATTGGAAGGTGGTGGAATTGTAGAAAGGTAGAGGTTCAACAGTTCCACAGATATCACCTCTCTTTGGGGACTCCGTGTTTAACCCTCGCATAACATCTGCAACATCACTCATTGTAAATTCTGCTGGTTCCTCCTCGGCTGGAAGAGACCGCAAACGACGTAAAACCCTTCTCTTCGCCCAGTCGATCTCGGTATGCTCAATAAATTGTCGGAAAAAGTAGACCCTGCATCTCTTCGCATCTGTCATAACCATGTCGGTTAACATGACAGATGTCCGATCATCTTTTTTGTCCACAATTTACTACTACCATTTCCATGATCCAGTACTTCAGATGCTCTAGCCACTTTTTCCGCTTGTGTTCACCGACTAACCTATTAACTGCCATTGTCAATTCTCTCTGAGGTGGCTAGGCCAGGCAAAGCTCATTCACATACCACGTCACCACTGTTGGGAAATTAGGTCTAATTTCAGGTATTCGACCAGCAGTAATATGGCGAGGAGAAGCGTTGGTTGGTGAATTCTATGAATACTTGGATTTTCCATGATTTAGGAACGTTCGGAGTTCAGAGGTTATGAAATCGGGTGAACCATGGATGGAGATGAGGATAGGGAGTCAAGTCACGATATTTGTCAGACCTGGTGGGTGCGTCCTCAGCCAGTGTTATACCTTTCTGCGCATTTAAATCTGCTAGGACCAACATTGGCGCATAACACGGACACAGCTATCAATTGGCGGGATAAACACATTTAGCAGTTTTATCTCGGCTATCACTATACCACTACCCCAACACACTGCAAGTATGAGCCACTAGAGTCGAGCTCAAGCGAGATAGGTCTGTACTGGACATATTGGTGCAATAGGATCGCAAGTCCACCACTACCACTTCTCGTACGATTCAAGCAAAAAAAGGTTGTATCCATATCGTTAGACTCATAAAATTCATGATCTTGCCCCATTGGAACAGCATCACGCGGTTTTCATACGGAGTTTAATAATCCGATGACGACAACAAAGACTCACTGGGGATCAAGTTTGCGCAGCACGAAGCAACAGAATCTCTATCGTTATACTCCCTCTGGAAGGTAAGGTCTGAACAATTCCTGAAATTTACCCATTCATCTCAACGACACCGACCTATTGTGGTTGAGATGGCAAATGTATAGTCCAGGGTTACTATCTATCCCGTTACTATCTCAGGTGCAGGCTTTCACCAACACGAACATGAAGTTGCTGTGGTGACGACCCTAGTCGAGATGGTGCCACTGCGGGATTGTCTAAAATTGGTAGTTTGGGCATACTTGGTAATGTAGTTCTTATGTAAAAATTATATCCAATAAAATGATTACTGAAGATGCTTTTAAACCGAACGGTTATTTGTTATTTTCACAGTCCTCGTTCAATTTTTTTCAACGGTTTATTTTTCTCCTACGCAAATTCAATATGTGTGTCTATCAGTAGTTAGCCAACAACCTCCAACAATTATCCAACAGCAGCCACCACCTGCATCAGAATTTATGATTACCAATCCATTTCGACTAACTTTGTAATTATTATTGCTATAGATGTTTTTGTTGTTGTAATTTCCATTAGTTATTAGACAGATTAATAAGATCGAACGGCTTATTTTGTTGTCGACATTAAAAATGTGGACAGACAGCCAGTGGTAACAACCTCCACCTTAACCTATAGTTAATGGCCCATTGGATTGTGCCTCGCGATTGAATAGGAAATTTATTGTGACATTTTAATAAAAACCAATAATCATAAAGTAAGGCGGATTGAGAGTATTCCGATATGGACGAGCATGTGAATAATGATGCGGAGAGAGAGCGGTGATATTTTAATTTAATCATTGTAGACTAAACAAGTGGTAATTTAGTGGCGTATTGACAGGTGAGTAGTCAGATTGGACCCTTAGACAAATAATAGCTATTAAAGTGTAGTGTAATTAGTTAACGATAGGGATGGCGTAGGGGATGGAAGATACCAAGAAACGGTCCTGACCGGATTTAACATGGCAAAGCCCAGGATTTATCTTGGTCCCTCCTGCATCTCAAGTGGACCCTGACCTCACCGTGGTGTCACCTGCGGAGCTGCCTTTAACACTCATTAAAGGTAGTGAGCTAACATGTGAAGCGCGTTCACCTATAAGAACGTTAAAAACTTGGGTTTGGGCGTCGGATTAGTAACCCCCCCTAGAAAAAACAGCCTACTATGAAAAAAAACTAAATAAAAGAAAAACAAACCCCCCTAAAGTTGACGAACCCCGCAAACGTTTTTAGGACCATGATCTGCAAATCTGCACCTGGAATGTTCGCACTCTTTATAGAGAAGGTGCAGTCTACGCATTGGCAGATGTACTTGAAAAGTACAAGGCCGACATTACTGCCATGCAGGAAATACGATGGATTGGGAAAAGCGTCACAACAACACCTAAAGGTGACGCAGTGTAATATAGCTTCCATGACACAAAGCATGAGTTTGGTTGCGGATTTGTAGTTGGTAGGAGGTTAAAACATCTGCTATCCAGCTTCATCACCCCAGTGAATGAAAGACTCGCTGCAATTCGATTAAAAGCAAAATTCTTCAACATCAGATTTATTTGCGCTGATGCTCCCACTGAAGACAAGGAGGAACAGACCAAATATATGTATATTTTACGAGCGCTTAGAAGAAACTTATGACCGCTGTCCTACCCATGACATTGAAATTATTCTAGGCGATTTTAATTCCAAAATGGGAAAGGAGAATATCTTTGGCCCAACAGTCGGGAAATTCATTCTCCACCGTGAAACATCAGACAATGGTATGAGGCTGATAGACTTTGCAGCTGCAAAAAAACATGGTAGTTAGCAGTACCAGATTTAATCATCTCGATATTCATAAGGGCACTTGGCTGTCTCCAGATCAAAGAACAAGTAATCAAATTGATCATGTTGTGATAGTTGGAGGACATTCATCGAGCGTGTTCGATGTACGATAGTTCCGAGAAGCAAACATAGATTTGGACCACTACCTTGTTGCAGCAAAGGTACGTACCCGTCCAAACGTTGCAAATAAAGCACGAGCAGATACAACGTGGAAGTTTTTACATCGGTAAGCTGCAAACACAACAAATAGCCACAGCATATTCCGCTCAACTGGCCCAATTGATTAATGAAACAGCCATACATCATCATCTGCAGTCACACAACACCATATAGTCTCATCCATAACATGCATCTCATCATACGTTCATCACACCATCATCATCTGTAATGCACATCACCATATAGCCACCAACCACACATCATCATCATCCGCAGTCACACAACACCATATAGACTCATCCATAACAAGCTCCACATCATACTTTCATTATACACTATCACCACCTGCATGCACACATCACCATATAGCCGCATCTACAATCACCTCATCCACAACCGACATCACATCCTACATCTCTTACACACCATCGTCGAATCAAAAACCGGAACACCTCTTCAAAAACACACATAACCACATTCTTCATCTACAAACAAATAATCCAATGCAGACACCATCACATAACAACAACATCATCATCTATACAATACACATAATTCAATAGTCATGATGATCACAATGGACCTCAAGGTCTCCTAGTGGAGTGGCTGCGAGCACGGCAGTTACGCATCCTAAACCCAACCTAATGAAAACATTGCTTTATGAAAATAATGCTCACTCCATGCAAACAGCCGCAATATCTATACTTGGATACCTCCACCAAGGAATCCATGGTATAATCAGGAGTGCCGTGCTGCTACCGAAGAGAAAAATGCAGCATATAGGGCAACTCTACAATCAGTAGCAACGCGTAGCGCACGAGAGAGCTATCGAGAGAAAAGGAGAGAGAAGAAACGTCTTTTTCGCAGGAAACAGAGAGAAATGGAAAGTCGGGAGTATGAAAGAATCGAGATGTACAGGAGCCAGAATGAAGTCCGAAAATTCTACCAAAGAGTAAAACATCAAACTGATGGCTTTGGTACAGGCACATCCTCCTGTAGAGATCAGCAAGGTAATTTGGTAACTGATACAGATAGTGTGCTCGGGATGTGGAAAGAATATTTCTCCAAACTGTTGGTATCCGATAGTAGCGAAGATACCACAGATCCAATCCCAGAATATGGTATTGAATGTATACTGCCCAGCCAAGCTGAACTAGAGACAGCAATAAACCGGCTGAAAAATAATAAGGCATCAGGAGCTGGTGGCTTACCAGCCGAGCTGTTCAAAACCGGAGGCGACACGCTGATAAGGTGTATTCATCAGACAGTTAGGACCATATGGCAGGAAGAACGAGTACCCGACGATTGGAACCTGAGCATCCTGTGCCCTGTCCACAAGAAGGGAGATAAGACTGTATGCTCTAACTATAGGGGCATAAGTCTACTCCCTATTGCCTACAAGATCGTGTCAGGGATATTGTGCGAACGACTAAAGCCAATGGTCAACGAGATTATTGGACCATACCAATGCGGCTTTAGACCTGGCAAGTCCACCATTGACCAGATATTTACCCTGCGGCAAATCCTGGAGAAGACCCAAGAGATGCAGATCGACACCTACCACCTTTTTGTCGATTATAAAGCAGCCTTCGACAGTCCGCTGCGCTCAAAGGTATTCCAAGCCATGTCTGAATTTGGTATTCCCGCAAAGCTCATCCGGCTTTGTAAAATGACTTTAACTGACACGAGGTCCTCAGTTAAAATAGGAAAGAACCTCTCCGAAGAGTTTGGTACCAAAAGAGGTTTCAGACAAGGAGACAGCCTTTCGTGTGACCTCTTCAACATCCTGCTAGAAAAGGTTATACGAGACGCGAAGGTCAAAAGAAGTGGAACAATATACACGACATAATGGGTCGATCGGTAAAGGAGGTAACGGAAAGGTGTCAGTTAAAAGGGAATCTGTTAAAGTGGGGCTGGTAAACAGCTAGAAGACCAATTTGATGGTGTCCACGCGCAATGCGTCCATAGAGATCAGGCCAACTTTTGAGGTTGGTTCCTATAATTTTGTGAAATACGAAGAAGAATAGTGTTGCCCAGCAGGTGCTACTTCAGACTGAGTAAGCAGTTTAGGAATAAAGCCACATCTCGTCAAACAAAAACCACGCTTTACAAAACACTGATACTACCTGTGCTGATGAATGGTTCCGAAGCCGGGGTACTTGCGCTAGCAGACAAGTCACTGCTTGGTATGTTTGAGAGAAAATATCGACGTCGTATGAACCACGAGCTGTATCTGTATACATTCAGTATAGATAAACGTATCGAGATGCAACGATTGCATTGGCTAGGCCATATCATAAGACTGAGCGATGATGAACCAGCTAAAATGTCGTCTAAATACGTGCCACATGGCGGTTTTAACGCTCCAAAAGTCGTGATCTCGGATCACTTGTTTTTTGGTTACAGGAAATTGATTATGTTTCATAAAATAAACTTAATTCAAAGAACTTTTGAATTAAATTTTAAATTAACGGCCGAACGTCATACACTAGTGCCAACTGGTATGACTACCACAGCAATGAACCCCCCTAGTGGGAACAGTGTTTTAACCTGAAGTTGGTCGCACTTGGTTGGCACAGCCACAACCGCCACGCTATAAAAGGAGATGCCTTGCCGTCACTCGGGACAGTTGTCTGTTAACCGCTGCTGAGTTAACTGGGGTATGATAAGTACCAATCTTTTAACTCTGTAGTGTAGTTATTGTAGTGAGTTAATTGGGGTACTGAGAGCAACCAACGTACCGATCTCTTAACTCTGTACAGCGGTTAATTGGGGTACTGAGAGCAATCGACGTACCGATCTCTTAACCTACTTCGACAATTGGAGATATTGACGTCATCGCCCTCACGAATGATTATTAAGCCATGAGCATATGATAGTGATTCGCCAAACGGCCTAGCTGCCGTCGGAAAATAAGAATGACTCCCATACCTGTGGACAATTAAAACTACGATTGAACTGTGGCTAAACAAAACTAAATAAAAGATTTCGATAAAGTGTTTAATGAAATGTAGTGTGAAGTGTTTTTTTGTATTAAATATTATAACGTTTATGAAAAAATTAATCTTGTGTTTTCTCTCTCTCTAAAAGTTCTGAACAAATAAATTCATGTGACTACCCTTACCCCCACTGAACTACCTCAGCTTCAAAGTGAAAAGACGTCGTCACACGGTGCACGCAGAATTGGCAGGCCTAATCTTAGATGGAGCAATCAAGTGGATGAAGAGATGATAAGGCGCAGTATTCCAGAAAGCGAAGCAGTAAACAGAGAGAGTTTGAGATATTTTCTTAGTTCGGCTTATGAAACAAATGTTCTGTAATGGGCCAGCTAAGTAAGTAAGTATTAGTTAACGATATATTGTTATATGTGAACTATCCTAATATTGATCAGCTGGCTTAACAGCTGTAGTTTTTAAAGGATTGCAAATTGTATTTTAAAATAAAAAGATTATGTTACGAGTTTGTGTTGGGACGGCTCACAGAGCACACATTTTTTTGCGAAGCACGCCTACGGGCTATAAAGATTTTATTCAAAATTGCAGATTGTTAAGCATTCCTTTAACAAACAGGTTTTTTTTTTTTGTTAACAAGGATATAATCCGCAAAATATTACGTTTTCTACGCAGAAGAAGATTATTCAACGAATTTTAAGGTATTAACCAACGCAAAGGCGAGAATTAAATACAAATTCGATCGGATCAACAGAGAGACATAGAAAGTCTACACATTTCATGGGGTTGTACCAACAAATTCCACCATTGTCTATGGCTTTATGGTGATGGCGTGAGCTAAGGTTTGAAGAAAGAAGTAAAGGCCAAAGATTATTTAAACAAAATTTAGGGTTAAGTACCGTTATGTTTTATATGTAATGGAATTGAAAATTTAATCAGAAAATTCTAAACTTAAATATAAAAGTAAAGAATATTGTCCTAACTTCCTTTATCAGAATGAAATTTCGAAAAAGTTGAAAAAAAATCAAAATATTTCTTTCTTACCTTAAGCCACACTGATCCCGAACCCGTCCAGGTGGGATCCTGAGACTCCACCACACCCATATCGTGATTGAAAGAAGGTATTGGGAATTTCGCGGAATTATTGTGATCATTACTGGTAACCAGCGAGGTAGTATAGGTGTTGAGGCCAAAGAAATCGGCTGTGCCACGGATGCGTTGAATTTCTTCTTTGGTAAATTCGGGTAGACGAGAGCGACTAAAGCCCTGTTCCTTACTTAAATTGCGTATGCGATCTATCATGGTGGCAGGGTAGTTGCCGTGGGCGGAGAATATGGGATGGCCAAACCAGCCAATCTTTAAAAATCATACAAAAAATTAAAATCTTACCTTAAAATAAAACCTCCCCCCGCCATAACTTACATAAAATTCCAAAGCCCTCTGTGAAGCCTCACGATCTTCGGGAGAATTTGATTTTGGCTCCATCCACGATGAATCTAATGTAATACCCATACGGCCACCTTGCCGTTTCTTATATTCCGCCCTATACATATGCACTACTTCAGCGTGGGCCTTCAAAAGATTATGGCCACACAAATATGCTGGTATTCCAGGGTAATTATATGCTGGGGCCATATAATCTACACCATAACCATGTTCACACACATGCCATGGTTCATTGATGGTAGTCCAAATTTTTATGCGATCACCAAACATTTCCAGCAGTAGGCGAGCATAGTCTTTAAATAGGGGTATAATTTCAGGATTTGTCCAACCACCAAGCTCTTGTAGCCGTTGTGGCAATTCCCAATGATACATGGTAACCATGGGTGTTATATTGTAGTGCAGCAGCTCATCAATCAATGCACTGTAGTATTTTATACCCGCGGTACTCACTTGATTCATATAGCCGCCAGGCATAATGCGTGGCCATGATATTGAAAAGCGATAGGTTTTCACATGTAGCTCACGCACCATTTGGACATCACGACGCCACTAAAATGAAATATCATAGAAAAGGAAAATTATTGAAATATATTATTTTAATATATTTTCTTTAAAAACTGTACGCTTTTGAAAAAAACATTTGAAAACTCCAAGCTTATGAAAAAATATTTAAAAAATATATTATATATGGAGTTTCCACCCGTATGAAAAAAGAAAAATATTTTAAAAATATTATTTAAAAACTCCGCGTTTGTGAAACAATTTTTTAGATATTATTTCACAACTCTACGGCTACGACAAAAAAAAATACTTTAAAAACTCTACTTTTATAAAAAAAAATATTCCTTAAAAATACCACGGTTATAAAAAAATATTCTTAAAAACTTCACGCTTATGAAAAAAATTATATTATTATATTTACAAAATAATATATAAAAATTATAAAAAATATTTTTAAATTCTCTTTAAAAACTTCATATTTAAAAATTATGAACAAAATAAATATTTTTAAAAATAGTCTTTGAAATCTTCTCGCTTATAGAATATATTAAAAAAAATCAAAAAATAATTATGAAAAAATATTTTTGAAAATGCTATTTTAAACTCCACGCTTATAAAAAAATATTTATTTTTTTAATATTCTATAAAAACTCTCCGCTTACGAAAAAAAACTAAAAAAATAATATTTAAAAATTATTAAAAAAAATACTTTTTTAAAAATTCCACGCTTAAAAATATTGCAAAACTTATATTTAAAAATTACTACTTACTTACTTTACTGGCCCATTGCAGAAAATTTGTTCCATAGGCCGAACTAAGAAAAGATCTCAATTTCTCTATTTCTATTTGTTGCTTCGCACTCTGGAATACCGCGCCTTTTCATCTTATCATCCACTTGTTTGCGCCATCTATTCCTTGGCCTGCCAATTCTGCGTGCACCGCCAGCGGTCCGTATTTATACGCCTTTTTAGCGGGTTCATCATCGCTCATTCTTATTATATGGGCTAGCCAACGCAATCGCTGCATCTCAATACGTTTAACTATATTGATGTCGTTGTATAGCAGATACAGCTCGTGGTTCATGCGACGTCGATATTCACCGTCAACGCAGATTGGTCCGTAGATCTTTCGAAGAATTTTTCACTCAAACACACCAAGCACTGCCATGTCTGCTTGCGCAAGTACCCAGGCTTCGGAGCCATACATCAGCACGGGTAGTATCAGTGTTTTGTAGAGCGTTATTTTTATTTGACGAGATGTGGCTTTGTTTTTGAACGGCTTACTTAACCCAAGGTAGCATATGTTGGCCAATATAATTCTTCTTTTTATTTCACTACTAATGTCGTTTGTTGTGTTTACGGAGGTGCCGAGGTAGACGAAGTCTTTTACTACCTCAATATTATAGGAACCAACTTCCACAGTCGGTCCGAGCTCAATAGACGCATTGCGCGTCGACACCATCAACTTGGTCTTCTCACCGTTTACCGCCAGACCCACTTTAGCAGATTCTCCTTCGACCTTCATAAAGGTATCAGTTATTTCTTTTACTGATCGGCCTTTGATGTCTATATCATCGGCATTAGCAAGTAACATGTGGCTATTGGTGTATATTGTGCCACTTCTTTTGACGTTTGCCTCTCGTAAAACCTTTTCCAGCAGGATGTTGAAGAGATCACACGAAAGGATGTCTCCTTGTTTGAAACCTCTTTTGGCACCAAACTCTTCGGAGAGGTTCTTTCCTATTTTAACTGAGGACCTCGTGACAGTTAAAGTCATTTTACAAAGCCGGATGAGCTTTGAGGGGATACCAAATTCAGACATGGTTTGGAATACCTTTAAAACGCAGCGGGCTGTCGAAGGCTGCTTTATAATCGACAAAAAGGTGGTAGGTGTCGATCTGCATTTCTTGGGTCTTCTCCAGGATTTGCCGCAGGGTAAATATCTGGTCAATGGTGGACTTGCCAGGTCTAAAGCCGCATTGCTATGGTGCAATTATCTCGTTGACCATAGTCTTTAGTCGTTCGCATAATATCCCTGACACGATCGTGTAGAGCATACAGTTTTATCTCCCTTCTTGTGGACTGGACCCAGGACACTCAGGTTCCAATCGTCGGGTACGCGTTCTTCCTGCCAGATGGTGCTAACTAGCTGATGCATACACCTTATCAGCGCGTCGTCTCCGGTTTTAAACAGCTCGGCTGGTAAGCCATCGGCTCCTGCTGCTTTATTATTCTTCAGCCGGTTGATTGCTGTTTTTGCCTCATCTTGGCCGGGCGGTATACATTCTATACCATCTTCTGGGACTGGATCTGTGGTATCATCGTCTTCGCTACTATTGGATACCAGCAGATTGGAGAAATGTTCCTTCCATATCCTGAGCACGCTATCTGTATCTGTTACCAGATTACCTTGCTGGTCTCTACAGGAGGATGTGCCTGTACCAAAGCCATCTGTTTGATGTTTCACTCTTTGGTAGAATTTTCGGACTTCATTCTGGCTCCTGTACATCTCGATTTTTTCACACTCCCGCTTTTCCATTTCTCTCTTTTTCTTGCGGAAAAGACGTTTCTCTTCTCTCCGTTTCTCCCGATATCTCTCTCGCGCGCTACGCGTTGCTACTGATTGCAAAGTAGCTCTATATGCCGCATTTTTCTCTTCGGTAGCAGCACGACACTCCTGGTCATACCATGGATTCCTTAGTGGAGGTATCTGGTATCCAAGTACTGATTTTGCGGCTGTTTGCATGGAGTGGGCAATGTTTCGCCATTGTCCTGATATGTTATCGGGACGAGGGGTGCTTTGATTAAGCATATGGGCCAGTTGAGTGGAATATGCTGTGGCTATCTGTTGTGATTGCAGCTTACCGATTTCCAACTTCCGTGTTGTGTCTGTTCGCACTTTGTTTGCTACGTTTAATCTGGTACGTACCTTTGCTGCAACAAGGTAGTAGTCCGAGTCTATGTTTGGACCTCGGAACGATCGTACATCCAACACGCTTGATGCATGTCTTCCATCTATCACAACGTGATCAATTTGATTTCTTGTTCTTTGATCTGGCGACAGCCAGGTGCCCTTATGAATATCGAGATGCTTAGATCTGGTACTGCTAACTACCATGTTTCTTGCAGCTGCAAAGTCTATCAGCCTCATACCATTGTCAGATGTTTCACTGTGGAGGATGAATTTCCCGACTGTTGGGCCAAAAATATTCTCCTTTCCAATTTTGGCATTAAAATCGCCTAGAATGATTTTAATGTCATGGGCAGGGCAACGGTCATATGTTTCTTCTAAGCACTCGTAAAATATATCTTTGGTCTGTTCGTCCTTTTCTTCAGTGGGAGCATGAGCGCAAATAAAGCTGATGTTGAAGAATTTAGCTTTTATTCGAATTGCAGCAAGTCTTTCATTCACTGGGGTGAAGCTGGATACCAGATGTTTTAGTCTCCGACTAACTACGAATCCGCAACCAGTGCGTCACCTTTAGGTGTTGTTGTGACGCCTTTCCCAGTCCATCGTATTTCCTGTATGGCAGTTATATCGGCCTTGTACTTTTCAAGTACGTCTGCCAATGCGAAGACTCACCTTCTCTATAAAGAGTGCGAACATTCCAGGTGCAGATTCGCAGATCATGGTCCTTAAAACGTTTGCGGGGTTCGTCTAAAACTCCACGTTTATGAAAAAAGTATTTAAAAAAAATATTCTTTAAAACTCAACATTTATGAAAAAAGTATTTAAAAATATTCTTTAAAGGTCCACGCTTATGAAAAAAATATTTAAATATAAAAAATATTATTTATTTTATTTATTTAAATATGTATTACAATTAAAAATTATAATAAACTTATAGTCAAAAGCACTAGCGACTACTGCTATCGGCTTAAAAAATATTAAAATATAATGAAAAATAAGTATTTTAAAAAGTACGTATATGAAAAAATTGTTAAAAGAAACAATTCTTTAAAACTCCACGCTTATGAAAAAAAAACTAAAAACAATACTTCTTTAACATCTCCACACCTTTAAAATATATTAAAAAATAAAATTTAAAAATTATGAAAAAAAATAAATATAAAAATAACCTTACGAAAAAATTATTAATAAAACATTCTTTAAAACTCGACGCTTATGAAAAAAATATTTTATAAAAGCTTCACGCTTATAAAAATTTTTTCAAAATTATGAAAAATAAATTTTTAAAAAATGTTCTTTAAAAACTGCACGCTTATAAAAACAATAATAAATATTTAAAAAAATAGAAAAAAAATATGAAAAAAATATTTTTATAAATATTCTTTAAAAACTCCACGTCTATAATAAAATAATAAAAATTATATTTAAAAACTATGAAGAAATATTTGAAAAGGTATTCTTTAAAATTTCATGCTTGTGAAAAAATATTTAAAAAATATTCTTTAAAATCTCCACGCTTATAAAATATATTAAAAAATAATATTTCAAAATTATGAAAAATAAGTATTTTAAAAAATATTCTTTAAAATCTCTCCGTTAAAAAATAATATTTAGAAATTATGAAAAAAGTATTTTAAAAATATTCTTTAAAACTCCGTGCATATAAAAAAATATTCTAAAAACCCCATGGTTATATAAAATATTAAATATTAATTTTTAAAAATTATGAAAAACTAAATATTTTAAAAAAAATGTTCTTAAAAAACTCCAGGCTTATACAAATTATTAAAAAAATATATTTAAAAATTTAAAAAACAATATTTTAAAAACTATTCTTTAAAACTCCGCGCTTATGAAAACATAATCTTTAAAAACTTCACGACTATGAAAGTAAAACGTATTTGAAGAAATATTTATTAAAATCTTCACACATATTAAAAAAAAAACTTCTTTTAAAATTCCACGCTTATGAGAAAGTATTTAAAAAATATTCTTCAAAAACTTCACGATTATAAAAATAAAAAAAATATTAGAAAAATATTAAAAAATCTTCTTAAAAAATTTTTCAATTGAGACTGTGATAGTAGGTCAAAAATACATATGTTCATTGTATTGTATGTATATTGTACTGTATGTATGTTGTTGGCGCTAAAAATCCTCTAAATATGCATTCATTTATTCAAGGGAAATTTTCAAATCTGGTTAATGTTTTGATTTCCTTGATTTAATTGTATTCTTCGTCATGGTCGGTCATTAGAAATATGTAGCTGTATATTTATTTGCTTCAATAACTAATTCAGATTGCTATAAATGTTTCAATAATTAAATCAAGCCAGTCTGGTCTGAGTGATCCGTCGGTCACTCACTCACTCAACATTCCTACAACAACTTCCACTATGCAAATACTCGTAGTTTTGTGTGGAAATTAGAAGTGCGAATATGACATATGTGTGTTCGTTCTATCCATCCAACAACCCAACAAAAAATATGCAATTTTAAAAATCTTATTGAATTATGACGTTTCTGTGGATACAATAAACTTGTTAATGGAGGTCATTACAAAGCTTTGTTTTGTTTAGTTCGCCTTTTTTGCATTTTCCACATTGTGCTTCTTTTTTCAAAAAAAAATAATAATCAGCAACAAATCAAGTTTATTGAAACACCAATCGGAATTTAGTTAGAGTCATTTTTCACCATTTAAACACGTTAAGTGCCAACATCTGTCAAATAATCTACATTGTCAGTGGTGGTCGGCGGTCGTCTGTTCATTCAAATAATGTTCAGTCTCCATCTCCCCCATTCTCTGTTTACAACGTGTTTATGAATTAGTTAAACGACTGCTGATTCGCCCAATTGACCTTATCGTATATAATTAAGATGCATTAGATTCGAGCTAAAAAGTATTCGTCACGTTTCTTTTGGTTTCTATAAAGCCGGCTTTTTATTTAATCTGACTGAGCATGACCAGTTATTGATTCTATAATTAACTACTTTCTAATTAAGCGTTCCGTTCTAGTTATTAATTTTAAAAAATCCTACACCTGAGCAGATTATAGAGGCGCGGCGAAATTGCTGGTAGCTCAGAAATGTTTATATGATTTATGCAATTTCCTCCGAGAAGCTGATTACCGCGATAATTTGTAAGTTACTCCGTACGTTTTATAACGCTCTTAAGTGTCTAAGGGTAATGTCATAATATGGTCTATATGACGCTTACTTTTATTACTTACTGTTTATGTTAAACCTGAGCGCGTGGCAAGATAAATATCTATGTTCTGTTCTGTCTGTCTTGTTTTTACAAGATAACACCGACAATTGTTTTGCGAATACAACAAAAACAACTAACGTCGGATGATGTTAATCTGTTTGACTTCTGTTAATTTTGCAGCGATTTGTCAGTAGCAAGCAATTTGTGCAAAACATGATTGAAATCAAAGACATTAGGGTAACCACTAAGCGTGGATTTTAACCGTGTATTTTTAAACAATATTTTTGCCTCCACTATCACCGCCATCCGAGTCATAGGCGTGTTTTTTTAACAAAATTTTTGCCTCCACCATCCGAGCCATAGGCGTGGATTTTTTAAACAATATTTTTGCCTCCACCATCCGAGCCATAGTCGTGGATTTTTTAAACAATATTTTTGCCTCCATCCACTATCAGCGACCATAAGCGTGGATTTTTTAAAAAATATTTTTTCCTCCCTCCTATAAGCGTGGATTTTTTAAAAAATATTTTTGCCTCCCTCCTATAAGCGTGGATTTTTTAAAAAAAAATATTTTTGCCTCCCTCCTATAAGCGTGGATTTTTAAAAAAAAAAAATATTTTTGCCTCCCTCCTATAAGCGTGGTTTTTTTTTAAATATTTTTGCCTCCCTCCTCTAAGCGTGGTTTTTTTTAAATATTTCTGCCTCCCTCCTCTAAGCGTGGTTTTTTTAAATATTTTTGCCTCCCTCCTATAAGCGTGGATTTTTTAAAAAATATTTTTGCCACTCTCCTATAAGCGTGGATTTTTTAAAAAATATTTTTCCTCCCTCCTATAAGCGTGGATTTTTTAAAAAATATTTTTGCCTCCCTCCTCTAAGCGTGGATTTTTAAAAAAAATATTTTTGCCTCCCTCCTCTAAGCGTGGATTTTTTAAAAAATATTTTTGCCTCCCTCTCTAAGCGTGGATTTTTTAAAAAATATTTTTGCCTCCCTCCTCTATGCGTGGATTTTTTAAAAAATATTTTTGCCTCCCTCCTCTAAGCGTGGATTTTTTAAAAAATATTTTTGCCTCCCTCCTCTAAGCGTGGATTTTTTAAAAAATATTTTTGCCTCCCTCCTCTAAGCGTGGATTTTTTAAAAAATATTTTTGCCTCCCTCCTCTAAGCGTGGATTTTTTAAAAAATATTTTTGCCTCCCTCCTCTAAGCGTGGATTTTTTAAAAAATATTTTTGCCTCCCTCCTCTAAGCGTGGATTTTTTAAAAAATATTTTTGCCTCCCTCCTCTAAGCGTGGATTTTTTAAAAAATATTTTTCCTCCCTCCTATAAGCGTGGATTTTTTAAAAAATATTTTTTCCTCCCTCCTATAAGCGTGGATTTTTTAAAAAATATTTTTGCCTCCCTCCTATAAGCGTGGATTTTTTAAAAAATAGTTTTCCTCCCTCCTATAAGCGTGGATTTTTTAAAAAATATTTTTTCCTCCCTCCTATAAGCGTGGATTTTTTAAAAAATATTTTTGCCTCCCTCCTATAAGCGTGGATTTTTAAAAAAAAAATATTTTTGCCTCCCTCCTATAAGCGTGGTTTTTTTTAAATATTTTTGCCTCCCTCCTCTAAGCGTGGTTTTTTTAAATATTTCTGCCTCCCTCCTCTAAGCGTGGTTTTTTTAAATATTTTTGCCTCCCTCCTATAAGCGTGGATTTTTTAAAAAATATTTTTGCCACTCTCCTATAAGCGTGGATTTTTTTTATTTTTGCCTCCCTCCTCTAAGCGTGGATTTTTAAAAAAAATATTTTTGCCTCCCTCCTCTAAGCGTGGATTTTTTAAAAAATATTTTTGCCTCCCTCCTCTATGCGTGGATTTTTTAAAAAATATTTTTGCCTCCCTCCTCTAAGCGTGGATTTTTTAAAAAATATTTTTGCCTCCCTCCTCTAAGCGTGGATTTTTTAAAAAATATTTTTGCCTCCCTCCTCTAAGCGTGGATTTTTTAAAAAATATTTTTGCCTCCCTCCTCTAAGCGTGGATTTTTAAAAAATATTTTTGCCTCCCTCCTCTAAGCGTGGATTTTTTAAAAAATATTTTTGCCTCCCTCCTCTAAGCGTGGATTTTTTAAAAAATATTTTTGCCTCCCTCCTCTAAGCGTGGATTTTTTAAAAAATATTTTTGCCTCCCTCCTCTAAGCGTGGATTTTTTAAAAAATATTTTTGCCTCCCTCCTCTAAGCGTGGATTTTTTAAAAAATATTTTTGCCTAACTCCTCTAAGCGTGGATTTTTTAAACAATATTTTTGCCTAACTCCTCTAAGCGTGGATTTTTTAAACAATATTTTTGCCTAACTCCTCTAAGCGTGGATTTTTTAAACAATATTTTTGCCTAACTCCTCTAAGCGTGGATTTTTTAAACAATATTTTTGCCTAACTCCTCTAAGCGTGGATTTTTTAAACAATATTTTTGCCTAACTCCTCTAAGCGTGGATTTTTTAAACAATATTTTTGCCTAACTCCTCTAAGCGTGGATTTTTTAAACAATATTTTTGCCTAACTCCTCTAAGCGTGGATTTTTTAAACAATATTTTTGCCTAACTCCTCTAAGCGTGGATTTTTTAAACAATATTTTTGCCTAACTCCTCTAAGCGTGGATTTTTTAAACAATATTTTTGCCTAACTCCTCTAAGCGTGGATTTTTTAAACAATATTTTTGTCTCCCTCCACTATCAGTGACCATAAGTGTGGATTTTTTAAACAATATTTTTGCCTCCCTCCTATAAGCGTGGATTTTTAAAAAAAAAATATTTTTGCCTCCCTCCTATAAGCGTGGTTTTTTTTAAATATTTTTGCCTCCCTCCTCTAAGCGTGGTTTTTTTTAAATATTTCTGCCTCCCTCCTCTAAGCGTGGTTTTTTTAAATATTTTTGCCTCCCTCCTATAAGCGTGGATTTTTTAAAAAATATTTTTGCCACTCTCCTATAAGCGTGGATTTTTTTTATTTCTGCCTCCCTCCTCTAAGCGTGGATTTTTAAAAAAAATATTTTTGCCTCCCTCCTCTAAGCGTGGATTTTTTAAAAAATATTTTTGCCTCCCTCCTCTATGCGTGGATTTTTTAAAAAATATTTTTGCCTCCCTCCTCTAAGCGTGGATTTTTTAAAAAATATTTTTGCCTCCCTCCTCTAAGCGTGGATTTTTTAAAAAATATTTTTGCCTCCCTCCTCTAAGCGTGGATTTTTTAAAAAATATTTTTGCCTCCCTCCTCTAAGCGTGGATTTTTTAAAAAATATTTTTGCCTCCCTCCTCTAAGCGTGGATTTTTTAAAAAATATTTTTGCCTCCCTCCTCTAAGCGTGGATTTTTTAAAAAATATTTTTGCCTCCCTCCTCTAAGCGTGGATTTTTTAAAAAATATTTTTGCCTCCCTCCTCTAAGCGTGGATTTTTTAAACAATATTTTTGCCTAACTCCTCTAAGCGTGGATTTTTTAAACAATATTTTTGCCTAACTCCTCTAAGCGTGGATTTTTTAAACAATATTTTTGCCTAACTCCTCTAAGCGTGGATTTTTTAAACAATATTTTTGCCTAACTCCTCTAAGCGTGGATTTTTTAAACAATATTATTGCCTAACTCCTCTAAGCGTGGATTTTTTAAACAATATTTTTGCCTAACTCCTCTAAGCGTGGATTTTTTAAACAATATTTTTGCCTAACTCCTCTAAGCGTGGATTTTTTAAACAATATTTTTGTCTCCCTCCACTATCAGTGACCATAAGTGTGGATTTTTTAAACAATATTTTTGCCTAACTCCTCTAAGCGTGGATTTTTTAAACAATATTTTTGTCTCCCTCCACTATCAGTGACCATAAGTGTGGATTTTTTAAACAATATTTTTGCCTAACTCCTCTAAGCGTGGATTTTTTAAACAATATTTTTGTCTCCCTCCACTATCAGTGACCATAAGTGTGGATTTTTTAAACAATATTTTTGCCTAACTCCTCTAAGCGTGGATTTTTTAAACAATATTTTTGTCTCCCTCCACTATCAGTGACCATAAGTGTGGATTTTTTAAACAATATTTTTGTCTCCCTCCACTATCAGTGACCATAAGTGTGGATTTTTTAAACAATATTTTTGCCTAACTCCTCTAAGCGTGGATTTTTTAAACAATATTTTTGTCTCCCTCCACTATCAGTGACCATAAGTGTGGATTTTTTAAACAATATTTTTGCCTAACTCCTCTAAGCGTGGATTTTTTAAACAATATTTTTGTCTCCCTCCACTATCAGTGACCATAAGTGTGGATTTTTTAAACAATATTTTTGCCTAACTCCTCTAAGCGTGGATTTTTTAAACAATATTTTTGTCTCCCTCCACTATCAGTGACCATAAGTGTGGATTTTTTAAACAATATTTTTGCCTAACTCCTCTAAGCGTGGATTTTTTAAACAATATTTTTGTCTCCCTCCACTATCAGTGACCATAAGTGTGGATTTTTTAAACAATATTTTTGCCTAACTCCTCTAAGCGTGGATTTTTTAAACAATATTTTTGTCTCCCTCCACTATCAGTGACCATAAGTGTGGATTTTTTAAACAATATTTTTGCCTAACTCCTCTAAGCGTGGATTTTTTAAACAATATTTTTGTCTCCCTCCACTATCAGTGACCATAAGTGTGGATTTTTTAAACAATATTTTTGCCTAACTCCTCTAAGCGTGGATTTTTTTAAACAATATTTTTGCCTAACTCCTCTAAGCGTGGATTTTTAAACAATATTTTTGCCTAACTCCTCTAAGCGTGGATTTTTTAAACAATATTTTTGCCTAACTCCTCTAAGCGTGAATTTTTTAAACAATATTTTTGCCTAACTCCTCTAAGCGTGGATTTTTTAAACAATATTTTTGCCTAACTCCTCTAAGCGTGGATTTTTTAAACAATATTTTTGCCTAACTCCTCTAAGCGTGGATTTTTTAAACAATATTTTTGCCTAACTCCTCTAAGCGTGGATTTTTTAAACAATATTTTTGCCTAACTCCTCTAAGCGTGGATTTTTTAAACAATATTTTTGCCTAACTCCTCTAAGCGTGGATTTTTTAAACAATATTTTTGCCTAACTCCTCTAAGCGTGGATTTTTTAAACAATATTTTTGTCTCCCTCCACTATCAGTGACCATAAGTGTGGATTTTTTAAACAATATTTTTGCCTAACTCCTCTAAGCGTGGATTTTTTAAACAATATTTTTGTCTCCCTCCACTATCAGTGACCATAAGTGTGGATTTTTTAAACAATATTTTTGTCTCCCTCCACTATCAGTGACCATAAGTGTGGATTTTTTAAACAATATTTTTGCCTAACTCCTCTAAGCGTGGATTTTTTAAACAATATTTTTGTCTCCCTCCACTATCAGTGACCATAAGTGTGGATTTTTTAAACAATATTTTTGCCTAACTCCTCTAAGCGTGGATTTTTTAAACAATATTTTTGTCTCCCTCCACTATCAGTGACCATAAGTGTGGATTTTTTAAACAATATTTTTGCCTAACTCCTCTAAGCGTGGATTTTTTAAACAATATTTTTGCCTAACTCCTCTAAGCGTGGATTTTTTAAACAATATTTTTGCCTAACTCCTCTAAGCGTGGATTTTTTAAACAATATTTTTGCCTAACTCCTCTAAGCGTGGATTTTTTAAACAATATTTTTGTCTCCCTCCACTATCAGTGACCATAAGTGTGGATTTTTTAAACAATATTTTTGCCTAACTCCTCTAAGCGTGGATTTTTTAAACAATATTTTTGTCTCCCTCCACTATCAGTGACCATAAGTGTGGATTTTTTAAACAATATTTTTGTCTCCCTCCACTATCAGTGACCATAAGTGTGGATTTTTTAAACAATATTTTTGCCTAACTCCTCTAAGCGTGGATTTTTTAAACAATATTTTTGTCTCCCTCCACTATCAGTGACCATAAGTGTGGATTTTTTAAACAATATTTTTGCCTAACTCCTCTAAGCGTGGATTTTTTAAACAATATTTTTGTCTCCCTCCACTATCAGTGACCATAAGTGTGGATTTTTTAAACAATATTTTTGCCTAACTCCTCTAAGCGTGGATTTTTTAAACAATATTTTTGTCTCCCTCCACTATCAGTGACCATAAGTGTGGATTTTTTAAACAATATTTTTGCCTAACTCCTCTAAGCGTGGATTTTTTAAACAATATTTTTGTCTCCCTCCACTATCAGTGACCATAAGTGTGGATTTTTTAAACAATATTTTTGCCTAACTCCTCTAAGCGTGGATTTTTTAAACAATATTTTTGTCTCCCTCCACTATCAGTGACCATAAGTGTGGATTTTTTAAACAATATTTTTGCCTAACTCCTCTAAGCGTGGATTTTTTAAACAATATTTTTGTCTCCCTCCACTATCAGTGACCATAAGTGTGGATTTTTTAAACAATATTTTTGCCTAACTCCTCTAAGCGTGGATTTTTTTAAACAATATTTTTGCCTAACTCCTCTAAGCGTGGATTTTTAAACAATATTTTTGCCTAACTCCTCTAAGCGTGGATTTTTTAAACAATATTTTTGCCTAACTCCTCTAAGCGTGGATTTTTTAAACAATATTTTTGCCTAACTCCTCTAAGCGTGAATTTTTTAAACAATATTTTTGCCTAACTCCTCTAAGCGTGGATTTTTTAAACAATATTTTTGTCTCCCTCCACTATCAGTGGCCATAAGTGTGGATTTTTTAAACAATATTTTTGCCTAACTCCTCTAAGCGTGGATTTTTTAAACAATATTTTTGTCTCCCTCCACTATCAGTGACCATAAGTGTGGATTTTTTAAACAATATTTTTGCCTAACTCCTCTAAGCGTGGATTTTTTAAACAATATTTTTGTCTCCCTCCACTATCAGTGACCATAAGTGTGGATTTTTAAACAATATTTTTGCCTAACTCCTCTAAGCGTGGATTTTTTAAACAATATTTTTGCCTAACTCCTCTAAGCGTGGATTTTTTAAACAATATTTTTGCCTAACTCCTCTAAGCGTGGATTTTTTAAACAATATTTTTGCCTAACTCCTCTAAGCGTGGATTTTTTAAACAATATTTTTGCCTAACTCCTCTAAGCGTGGATTTTTTAAACAATATTTTTGCCTAACTCCTCTAAGCGTGGATTTTTTAAACAATATTTTTGCCTAACTCCTCTAAGCGTGGATTTTTTAAACAATATTTTTGCCTAACTCCTCTAAGCGTGGATTTTTTAAACAATATTTTTGCCTAACTCCTCTAAGCGTGGATTTTTTAAACAATATTTTTGCCTAACTCCTCTAAGCGTGGATTTTTTAAACAATATTTTTGCCTAACTCCTCTAAGCGTGGATTTTTTAAACAATATTTTTGCCTAACTCCTCTAAGCGTGGATTTTTTAAACAATATTTTTGCCTAACTCCTCTAAGCGTGGATTTTTTAAACAATATTTTTGCCTAACTCCTCTAAGCGTGGATTTTTTAAACAATATTTTTGCCTAACTCCTCTAAGCGTGGATTTTTTAAACAATATTTTTGCCTAACTCCTCTAAGCGTGGATTTTTTAAACAATATTTTTGCCTAACTCCTCTAAGCGTGGATTTTTTAAACAATATTTTTGCCTAACTCCTCTAAGCGTGGATTTTTTAAACAATATTTTTGCCTAACTCCTCTAAGCGTGGATTTTTTAAACAATATTTTTGCCTAACTCCACTATCAGTGACCATAAGCGTGGATTTTTTAAAAAAATATTTTTGCATCCCTCCTCTAAGCGTGGATTTTTTAAAAAATATTTTTGCATTCCTCCTCTAAGCGTGGATTTTTTAAAAAATATTTTTGCATCCCTCCTCTAAGCGTGGATTTTTTAAAAAATATTTTTGCATCCCTCCTCTAAGCTTGGATTTTTTAAAAAATATTTTTGCATCCCTCCTCTAAGCGTGGATTTTTTAAAAAATATTTTTGCATCCCTCCTCTAAGCGTGGATTTTTTAAAAAATATTTTTGCATCCCTCCTCTAAGCGTGGATTTTTTAAAAAATAGTTTTGCCTCCCTCCTCTAAGCGTGGATTTTTTAAAAAATATTTTTGCATCCCTCCTCTAAGCGTGGATTTTTTAAAAAATATTTTTGCCTCCCTCATCTAAGCGTGGATTTTTTAAAAAATATTTTTGCCTCCCTCCTCTAAGCGTGGATTTTTTAAAAAATATTTTTGCCTCCCTCCTCTAAGCGTGGATTTTTTAAAAAATATTTTTGCCTCCCTCCTCTAAGCGTGGATTTTTTAAAAAATATTTTTGCCTCCCTCCTATAAGCGTGGATTTTTTAAAAAATATTTTTGCCTCCCTCCTCTAAGCGTGGATTTTTTAAAAAATATTTTTGCCTCCCTCCTCTAAGCGTGGATTTTTTAAAAAATATTTTTGCCTCCCTCCTCTAAGCGTGGATTTTTTAAACAATATTTTTGCCTAACTCCTCTAAGCGTGGATTTTTTAAACAATATTTTTGCCTAACTCCTCTAAGCGTGGATTTTTTAAACAATATTTTTGCCTAACTCCTCTAAGCGTGGATTTTTTAAACAATATTTTTGCCTAACTCCTCTAAGCGTGGATTTTTTAAACAATATTTTTGCCTAACTCCTCTAAGCGTGGATTTTTTAAACAATATTTTTGCCTAACTCCTCTAAGCGTGGATTTTTTAAACAATATTTTTGCCTAACTCCTCTAAGCGTGGATTTTTTAAACAATATTTTTGCCTAACTCCTCTAAGCGTGGATTTTTTAAACAATATTTTTGCCTAACTCCTCTAAGCGTGGATTTTTTAAACAATATTTTTGCCTAACTCCTCTAAGCGTGGATTTTTTAAACAATATTTTTGCCTAACTCCTCTAAGCGTGGATTTTTTAAACAATATTTTTGTCTCCCTCCACTATCAGTGACCATAAGTGTGGATTTTTTAAACAATATTTTTGCCTAACTCCTCTAAGCGTGGATTTTTTAAACAATATTTTTGTCTCCCTCCACTATCAGTGACCATAAGTGTGGATTTTTTAAACAATATTTTTGCCTAACTCCTCTAAGCGTGGATTTTTTAAACAATATTTTTGTCTCCCTCCACTATCAGTGACCATAAGTGTGGATTTTTTAAACAATATTTTTGTCTCCCTCCACTATCAGTGACCATAAGTGTGGATTTTTTAAACAATATTTTTGCCTAACTCCTCTAAGCGTGGATTTTTTAAACAATATTTTTGTCTCCCTCCACTATCAGTGACCATAAGTGTGGATTTTTTAAACAATATTTTTGCCTAACTCCTCTAAGCGTGGATTTTTTAAACAATATTTTTGTCTCCCTCCACTATCAGTGACCATAAGTGTGGATTTTTTAAACAATATTTTTGCCTAACTCCTCTAAGCGTGGATTTTTTAAACAATATTTTTGTCTCCCTCCACTATCAGTGACCATAAGTGTGGATTTTTTAAACAATATTTTTGCCTAACTCCTCTAAGCGTGGATTTTTTAAACAATATTTTTGTCTCCCTCCACTATCAGTGACCATAAGTGTGGATTTTTAAACAATATTTTTGTCTCCCTCCACTATCAGTGACCATAAGTGTGGATTTTTAAACAATATTTTTGCCTAACTCCTCTAAGCGTGGATTTTTTAAACAATATTTTTGCCTAACTCCTCTAAGCGTGAATTTTTTAAACAATATTTTTGCCTAACTCCTCTAAGCGTGGATTTTTTAAACAATATTTTTGCCTAACTCCTCTAAGCGTGGATTTTTTAAACAATATTTTTGTCTCCCTCCACTATCAGTGGCCATAAGTGTGGATTTTTTAAACAATATTTTTGCCTAACTCCTCTAAGCGTGGATTTTTTAAACAATATTTTTGTCTCCCTCCACTATCAGTGACCATAAGTGTGGATTTTTTAAACAATATTTTTGCCTAACTCCTCTAAGCGTGGATTTTTTAAACAATATTTTTGTCTCCCTCCACTATCAGTGACCATAAGTGTGGATTTTTAAACAATATTTTTGCCTAACTCCTCTAAGCGTGGATTTTTTAAACAATATTTTTCCTAACTCCTCTAAGCGTGGATTTTTTAAACAATATTTTTGCCTAACTCCTCTAAGCGTGGATTTTTTAAACAATATTTTTGCCTAACTCCTCTAAGCGTGGATTTTTTAAACAATATTTTTGCCTAACTCCTCTAAGCGTGGATTTTTTAAACAATATTTTTGCCTAACTCCTCTAAGCGTGGATTTTTTAAACAATATTTTTGCCTCCCTCCTCTATGCGTGGATTTTTTAAAAAATATTTTTGCCTCCCTCCTCTAAGCGTGGATTTTTTAAAAAATATTTTTGCCTCCCTCCTCTAAGCGTGGATTTTTTAAAAAATATTTTTGCCTCCCTCCTCTAAGCGTGGATTTTTTAAAAAATATTTTTGCCTCCCTCCTCTAAGCGTGGATTTTTTAAAAAATATTTTTGCCTCCCTCCTCTAAGCGTGGATTTTTTAAAAAATATTTTTGCCTCCCTCCTCTAAGCGTGGATTTTTTAAAAAATATTTTTGCCTCCCTCCTCTAAGCGTGGATTTTTTAAAAAATATTTTTGCCTCCCTCCTCTAAGCGTGGATTTTTTAAACAATATTTTTGCCTAACTCCTCTAAGCGTGGATTTTTTAAACAATATTTTTGCCTAACTCCTCTAAGCGTGGATTTTTTAAACAATATTTTTGCCTAACTCCTCTAAGCGTGGATTTTTTAAACAATATTTTTGCCTAACTCCTCTAAGCGTGGATTTTTTAAACAATATTTTTGCCTAACTCCTCTAAGCGTGGATTTTTTAAACAATATTTTTGCCTAACTCCTCTAAGCGTGGATTTTTTAAACAATATTTTTGCCTAACTCCTCTAAGCGTGGATTTTTTAAACAATATTTTTGCCTAACTCCTCTAAGCGTGGATTTTTTAAACAATATTTTTGCCTAACTCCTCTAAGCGTGGATTTTTTAAACAATATTTTTGCCTAACTCCTCTAAGCGTGGATTTTTTAAACAATATTTTTGCCTAACTCCTCTAAGCGTGGATTTTTTAAACAATATTTTTGCCTAACTCCTCTAAGCGTGGATTTTTTAAACAATATTTTTGCCTAACTCCTCTAAGCGTGGATTTTTTAAACAATATTTTTGTCTCCCTCCACTATCAGTGACCATAAGTGTGGATTTTTTAAACAATATTTTTGCCTAACTCCTCTAAGCGTGGATTTTTTAAACAATATTTTTGTCTCCCTCCACTATCAGTGACCATAAGTGTGGATTTTTTAAACAATATTTTTGCCTAACTCCTCTAAGCGTGGATTTTTTAAACAATATTTTTGTCTCCCTCCACTATCAGTGACCATAAGTGTGGATTTTTTAAACAATATTTTTGTCTCCCTCCACTATCAGTGACCATAAGTGTGGATTTTTTAAACAATATTTTTGCCTAACTCCTCTAAGCGTGGATTTTTTAAACAATATTTTTGTCTCCCTCCACTATCAGTGACCATAAGTGTGGATTTTTTAAACAATATTTTTGCCTAACTCCTCTAAGCGTGGATTTTTTAAACAATATTTTTGTCTCCCTCCACTATCAGTGACCATAAGTGTGGATTTTTTAAACAATATTTTTGCCTAACTCCTCTAAGCGTGGATTTTTTAAACAATATTTTTGTCTCCCTCCACTATCAGTGACCATAAGTGTGGATTTTTTAAACAATATTTTTGCCTAACTCCTCTAAGCGTGGATTTTTTAAACAATATTTTTGTCTCCCTCCACTATCAGTGACCATAAGTGTGGATTTTTTAAACAATATTTTTGCCTAACTCCTCTAAGCGTGGATTTTTTAAACAATATTTTTGTCTCCCTCCACTATCAGTGACCATAAGTGTGGATTTTTTAAACAATATTTTTGCCTAACTCCTCTAAGCGTGCATTTTTTTAAACAATATTTTTGCCTAACTCCTCTAAGCGTGGATTTTTAAAAAATATTTTTGCCTAACTCCTCTAAGCGTGGATTTTTTAAACAATATTTTTGCCTAACTCCTCTAAGCGTGAATTTTTTAAACAATATTTTTGCCTAACTCCTCTAAGCGTGGATTTTTTAAACAATATTTTTGCCTAACTCCTCTAAGCGTGGATTTTTTAAACAATATTTTTGTCTCCCTCCACTATCAGTGGCCATAAGTGTGGATTTTTTAAACAATATTTTTGCCTAACTCCTCTAAGCGTGGATTTTTTAAACAATATTTTTGTCTCCCTCCACTATCAGTGACCATAAGTGTGGATTTTTTAAACAATATTTTTGCCTAACTCCTCTAAGCGTGGATTTTTTAAACAATATTTTTGTCTCCCTCCACTATCAGTGACCATAAGTGTGGATTTTTAAACAATATTTTTGCCTAACTCCTCTAAGCGTGGATTTTTTAAACAATATTTTTGCCTAACTCCTCTAAGCGTGGATTTTTTAAACAATATTTTTGCCTAACTCCTCTAAGCGTGGATTTTTTAAACAATATTTTTGCCTAACTCCTCTAAGCGTGGATTTTTTAAACAATATTTTTGCCTAACTCCTCTAAGCGTGGATTTTTTAAACAATATTTTTGCCTAACTCCTCTAAGCGTGGATTTTTTAAACAATATTTTTGCCTAACTCCTCTAAGCGTGGATTTTTTAAACAATATTTTTGCCTAACTCCTCTAAGCGTGGATTTTTTAAACAATATTTTTGCCTAACTCCTCTAAGCGTGGATTTTTTAAACAATATTTTTGCCTAACTCCTCTAAGCGTGGATTTTTTAAACAATATTTTTGCCTAACTCCTCTAAGCGTGGATTTTTTAAACAATATTTTTGCCTAACTCCTCTAAGCGTGGATTTTTTAAACAATATTTTTGCCTAACTCCTCTAAGCGTGGATTTTTTAAACAATATTTTTGCCTAACTCCTCTAAGCGTGGATTTTTTAAACAATATTTTTGCCTAACTCCTCTAAGCGTGGATTTTTTAAACAATATTTTTGCCTAACTCCTCTAAGCGTGGATTTTTTAAACAATATTTTTGCCTAACTCCTCTAAGCGTGGATTTTTTAAACAATATTTTTGCCTAACTCCACTATCAGTGACCATAAGCGTGGATTTTTTAAAAAAATATTTTTGCATCCCTCCTCTAAGCGTGGATTTTTTAAAAAATATTTTTGCATTCCTCCTCTAAGCGTGGATTTTTTAAAAAATATTTTTGCATCCCTCCTCTAAGCGTGGATTTTTTAAAAAATATTTTTGCATTCCTCCTCTAAGCGTGGATTTTTTAAAAAATATTTTTGCATCCCTCCTCTAAGCGTGGATTTTTTAAAAAATATTTTTGCATCCCTCCTCTAAGCTTGGATTTTTTAAAAAATATTTTTGCATCCCTCCTCTAAGCGTGGATTTTTTAAAAAATATTTTTGCCTCCCTCTTCTAAGCGTGGATTTTTTAAAAAATATTTTTGCATCCCTCCTCTAAGCGTGGATTTTTTAAAAAATAGTTTTGCCTCCCTCTTCTAAGCGTGGATTTTTTAAAAAATATTTTTGCCTCCCTCTTCTAAGCGTGGATTTTTTAAAAAATAGTTTTGCCTCCCTCCTCTAAGCGTGGATTTTTTAAAAAATATTTTTGCCTCCCTCATCTAAGCGTGGATTTTTTAAAAAATATTTTTGCCTCCCTCCTCTAAGCGTGGATTTTTTAAAAAATATTTTTGCCTCCCTCCTCTAAGCGTGGATTTTTTAAAAAATATTTTTGCCTCCCTCCTCTAAGCGTGGATTTTTTAAAAAATATTTTTGCCTCCCTCCTCTAAGCGTGGATTTTTTAAAAAATATTTTTGCCTCCCTCCTCTAAGCGTGGATTTTTTAAAAAATATTTTTGCCTCCCTCCTCTAAGCGTGGATTTTTTAAAAAATATTTTTGCCTCCCTCCTCTAAGCGTGGATTTTTTAAAAAATATTTTTGCCTCCCTCCTCTAAGCGTGGATTTTTTAAAAAATATTTTTGCCTCCCTCCTCTAAGCGTGGATTTTTTAAAAAATATTTTTGCCTCCCTCCTCTAAGCGTGGATTTTTTAAAAAATATTTTTGCCTCCCTCCTCTAAGCGTGGATTTTTTAAAAAATATTTTTGCCTCCCTCCTCTAAGCGTGGATTTTTTAAAAAATATTTTTGCCTCCCTCCTCTAAGCGTGGATTTTTTAAAAAATATTTTTGCCTCCCTCCTCTAAGCGTGGATTTTTTAAAAAATATTTTTGCCTCCCTCCTCTAAGCGTGGATTTTTTAAAAAATATTTTTGCCTCCCTCCTCTAAGCGTGGATTTTTTAAAAAATATTTTTGCCTCCCTCCTCTAAGCGTGGATTTTTTAAAAAATATTTTTGCCTCCCTCCTCTGAGCGTGGATTTTTTAAAAAATATTTTTGCCTCCCTCCTCTAAGCGTGGATTTTTTAAAAAATATTTTTGCCTCCCTCCTCTAAGCGTGGATTTTTTAAAAAAATATTTTTGCCTCCCTCCTCTAAGCGTGGATTTTTTAAAAAATATTTTTGCCTCCCTCCTCTAAGCGTGGATTTTTTAAAAAATATTTTTGCCTCCCTCCTCTAAGCGTGGATTTTTTAAAAAATATTTTTGCCTCCCTTCTCTATGCGTGGATTTTTAAAAAAATATTTTTGCCTCCCTCCTCTAAGCGTGGATTTTTTAAAAAATATTTTTGCCTCCCTCCTCTGAGCGTGGATTTTTTAAAAAATATTTTTGCTTCCCTCCTCTAAGCGTGGATTTTTTAAAAAATATTTTTGCCTCCCTCCTCTAAGCGTGGATTTTTTAAAAAATATTTTTGCCTCCCTCCTCTAAGCGTGGATTTTTTAAAAAATATTTTTGCCTCCCTCCTCTAAGCGTGGATTTTTTAAAAAATATTTTTGCCTCCCTCCTCTAAGCGTGGATTTTTTAAAAAATATTTTTGCCTCCCTCCTCTAAGCGTGGATTTTTTAAAAAATATTTTTGCCTCCCTCCTCTAAGCGTGGATTTTTTAAAAAATATTTTTGCCTCCCTCCTCTATGCATGGATTTTTTAAAGAATATTTTTGCCTCCCTCTTCTAAGCGTGGATTTTTTAAAAAATATTTTTGCCTCCCTCTTCCCTGCGTGGATTTTTTAAAAAATATTTTTGCCTCCCTCTTCCATGCGTGGATTTTTTAAAAAATATTTTTGTCTCCACTATCAGTGACCATAAGAGTGGATTTTTTAAACAATATTTTTGCCTCCCTCCATTTTCAGTGACCATAATCATGGATTTTTTAAACAATGTTTTTGCCTCAACCTAATGTCCAACAACACCTAAAACACTACTTCATTCTCTTGCTTTCATTGCATTCAATTCAATTATGTTGTCACCCCAGCCAGGCAGCCACACTGACACCCGACATGATAGAATTCAACAATTAAACGATATGCTTAATTTAGATTAATTTAATCATAAATATTTTTGTGAACAATGCCATCGTGTTTGGTGGAAATTATTAACAAATACCTTTGAGTGTAACTAGATATGTATCTCCTTTTGTGTAACCTCCTTTCAAAGGAATTCTCCATCAATCCGTTGCTAGACAAACCTACCAACCAACATTGTTTGATAAGCTTCTGATTTACGGTTAATATAACAAGTTATTGTTTAATTATTTCGATTTGTTGTTATTGTTTCTCAAAATTAATTACATATCAATGACGACAACAACAACGACAGCAACAAGAATCAATTTGCATGCCAGCAGCACCACCACCTGCTAACTGGTTGGCAGCAGCAATAGCAGAAAAAAAAACATATTATTTTGAACACTAATAAATGGCAAAAAAATGACGAAATGGTGGCAAACTGCTAACTGCTGGTCAATGATTTTTTTCTTGGCTCTTTTTTCTAGCCTCAAAGACAAGTTCAATGCAAGTTTGTTTTGTTTCTTTGACTGATATTTTGTCATTTTCACTTGACATTTACAATTTTTTGTTTGGCGATTTTTAAGGCCATACTCACCTGATGATAACTGTCCGAACTTATATCGCCATTGGAGCGATCAGCAATCTTCTCCGGATGATTGTGGGTCATATAATCCCATATTGATTCACCCTTGTCATCAGCATTCCAACCGCCTTCTATTTGATATGACGATGACCCCACTCCCCAGAGGAAATCTTTGGGAAAATGACGAGGATTTAAGTCGAACGATGAGGTACTGTAAATGAGAAAAAAGAAGATGGAGAGTTATTACAAATGTGGGCATTTGAAAGATTCGTAGGATCAACAAAAGATCACAATAGTCCTCGATTTTGTAAACATTTTATAGAGCAACCAACAACAACAATATAGGGAATTTTTATTTTCAAGATCTTAGCAGTAAACTCAAAATAGCCACTGAAATAGCAAAAATTCCCACAAAGCTAAATTTTTGTGGAGAGCTAGGGCTTGTCATTAGAAGCAATGTCCTAAAAGTTCCCATTAATTCCATGTAAGCAAAAACAGTTATTTGGGGAGAGAAAAATTTAAGGATTTTTCTCTTGAAAAAAAGTATCAGTCGACATTGCCGACAGATCTATACCCTCAGCCTATGTAAATTGAAACATTAATCTACGAACAGGTCGAATGATTTTAGGGATTTTTGAGAATTTTGTGGCCGTTTTTGGACATTCTAGCTTGCCGACAAAATGTGGATTAGGATAAAAGTTCAGAAGTGTTGCGGAGGAGGTACTTAAACGAATCGATCGACATAGTCCATTATGGAAGTGGATCTTATTTTGGGAGTCATATATTTTCGATTGGGTGCCACCGTAGTGCAATGCAATGGGTTCGATTCCCAGGCCAGGCAACATCAACATTTGGGTGCCACCGTAGTGCAATGCAATGGGTTCGATTCCCAGGCCAGGCAACATCAACATTTTCAACGGTGGCACAATACCCCTCAGTAATGTTGGCGACATTTCCTGAGTATTTCAGCAATGTAAAACTTCTCTATAAAGTGGTGTCGCAAGACACGCCGTTCGGACTCGGCGATAAACAGTAAGTTCCATATCATTGAGCTAATATGAATCGGGGTGCACTCATTGATATGAGAGAAGTCTCCCTTGTCCCATCTGGGATGTTTGTGGAACAATTATTATATTTTTGATAGATATCGCGCTCACTAGTCATTTCAGTGGGTCATCGTATAACTTTTGGACCAGTATGCCAGGACTTGTCCACGAAAAACATAATATGGCTGTAAAATAGGACCACAACGAACAGCATCGGAATACATTTCCAAAGGATCTTCGAACAGACCTAAAACTGTACTTAGACACAAATGTTGAACTTTTGTGGGGGAGGTACCCTGGGGTGAAGATCAATATGGGCTATTTAAGAAGTTAAACTAAATTTGGAAAAAAATTAGGAGATCCAAAGTTTGGACCACATTAGTTGCCCCTTTTAAGAGATATCGTTCATACCATTTTAGTGGCATTTTTTATATATTGGAAGGAAGTACCGGAAGTTGTGGACCTTATTGCCCATATTCGAACTGAAACAAGTAAAAAAGTATCAGTCAGCTGAGCTGACGGAGATATACCCTCAGCCAACCCTCAAAAAAAAAGAAACAAACACATTAATTATGCCATTTTAGAGTTATCTTGCACAACAGCCATTTTAGTATGTGCCGGGAAGGTTTCGGAGCTTGGACCATTTTCTCAGGAAGTATTGACTTACTGCGAATCAAAACGAGAGGAGCTCTTAAACTTCCTTTTTTCGAATTTTGTGTGAAAGGTATCGGAAGGAGTGGACCGATATAGTTCATATTCCAACCTGATACATGACTGGATGAAATAATATGATGTACAAAGTCTGCACCAATCAGAAAACTCCCTGCGAGAATTATCTTGCGGATTTGCCATTTTGGTTGGTGCGGTCAAGGTTTCTTGGAACATTTAGGCCAACATCTTAGGAAGTATGAACTTGCGCAAGAAAAAAATTGTGCCGTTGTAAAGGGAACTGCAAGGACAAACTGCTGAAAAAAAATCAAGACGATCCTAGAGGAGCTCTTAAACTTCACTTTATCCGAATTTTGTGTGGGAGGTACCCGAAGGAGTGGACCGATATAGTCCATATTCCAACCTGATACATGACTGGATGATATAATATGATGTGCAATGTCTGCACCAATCAGAAACTCCCTGCGAGAATTACCTTGTTCGAGAGTTGTCGGGCGCATCAGCCAGACAGACGCACAGAAATGGCTAAATCGACTCCAAATTGTCTGAAACGAATTTCGTCCAAACATACTTGGGGTCTTAAACCGTTATTTCGATGAGACACATTTTTGGTCGTATCAAAGTGTATATACCCTTTCTAGCCTAAAGGCTGAGGGTATAACTAAGTTTGGACAAAATATGATGACGGCCAAATTTTGGACCAAATCGGTTGATCAGTTCGTGAGATTTCTCCAGCGATTACATATGGCGCCATAGGGGTTTTTACACCTTTCGGGCTATTTTGTCATGAATTATATGCTTGCCCCTTAAAAAAACATTTACCGTCGTACTTGAGGCAACGAATGCAAGTTGCTTCAACAGAAATCAAAGTGATTCGAGAGCAGGTCTTAAAGTGAACTTATTCGAAATTTTGTGTGGGAGGTACCCGAAGCAGTTGACGTACATAGTCCATAATCGAAATCTCGTAGAAATGTTACGATGTGCAAAGTATGGATTAAATCGGTTACTACTGGTTGATCTTTTGTGGGGGAGGTACCTGAAGGAGTGCACCGATATGGGTTATCTTCGAACTTAAACTAAGTTTGAACAAAATATTACGAAGGCCATATTTTGGACAGAATTGGCAGATCCGTTCGAGAGTTATCTTGCACACCAACCACTACACACGGTGTACTAGGGCTTTTTTTGCACCTTTTATGCTATTTTCTTGCTCCAGATGAAATTTGTACCGTCTTATGGGGGCAGTTAATACATGTTGTTACAACAAAAATCAAAGCGATTTGAGAGCAGTTAATAAAGCGAACTTTTCCAAAATTTTGTGTGGGAGGTACCCGTACGAGTGGACCGATTGAGTCCATATTGGAGCCTCATCTAAGTCTGGTAGAAATTTTACGATATGCAAATTATGGACCACATCGGTTACTTCCTTCAAGAGTTATCGAACATTTTCGAACTTTTGTTGGGAAAGTACCGGAAGGAGTGGACCGCTATAACCCATCTTCGAACTTGAACTAAGTTTGGACAAAATTTTACGAAAGTCAAATTTTGGACCGAATCGGTAGATCCGTTCGAGAGTTATCGTGCGCTCCAGCCAACCAGACAGACAGACTGGCGGACATTGCTAAACCATTATTTCGATGAGGTACATTTTGCCCGTATGAAAGTGTATATAACCTCGTTAGCACAAATACTGAGGATATAAAAGCTGACTAGAGCAAGTCTTGTAGCCAGAAAAATTCTCTACATGTTTGTTCTTAATATTTTTCACCTAAAAGGAACCATTCTTGAGATATAGCGGTTCTAAAAACGCACCATTTATATGCACTTATAAGGGAAATAAGCACATATTCAGATGAAACGGCTAAATTAACCGGAGTCCCCCCAAAAAAGTTATGTTTCCTTGAAGTGCAAAACTATATCTATCTTTAAAAAATTCCACCCACATGTGTAATCGAAAGCTTAACGGGAAAGAGCTCAACGAAAACTCTCCGATTTTTTGAATTTTTGTCAAAAGATGGGGTTTGTTGCCTGTTTGGCTGCCACCGTGGTGCAATGGTATGCACACCCGCCTTGCACACTTAAGTTCGTTGGTTCGAATACCTCTCAGTAATGTTGGCGACATTTCCTGAGTATTTCAGCCATGTAAAACTTCTCTTCAAAAGTGGTGTCTTAGACACGCCGTTCGGACTCGGCGATAAACTGTAGGTCCCATATCACTGAGCTAATATGAATCGGGGTGCACTCATTGATACGAGAGAAGTTTCCCTTGTCCCATCCATGGGATGTTTGTGGAACAATTATATTATTATGGGGTTTATTGCGCTGATTACGGAAATGTATAATATTCACGGGCGGCGGATCCGGTTCGGCGGTCATTTGATCCGAAAAACTAGATTTATAACCTGGTTCTACACGCAGAGAAAAAAATATGATTGATCCAACAATATTCGAAGAGCAAAATATGTATTGTAAAGATATTGTTAAATTCCAAATGTAGTATTGTGATTCCAACAATTGGGTTTTGTTAAATCCAAAAATTGTTTTTGTCAACTGGACAATAGTTCTCTCTTTTCTTCGACAATTTTTTCTCTTCTCTCGCTATTCGATGTTGTGTTGAAAAAAAACAATTATGGTGAGTTTTGTTTGTATGACATGATGCCTTTATCTTTGTTTTTGTGTGTATGTATACCAACAAGGAGACTCTTGTTTTTATTTGTTTCTGTTTTGTTTCATTCTTTTATCTTCATTGTGCTTTGAGGTTTGGTGTTATACCGGAGTTTGTTATGGTGTTTAATTATTCCTTATGTTGTGGTGGGTGCTTGTGGCTTTTTGTTTGTAGTTGTCAACCAATGCAGCAAACCATGTATTGTGTTCATCAATGATTGCAATATTATACGCGACATTTATATCCAAGTTATGCGAAAAGTGTATATGAGAAGTATATACACTCAAATCAAAAATTTCTGGGCTGGTTTTCTGGGTTGACAATACTTTTTGTAAACAAAATTAGATTATGATAGTTCCTACAATCGGTATTGTTAACGATTTTTACAACATTGCGGAAATTCGAAAGTTGTTTTGTTTTCTATGTTTGGAACAAAAGATGGTATTTTTGGATTTGGATTACAATGTTTGAACAAAACAAATACATTTTTGGAACCAAAACAGATATTTTTGTTCCAAACCGAAAGGTGGGTATCGTTTGAAAGCTTATGGAAATACCTAACACATGGCGTTATTTAACCGGTCCGCCTCAATTTGACACCTATATCACGATATCTCAAAAATGGTGACTACTATTGAAGATCATTCTTGTAGACAACTTTTATGCCTACAGCTTTTACTTTAGTCGATTTCTGATAGCCTTACTGTTTTTGAGAGAAAAAAAAAACTAAATAAGACCTCCAAAAAATTACCTTTGATCCTGAATAACTTCGCTTGCGCACGTGGAATCGATGGGGACTTTAAGGACGTTAGTTTTAATGGCAAACCCCAACTTTCCACCAAAATTTAGCTTTTTGGGAATTTTTGATATTATACGCATGTCTATTTTGACTGGACTATATACACTTTGATACGACCAAAAATGTGCCTCGAAATAATGGGCTTAGACCACAAATATGTTTGGACAAAATATGTTTCAGACAATTTGCAGTCGATTGAGCAATGTGTGTCCGTCTGTGCGGCTGGTGCGCACGATAACTCTAGAACTAACCAACTGTTACGACAAAAATTCGTCCCTCATTTTGGCTACACAGGCAATACGCCTTTTTAGTATCCATTCACATATTATTTTTGTTTTTATATGGATATTAATTGAAAAATTGAATATATTTGAAAATGTTGCATTTTCCATAAATATTATGAATTTTATAATAATTTCATTAATAACAGTCATCACCATAATCAATAGTCATAACAATAATAATGAGAATTATTGTTTCTTGAAAATAGTGATAGGTACAGTTGTGTTTATTAAATGTAGTTAAAAAATCAGAGAAGTTCGAAATTATGTAGGCAAAAACAAGTTCCCGTTACCATTACCATAAATTGTTTAAACAAGTTTTCATTAATCGAGAAGCCACGTGGTCGGCGCAGCAGCAGAGAAGCGGCGTCGGGAAGTCTGCTGGAAGTAGCCTGGAAACCGCTGCCGAGGGTATAAAAGGCAGAGACAAACGAAGCTGGGGAGTCAGTCGGAGACCTTTAAACCGGTAAGAACGAGGAAACGATCAGTTAGTGCTCAGCGATCGACCTGGATACCAGACCGAAGAGGTAAAGCGAAGAAAACAAGTGATTTTAACCAGATTTAAACGATAAGAATTTTAGTGATTTTAAAAGATCCTCCTCTCGAAGTTCAGCAACTGACGTTGATCTGAACTTAACGATTTAAGCGATTGTAATAGATTTTCTCCGCAAAGTTCAAGAACCGTTTTTGGTCTGAACTTATGAATTTAAGTCATTTTAATCGATTTTTTTAAGATAGCGTAGCACATTGAGTTGTTCAATGAAGTCTAACCTCAGAATTTGTAACCAACACTTTCTTTCAGTCACTTCAATATAAATTTTCTGTGACGAACCCTACCCTCGTAAGTCTATCCCAGCAACGGGAGGAAACTTGTCGTTACACAACTGATCGGGTCCAAAATTTTGCACTTCGTAATATTTTGCTCAAACGTAGTTTAATTTCAAAGATGAGCCATATCGGTCCACTTTTTCGGGTACCTTCCCCACAAAAGTTCAAATTTTTTTCTGTAAAATGGTAGGATAACTCTCGAAGGGAGTAACCAAATTGGTCATAACTCTGCATATGGTAATACCACGTACAGGCACACATTAGGTTCGAATATGGATTATATCGGTCCACAGCCACTAGCACCTCCCACACAAATTTCGAAAAAAGTGAAGTTTTAGAGCTCCTCCCGGACGGTTTTGAAATTTCTTTCAACAGGTGGTAATTTTTAAAATTTTTTTTCGAGGCCAAATCCGTCCAACCTGAGCTAATGACTTAAAACGTGATGTTTATAAAAATTTCTCTCGGATCGTTTCGACATTTTTTCAACAGGCCTAAAAGCTTCAAGAAGCCTTGACGGCACCAACTAAAATGGTATGTTTCAGGTTAGAATGTAGACTAAAAAACCTCTACTTTTTTCCAAATTTTGTGTGGGAGGTACCCGAAGCTCTTACACAAAATTTAGAAAAAAGTAGAGGTTTTTTATTTTGCAAATTTATGCTAACGAGGGTATATACACTTTCATACGTGCAAAATGTGCCTCATCGAAATAATGGTTTTAGACCCCAAGTATGTTTGGACGAAATGTGTTTCAGACAATTTGGAGTCGATTGAGCAATGTCCGTCCGTCTGTCTGTCTGTCTGGCTGGCTGGAGCGCACGATAACTCTCGAACGGATCAATCCATTTGATCCAAAATTTAGCGTTCGTAATATTTTGTCCAAACTTAGTTTAAGTTCGAAGATGGGTTATATCGGTCCACTCCTTCCGGTACCTCCCCCACAAAAGTTCGAAAATGTTCAGAAAATTTGTACGTACGATAACTCTTGAAGGGAGTAATCGATTTGGTCCATACTTTGCAAATCGTAAAATGTCTACCAGACTTAGATGAGGTTCTAATATGGAGTCAATCGGTCCACTCCTTCGGGTACCTCCCACACAAAATTTCGGAAAAGTTCAGTTTAGGACCATCTCTCGAATCGCTTTGATTTTTGTTTTAGCAGCTTGTATTCACTGTCCCCCATACGACGGTACAAGTTGCATTAGGGGCAAGTCCATACTTCCTGAGAAAATAGCATGAAAGTTGCAAAAAATCCCTATGGCACCGTGTGAGGTGGTTGGAGCGCAAGATTACTCTAGCACGGATCTGCCGATTCGGTCCAACATTTTGCCTTAGTAATATTTTGTCCAAACATAGTTTAAGTTCGAAGATAAGCCATATCGGTCCACTCCTTCAGGTACCTCCCCCACAAAAGTTCAAAAATGTTTGGAAAAATTGTCCGTACGGTAACTCTTGAAGGGAATGGCCGAATTGGTCCATACTTTACACATCCTAATATATCTATCAGATATAGATCAGATTCAAATATGGACTATATTTGTCCACTCCATCCGGTACCTCCCACACAAAATTTCGGATAAGTTCACTTTAAGACCTGATGTCGAATCACTTTGATTTTGGTTGAAGCAACTTGCATTCGCTGCCTCAATTACGGTTGTAAAAGTTTTTTTTCAGGTGCAAGTCCATACTTCTTGAGCAAGCAGCCCGAAGGGTGCAAAAACCCCATAGGCACCAATGTAGTGGCTGGAGATCCACTTCCATAACGGTCAATGTCGATCCATTCCTTTAAGTATCTCCTCCGCAAAACTTTTGATCTTTAATCCTAATCCACATTTTTGTCGGTTCATCCATCCAAAAATACATAAGTTTTTTTTGGGAAAAATTGTTTCAATATACACAGGCTGAGGGTATATCTCTGTCAGCAAAGCTGACTGATACTTTTTTACTTGTTCATAGTAATTTGTATGGGACCAAAAGTAAATTTTTCCGAAAATTCTCTAAATTCGCATATATGGTACAATCGATAAAAACGAATCCTGCAAGCAATTTTGAAAATCGGATGTGATTTCGATATAGCTGTATTGGGTCCAAAAATACCTACAATCGGCATATATCAAAATCCGATCCGATTTTGATTTTTTTTTTTTTTTTTGTAAATTATGTTTTTTAGCCACAATAAAGGTGTGGTAAATTCTTTTTCATCGATTGGACCACCATTATAGTGAAAATTCATCTTTGGTCCCATACAAATTACTATGGAAATAAAGATCGCTAGGTTGGCATGGTTTAACGTTAACCGATCGCCATTAAATATCATATAAAGGGAGTTTTTTTAAGCTAGATAGAACTTTAAATTGTAAAAAGTAACACAAAAAATTAAATTTTGATGAAACTTTTTTTTTATTTGTTTCAGTATACTCTGACAAATCATCATGAATAGACTCACGCTTGAACAACGCTACGAAATTATCCAAATTTACTTTGAAAATCAGTCGTCGATTCGCGCAACTTATAGACGACTTCGTCATTTGTATGGCGTACATAATCGTCCATCTGAACAAGCGCATTTTTGGCTTAACGGGTTTGTTAATAAGCAAAATTGCCGCATATGGAGTGAGACCAATCCACAAGAGACCCTACAGACTCCATTACATCCAGAAAAATGCACCGTATGGTGCGGTTGTCACGCTGGTGGCATCATCGGACTTTATTTCTTCAAAAATGAGGCCAGAGCTCGCGTTACGGTCAATGGAGATCGTTACCGCACCATGATCAATGATTTTTTGTTTAAAAATATGGATGACATTGATCCGGATGAGATGTGGTTTCAACAGGATGGCGCTACGTGCCATACGGCGAACGCAACCATCGACTTATTGAAATCAAAATTTGGCGATAAGTTGATTTCGAGAAGTGGACCTGTCAATTGGCCTCCAAAGTCGTGCGATTTGACACCTCTCGATTATTTCCTGTGGGGCTACGTGAAGTCACTGGTTTATGCTGATAAACCAGCAACAATTGATGCCTTGGAGGCCAGCATTGTTCGTGTTATTCGTGACATACGGCCAGCAGTGCTCGAAAAAGTGGCCAAAAATTGGACGTCCAGAATGCACTTCGTCAAGAACAGCCCCATATGCCCGAAATCATTTTCAATTTAGTCTTATATCCATATTTCCTGAGAAAATGGCCCAAAAGCTCAAAAAACCTTGCCGGCACATTCTAAAATGGCTAGAGTGCAGGACAGCTCTCCAACTGTTTAAAAATTAGTTCCAAGCCTAGTTTAACGTTACGTACTATTTTGTGGGTGCCACGGTGGTGCAATGGTATGCACACCCGCCTTTCACGCAGAAGGTCGTGGGTTCGATTCCCCGGCCAGCCAACATCAAAACATTTTTAACTGTGGCGCCATTTCCTGAGTATTTCAGTCATGTAAAACTTCTCTACAAGTGGTGTCTTAAGACACGCCGTTCGGACTCGGCGATAAACAGTAGGTCCCATATCATTGAGTGCACTCATTGATATGAGAGAAGTCGCCCTTTTTCCTTCCGGGATGTTTGTGGAACAATTATTATTACTACAGGTCCATAAAACGGTACCTTCCGATTATATTAAATGTATCGGTCATCAAAAACTTTAGCTAAAATCTGCAAAATACCTTAAATCGGGAGGTCCCGTTGTATGTGGGTCTATACCAAAACGTGGACCAATCTCCAGCATTTTTGGTGCAGAAGTTTTTTGACATCTTAAAACGCCAAGTGTCGTATTGATGTCAATTTGGGCGGAAAATGTAGCTAAAAGCCACAAAATACCTTAAATCGGGGGTACCGTTATATGGACACCTCCAAATAATAGTATGCTAAGTCTAAAAAGTGAGTTTTGCAGGAGAAGCTCTCAAAGTGTGGAAATTTTTTTGAACATCAGTACTATGCTAAGCCAATATTTGTTTTTAACTTCTGTTCGGATTGACCGATCATTACCAAAATTTGACAGAATTTAAGCTAAAGGACGTTCGACACCTCCAAATAATAGTTTGCTAATTCTGAACAGTGAGTTTTGCAGGACAAGCTCTAAAAGTTTGGAAATTTCTTTGGCCTTCAGTACTCTTCTAAGTAAATATTTGTTTATAACTTCTGTTCGGATTGTCCGTTTATTACCAAAATTTGACAGAATTTAAGTTAAAGGACGTTAAATATAAAAATGTAAAGAACTTGAAAACATGCTAAGTCGACTTAGCATACTATTATTTGGAGGCGTCGATATGGGGGTTGTTCCAAAACATGGACATGGATTGAGAACCTCAAATGTCAAATTTCAGCTAATTCGGTCAGAAAACGGTACCTCCCGATACCATTATATGGGGGCTATACGAAAACGTGGACCTATCTGAATAATATTTGTATAGACGTTTTTTTTTGTCATTGGGAACATCAAATGTCAAATTTCAGCTAACTCGGTCAGAAAATGTAGCTACTTTAAATACTTTAAATCGGGAGATACCGTTATATGGGGACTATACCAAAACGTGGATCGATCTTGACAATTTTTAGTGGAGAAATTTCTTGGTCATTAGGAACCTCAAATGTCAAATTAAAGCTAGTTCGGTCAAAAATATACCAATACGTGGAGCTTGACCTGCCTATAGAAAAAAGACCCTAACAGACGGCTAGATCATCTTGGAATTTTATCCTGATCAATAATATATCTATATACTTTATATGGTCGCAAATGATTAGTTCGATATGGGTGGTACAAACAGAAAAACAAACTTAAAATACCATCCACACTATGGTGGAGGGTATAAAAAAATGAAAGTCAAAATGTGAAATCTCGATTTTCACCGTAGATGTGAACTTTTTACTCAGTGAACTCCCAAGAATCAAAATCGCGAAGTCCCAATTAAGATTTGTTTCCTTCCATACTAATCTCTCCACCCTAATGTATAACCCTTGAGCCCAATCTTGTTAATGAAAAATTTTTCATAAAAAAGACAAATAAAAAACCTATAATTTTGTATTATCATGGACCAATTATCACCTTTTCTTTACTAATAACACCACACAATTACGCGATACATATATTAGAAATGGAAAATTATTTTCATTTTCTTATCTCAAAAAATAATTTATCCATAAATAATAAAAAAAATAAGTGTTTCGACTACAGCCCGGCCGGTCGGCCTATTACGTGTTGATGGAAAATCACCCAGCCTATCGACAATTTGATTATTTGATTGTACAATCATTCATTTTTGATTCAAATTAGCAGACCTGTGTTGTGTGTCTATTTGAAATGGAGAAAAAATGTGAATTACCCTTCGGATTGAAGCCAACATTTCAATCCGTTGTTGATTGCTGTACAACTAATTTTGCGGTTTGAAGCAACGAATTAAGTGTTTTTCTTATAAATATTGATTTAATTGCTCAGTTTGGTGAAATGCGAAAACTTATAAAGATACATATGTATGTACATTAGGGTTATGACTTTGATGAGTTTTTACCTAAGATTATATAAAATCTTACTTATAAGGTGATTCGATAAAAAATTTTCAAGCACAGAGTCATTTGAAAGTTTTTCTATATGAGCCTTTCCGACAAACTTTTAAAGTCACTTTAAACAGATATATAACTGAAAATAAGCTTAGGAGCCACACGACATAACCAAAATGGCATAAGCTTTTGTTTCTCACTAAATTTATCATCATATCAGTATATATATGCCATTATATATAATATATAATTTTATTTCATATATAACATCAATTAAAAGGGGTTTGTGCGGAACCTTTTCAAAATTTAAATGGAATAAAAGTTATTATAGCCAGTAATAGGCAAAATGGCATTTAGCAGGAAATATTTTGTTGAGAAAAAATTTTCTCATTTCATAGTATTTTTTCAAAAAAAATCAAAGTGGTTTGTGCGTGACATTTTTTTAATATTTAAATGGAATAAAAGTTATATTAGTCATTAATGGGCAAAAGTTCATTCATTGCCGCTACAGGAAATCATTTTTGAGCAAAAAGGGGCAAAAAGTCATAACCCTAATATACAGTTATAAACACGCCAAACGACAGGTGTTTTCAATAAATTCTATAGGCAATTAATTGTGCTTTGACATATTATAAATAAAATTTAAAATTTGCTAAGACTAATGTCAACATTGACATTTTCCGGGGATTTTTCTTTCTTCAAGTTTTTTTAGAAGTCGTTTTAAAGTAATAGTTTAACATGCTAAAGTCTCTTCATCAATATGTCAAACAAATAATTTCCGACTTTTTACATTTTCAGCTTTTTGTTTATCATTCGATTTTTATTTTAATGAGTGCGGCCAGTTACATTTTGTTTTAATTAAATATTAACTAAGTGTTTTTTTACAGCCAAACAGATCGTGTTCATGTTTATAATTTATTTTCGTAACTCTTCACAATAGACTAATATATAAATAGTAGCGAAAGTCATGAGTAAGATGTCATTTCTTAGTGTTCAAATCAGGGATGGAAAGAAAGGCTGCCACAATTTTCAAAAGTACGAAAGAAGACATTTAGTCCCAAGTAAACCTATTCTCAGGGGCCTATAACAAAACGTTTGTCCTAGAAGCCGTGCCTCCATTCAACTTATACCAAATTTATGCTACTTTCCTCCTTTACTTTAGTAGAAGTTTTGACCTTCGGCCGTCTGCTTTATTTGTAATGTGTAAAAACTTAACTATGTCATTGTTGGTGTTGTTGGCGATTCATAGGACGTGATTATTAATTGATGTTTTTTGACCAATTTTTGGTAACTTTTGAATGAAACGTGATAATATAGTAAATTTTTTGTTTAGCAGTTAACAACATGAGCATAGATTCTAAGTGGTTACTCAGGAATTTAAGGTAAAATGTTATAAATTTTTAACAGATGATGGTATAGGTAGGTAGATATATTTTTATCACAAAAAAATAATGTTTAAAAATTTAAAATTTAAATTTGCAAAAATAATATTTTCAGATTTTTGTTTTTAATTTTGTCTACTAGGGCGCAGATGATTTTCCACGGTGCTCTTAAATCAAATTTATAGGTGCTTACACCTGGGAAGTTTTTGCGGATTCTGAAACTACATTGTTCATAGATGAGAAAAATCAAAAAACAAAAAAAAAATCGCCGGAGCGCTTTTTAAATAAATCGCGATTCAAGTTGACCTTTTTTAGGGGTTGTTTAGGTTTTCACGATTTTACTTAGAAACCGCAAGTCCTATCAAAATGATATTTAAACAATTTTGTAGCTATGAAAATTCTCTACAAGATTGACCTTAACGATATTTTCGTAGGTTTTACCATTTTTGAGATATTGAAGTTCAAATTGTAACAATGCACTGACTGTATCGCCCCCTTGTAAAACAATGTCATGAAGGGTGCGCCTTAACTTTTAATGAAAACCGCTTACAGTTTGAATTCTGAAACAGCAATGTTCATAGACGAGAAAAATCCAAAAACAAGAAAAAATCGCTGTAGGTATTTTTAAATAAATCGCGGTCAAAATTCACATTTTAGGTGTTTTTTAGGTTTTCACGGTTTTACTTGGAAACCGCAAGTCCAACAAATAATGGAGCTAAAGACAATGTTGTAGCTGTGAAAATTCTCTACAGATTTGACGTTCATGATTTGTTCTCAGGATGTACCATTTTTTGAGATAAAGAAGCTCAGTTTACATTTTTAGGTTTTTTTGTTTTCGATTGCTTGAGTGGAGTATTCCCCCATTGGCTCAACTTCATTTATTACCCTCTATTACAGAGAGTAATGTTTTTCAAAAAAAAAATGACAGTGTTGCAAAATTTTACTCATCGCTACCAATATCATGATTTCATCCCGGCGAAGGGAATTATCAATTGGCTTCTCAGTTTTTGAAATGATGCCTTTTTAGCGAAAAACCGAACTCTTTTTTGTTAGGGTTTCGCGATTACGTCAAGTCTTATCAGTATGGGACCTGAGAAAATTTTATAGCTGTGAAAATTCTCTACAAGACTGGCTTATGTAATTTTTCCTAGGTTGTACCATTTTTTTAAAAAGTTGTAAAACCTACGAAAATATCATTAAGGTCACTCTTGTAGAGAATTTTGAATGTTGTAGGCATTTTCTTTATTCCTATTTTGATAGAGCTTGCGGTTTTCAAGCCAAATCGCAAAAACCTAAACAACCCATAAAAATGTCAACATAAATCGCGATTTATTTAAAAAGCGGTCCGGCGATTTTTTTTTTTTTTTTTGTTTTTTGATTTTTCTCATATATGAACATTGTAGTTTCAGAATCCGCAAAAATTTTCCAGGTGTAAGCACCTCCCATTTAAATTCGATTCAAGAGCAAAGTGTTTCACAACAATTTTTATAGCCTCAACATTTATGCTAACGAGGGTATATACACTTTCATACCGGCAAAATATGCCTCATCGAAATAATGGTCTGAGACCCCAAGTATGTTTGGACGGAATCCGTTTCTGACAATTTGGAGTTGATTTAGCCATGTCCATCCGTCTGTCTGTCCGTCTTTCTGGCTGGCTGGAGCGCACGATAACTTTCGAACGGATCAACCGATTTGGTCCAAAATTTGGCTTTCGTAATATTTTGTCCAAACTTAGTTTAAGTTCGAAGGCGGGTTATATCGGTCCACTCCCCCAAAAAAGTTCGAAAATGTTCGGAAAATTTGAAAGGAATAACCAATTTGGCACATCGTGAAATTTCTACCAGACTTAGATGAGGTTCCAATATGGACCCAATCGGTCAACTCCTTCGGGTACCTCCTACACAAAATTTCAGAAAAGTTCAGTTTAGGGCCTGCTCTCAAATCGCTTTGATTTTTGTTGTATACAAAGGTACAAGTTTTATCAGGGGCAAGTCAATACTCCCCGAGTAAATAGCCTGAAAGGTGCAAAAAACCGTATATAGTGGTTGGAGCTCAAGATGACTCTCGAACTGATTATAATATTTTGTCCAAACTTAGTTTAAGTTCGTAAATGGATTATATCGGTCCACTCTTTCCGTTACCTCCGGTCTCGGTCTACTCCTTCGGGTACCTCCCACACAAAATTTTAGAAAAGTTCAGTTTAAGACCTGCTGTCGAATCGCTTTGATTTTTGTTGTAACAACTTGTACTCACTGTCCCCAATACGACGGTACATGTTTTTTGGGGGCAAGTTCTTACTTCCTGAGTATATAGCCTGAAAGTTGTAAAAAACCCCCTTGAACTGTTCAACCGATTTGGTCCAAAATATGGCCCTCGTAATATTTTGTCCAAACTTAGTTTAAGTTCGAAGATGGACAATATCGGTCAACAAATTCCGGTACCTTCCCACCAAAAATTAAAATAAAATGGTACACGCTATATCTGTTAAAGAGAGTAGCCGATTTGGTCCAAACTTTGGATCTCTTAATATTTTGTCCAAATTTAGTTTAACTTCGAAAATGGTCCATATCGGTTTTCTCCTTAGGGTACTTCTCCCACAAAAGTTAAACATTTTTATTTAAGTGTAGTTTAGGGTCTGTTCGAGGATCCTTTGGAGATTTACACCGATGCTAGTGTTCCAAAAGCTCTAAGTTATACGCTGTCCAACTGAAAGGACTAGTAGACGCGATATATATATATCGAAAAAATAAGATCCACTTCCAAAATGGACTATGTCCATTCCAACCTGATACCAGACTAGATGAAATAATACGATGTGTAAAGTTTAGACCAGTCAGAAACTCCCTGCGGATTTGCCATTTTAATTGGTGCCGTCAGGGTTTATTGGAGCTTTTAGGGGATTATCTCAGGCAGTATGGACTTCCCCCGGAAAAAATAGTGTTGTAAATGGAGCCGCAAAGACAACATGCTGAAAAAAATAAAAAAGATCCGAGATGAGCTCGTAAACTTCACATTTTTCGAATTTTGTGTGGGAGGTGGATCGATATAGTCCATATGGCAACCTGATACATGACTGCATGAAATAATACGATATGCAAGGTTGGAACTAATCAGAAACTCCCTGCGGGAGTTATCTTTTAGATGGTGCCGTCAGGGTTTCTTGGCTTTTGGATTTTAGGCCATTATCTCAGAAAATATAGACTTGCAACAGAAAAAAATTGTAAAGGGAGTCGCAAGGACAACCTGCTGAAAAACAAGTGAGAAAGTATCAGTCAGCTGTGCCGACAAAGATATACCCTCAGCCGTGGACCTAAAGAAAAGAAGTTAACACAATACGTCTGACGTCGATAGAGTTTTCTTGAATTTTTGGGCCAATTTCACAAGAAGTATGGATACAAACCATGTTGCCATACATTTAAAAACGATCCCAGACGAGTCCTCAAACTGCACTCTTTCCAAACTTTATGTGACGAGACGAGATGTTAACCTGTACTTTTTCCTAATTTTGTGTGGGAGGTACACAAAGGATGGGACCGATGTTGGCTTGGTGTACTATTGGAGAAAAAATTAAGATGTTCAAAGTTTCGTCCTAATCGTGCTCTTCAGTTGTCTTTGTCTTCTCATGGAAGTGGTCAGTAGACTCTACTGGTGTCTAGAGGAGGAAACATGATGCAGTACTAATGGCGTCATTCTGGCAGGTTTGAATATTCCTCCAATGCGTAGCGCTAACATTTACATACCACACTGGCTCCGAATAGTTTACCTCAGACCGGCCTATTGCTTTGCAAGAGTTCAACTAGGTCTCTTTGTCTACACCCAAAGTCCTACCGATCAGCGATTTGAGGACCTTGTTCCTACTTCCAATCTTGTTGCACCCAAACGTAACACCCAAAATTTTGAGGTAGTTTGTTATCGGAATCAGAACAGATTTATCCGATGAAAGAACTGCACTAACTCAGCTATGTAGATATTTCATCTATCACATATCTCATCGACGATAGGACCCAACGCCAAGATCGCAAAATCATCTCTATATATTTCGAATCATATGCCGTCGGGAGGGTGTGGAATTTCAGAAAAATAGAGGTTAAAATTCCTGAGATATGATCTCGCCTAGGGGAACTCTATAATTCGTTTTACGGACCTTCGACTTGTTATCTCTGATTTTCACAAGCGATTTGCGTCCACACCTATACAGTATAATCGCGATAATTCGTACCTCGATAATTCGTAACAAACTGCCGGTCCCTTGAAGTCATTTCCCTCGCATTTTAGCCCCGCTAATTCGAAATCCTCGATAATTCGTGGGAAATGGCCGGTCCCTTGGATACGAATTATCGAAGTTCTACTGTAGCTGATTATCCAAAATATCAAACACGGCTAGAGGGAAGTCTTCTCTATGTACTTTAACTGACATGTTCGATTCGCCTTTCCTGGCCTTCTTGCCTGCCTTCAGTAGCGGGACCATATTTCCAACTATCAGGGTTTTAGTTGTCAAATTCTCAACTTCGGGTTCAACCAGTGGTTTAAACATGACGATTAATATTCCGTGTGGCCCCAACGCTTTGGATGATTTTGCGTTTCGTATAACATGGTGAAACATCGCTTAAATGGTACATCCTCAGCTGAGTGGGTTCTTGGCATGCTTCTCGGTTAAAATAAAACGCGCAACGCTGATCTGTAACTGCCACACCGTTGAAACTAACAGCCGTTCTATCATCACTCCTCTGTCAATGCGCAATGCTTCAGGTGGTCTAACTTCTTTTTCTTCTTATGCTCGCCTACCATTCTGTTGACTTCAAAAGTTTCCTAACACTTGGGTCTTCAGGATTCGTAGGACGAATCTGATCACGCTCATTTGCCTCAGCTGGGAAATTTAATCTAATTTCGGGTATTCGACCAGCAGGTCTGTAGAAATTGGCGGTAGCTGTCATTATGTCCCGGAAAATTTTCTCAGCTACCCGAGGATCTGAGGGAATGGGTAGCTCTCTAAAGCGGTGGTTGGTAAATTCTCTGAACCCATGATTCAGAAGTGGAGGTCAGAGGTTATATAGTAGGGTGATTTTTTAACGGAGACGATGATCGGGTGTCACAACAATGTTGTCTGGCGAACTTTGGTTATCTCCTCTTATCCTTGTAGGAGCGTCAAAATGTGAAGTTATCAATTCTGCGTGCACCGCCATGTGGCTCGAATTTATACGCTTTTTAGCGGGTTCATCATCGCTCATTCTTATTATATGGCCTAGCCAACGCAATCGCTCGCTGCATCTCGATACGTTTAAGTATATTGATGTTACAGATACAGCTCGTGGTTCATACGACGTCGATAATCACCGTCAACGCAGATCATCCGTAGATCTTTCGAAGAATTTTTCTCTCAAACACGCCAAGTACTGCCTTATCTGCTTGCGCAAGTACCCAGGCTTCGGAACCATACATCAGCACGGGTAGTATCAGTGTTTTGTAAAGCGTTATTTTTGTTTGACGAGTTGTGGCTTTGTTTTTAAAGTTCTTACTTAAGCCAAAGTAGCATCTGTTGGCCAATACAATTCTTCTTTTTATTTCACAACTGATGTCGTTTGTTGTGTTTACGGCGGTGCAGAGGTATACGAAGTCTTTTACTACCTCAAAATTATGGGAACCAACTTCAACAGTTGGTCCGATCTCAATGAACGCAATGCGCGTCGACACCATCCACTTGGTCTTCTCGCCGTTTACCGTCAAACCCACTTTAGCAGATTCTCCTTCGACCTTCATAAAGGTATCAGTTCTGATCGTCCCATGATATATATATCATCAGCATAAGCAAGTAACATGTGGCTATTGGTGTAGATTGTGCCACTTCTTTTGACGTTTGCCTCCCGAATAACCTTTTCTAGCAGGATGTTGAAAAGATCACACGAAATGTGAAACCTCTTTCGGTACAAAACTCTCCGGAGAGGTTCTTTCCTATTTTAACTGAAGGTCTTGTGTCAGTTAGAGTCATTTTACAAAGCCGAATGAGCTTTGCGGGGATACCAAATTCAGACATGGCTTGGAATACCTTTGAACGTAGTGGGCTGTCGAAGGCTGCTCTATAATCAACAAAAAGGTGGTAGGTGTCGATCTGCATCTCTTGGGTCTTCTCCAGGATTTGCCGCAGGGTAAATATCTGGTCAATGGTGGACTTGCCAGATCTAAAGCCGCATTGGTATGGTCCAATTATTTCGTTGACCATGGGCTTTAGTCGTTCGCACAATATCCCTGACACTATCTTGTAGGCGATAGTGAGAAGACTTATGCCCCTATAGTTGGAGCATAAAGTCTTATCTCCTTTCTTATGAACGGGACACAGAATGCTCAGGTTCCAATTGTCGGGTACGTGTTCTTCCTACCAGATGGAGCTAACTAGCTGATGCATACACCTTATCAGCGTGTCGCCTCCGGTTTTAAACAGCTCGGCTGGTAGGCCATCAGCTTCTGCTGCCTTATTATTCTTGAGCCGGTTTATTGCTGTCTTTACCTCATCTTGGTCGGGTGGAATACGTTTAATACCATCTTCTGGGATTGGATCTGTGGTATCTTCGTCGACTTCGCTACTATTGGATAACAACAGTTTGGAAAAATGCTCTTTCCATATCCTTAGCACACTATCTGTATCAGTTACCAGATTACCTTGCTGATCTCTACAGGAGGATGTGCCAGTTCCAAAGCCAACAGTTTGATGTTTCACTCTTTGGTAGAAGTTTCATTCTGTCTCTTGTACATCTCGATTTGTTCACACTCCGCTTTTCCATCTCTCTCTTTTTCCTGCGGAAAAGACGTTTATCCTCTCTCATTTTCTCCCGATACCTCTCTCGTGCGCTACGCGTTGCTACTGATTGTCAGGGATGCCAACTGTTCCGAAGTAAAAATCGCTACAGCCACATACGCACCATAGGTCTGTAGCGATTTTTACCTTAAAACAGTTGACATTCCTTCTTAAACAGTGTTTTTTGTACGTCAAAAAACACCAAAAGTAGCGAGAAAACCATCAACTTGGCACCCCTGCTGATTGTAAAGTAGCCCTATATGACGCATTTTTCTCTTCGGTAGCAGCACGACACTCCTGGTCATACCATGGAGGTCTCTGGTATCCAAGTATGGATTTTGCGGCTGTTTGCATGGAATGGATAATACTTTGCCATTGTGCTGATATTCGAGACGAGGAGTGCTTTGATTAAGCAGTTGGGCCAGTTGAGTGGAATATGCTGTGGCTATCTGTTGTGATTGCAGCTTATCGATGTCCAACTTCCGTGTTGTCTCTGTTCGCACTTTGTTTGCTACGTTTAATCTGGTACGTACCTTTGCTGCAACAAGGTAGTGGTCCCAGTCTATGTTTGCACCTCGGAACGATCGTACATCCAACACGCTTGATGCATATCTTCCATCTATCACAACGTGATCAATTTCATTTCTTGTTCTTTGATCTGGCGACAGCGAGATTCTAAAATCGGGTACTGCTAACTGTCATGTTTCTTGCAGCCGCAAAGTCTATCAGCCTCATACCATTGTCAGATGTTTCACTGTGGATACTGAATTTCCCGACTGTTGGGCCAAAGATATTCTCATTTCCAATTTTGGCATTAAAATCGCCTTGTATAATTTTAATGTCATGGGCAGGGCAACGGTCATAAGTTTCTTCTAAGCGCTCGTAAAATATATCTTTGGTCTCTTCGGCCTTGTCTTCAGTGGGAGCATGAACTATTCTTAAAAATTTATATTTTATTTTTATTTATTTTTTTCTCGAAAATATCTTTACAAATACAACAAATTGTATTTTTTTGATTCTGATTGTAATTCCCAAAAATCCCGTCATAAAGCACCTTGGCTACAGTTGGAATTTTGCTGTTTCGCAGCTTTTGATTTCATTTAACGATAACATTAACTTTCACTTAAAATAAATAAACAAAAATAACCGAAAAAAACTGCAAATCAGATGATCTGTGTCCCTGCCTTTGTTCGTCGTGACGGCCACACACATTGAATGCGGCCAAAAAATAAAAATGTTTTATCTAAATTTGATTATCTCAATTTGGCCAACGTTTTGGGTGGCGGCTCAGCTAACATTGGATTATGGCTAATTGCTCGTTTTTTTTTTGTACGTCAGAAAGCCGCAAAGACCTTTTAAATGTTCAGATTTTCCATGATATTGGACTTGTCATGGTGTCGCGTAACAACCAAAAGCAACGTAAATAACAATGAAAAGGTGATATCTCAATACCAGTTAAGAATTTTAAAATTAATTCAAACCAAAGTTGTAATTAGCCATACTAACTAACAGGCTGGCTGTCCGGTGTACCAACCAACCACGTATAGCCAGGCCAGCCTATAAACGCCAAAAGGTATGTGGTTTACCCCCACATGCAACAAAACAACTGACGATCAACAGCAACAACAACGACAACTAAAAAACAATATCAATGACAAAAGATTAGCGTAGTTTTGACATTCTTTAAAGTCACTTGGAAAATAAGTTTTTTTATTTCGCTTCAAGCCTGGCTGCCAACTTTATGTCAGAACTGCCATCATCTTGGCCTTGACAAGGCAAAGAAGAATCTTGAAGAACTTAGGTGCAATGTACGCACAATGAAGTGGGAATATCCAAATGACTGTATTTTACAAATAAAGAGTTAGGTCAGTAAAACCAGTTTAATTATTTTAACAGCTCTACGAAGAGCCAGGGGAAATTCCAACACCTTTACCATGAAGTTGTCAAAAGGAATTTTTGAGATCCTAATAGTAAGTAAACTATACATTCACATGTTTATCCGCAAATAATTTATGACAGCTTTAAATGATGAGTGACTCACTCATTATCAACGCCTAAACGAAATGACTAAAGCAAGAATATGGAGTATAGTTAGTGGTGAAGATGTATTAAAGGTATGCCAGTAAACATGGACTTTTCCACGGAAAACATAATATCGCTGTAAACAGGACCACAACGAACAGCATCGGTATACATTTCCAAAGGATCTTCGAACAGACCTTAAACTGCACTTAGACACACATGTTGAACTTTTGTGGGGAAGGTACCCTAAGGTAACTCCACTTTAAAAGTTAAACTAAATTTCGGCAAAATATTAGGAGATCCAAAGTTTGGATCAAATTTGTTCAAGAGTACCGGAAGTAGTGGACCGATATTGCCTATATTCGAACTGAAACTATTGCAAAATATGACGAAGGCCAAATATTGAACCAATTCGGTTGATCAGTTCGAGAGTTATCGTGCTCTCCAGCCACTACATATGGTGCCATAGGGGTTTTTACATCTTTCGGGCTGTTTTTTCAAGAAGTATGAACTTGCCCCTGAAAAAAACTTTTACCGTCGTAATTGAGGCAGCGAATGCAAGTTGCTTCAACAAAAATCAAAGTGATTCGAGAGCAGGTCTTAAAGTGAAGTGCATTTATCCGAAATTTTGTGTGGGAGGTACCCGAAGGAGTCGACAAATATAGTCCATATAAGAACCTGATCTATATCTAGTAGTTATATTAGGACGTGTAATGTATGAATCAAATCGGCTACTCCCTTCTAGAGTTATCGTGCGCACAATTTTTCTGAACATTTTTGAACTTTTGTGGGGGAGGTACCTGAAGGAGTGGACCGATATGGCTTATCTTCGAACTTAAACCAAGTTTGGACAAACTATTGCAGAGACCAAATTTTGGACCAAAACGGTTGATCCGTTTGAGAGTTTTCTTGCTAGCTAAAACCCTCAAAATACCGAAAATTGGGAGGTTCTGTTATATTGCGGCTACACCAAAATATGGACCTACATATATTTACAATTTTTGGTTGGGAAGTTACGTGACTGCAGAGAACTTCAAATGTAAAATTTAGGATAGTTCCGCCAAAAAATATTGGCAAAACCCTCAAAATATAGGGCCGATACCAAAACATCGACCTATATTGACAACTTTTGTTCAAGAAGGGTCGTGCGCAATAGATCCTTTATATACCAAATTACAGCAAATTCTGTCATGAAATAAAGCTCAAATTCTCAAAGACAGAAATCGGGAGGTATGTTAAATGGGGCCTTTACCAAAAAGTGGAACTATATTGAAAACTTTCAGTGAGAACGTTTTGTGACTACTGTGAATCTCAAATGTCAAATTACTGGTAGTTCCGTCAAACATTGTAACACAAATCCTTAAAAAATACCGAAAATCGGCAGGTACAGTTAAATGAGGGGCTATACCAAAACATGTTGACGATTTTTGGTAGAGAAGTTTCGTAACCACTGGGAACCTCAAATGTCAAATTACAGCTAGTTTGGTTAAAAATTTCCTCAAATTCTCAAAATACCGAAAATCGGGAGTTACATTTATGTGGGGGCTATACGAAAACATGGACTTATGATGACAATTTTTCGTGGGGAACTTTCGTGACCATTAAAAAACTTTAAATGTAACACTACAGCTTGTTCGGATAATAATTGTAGCTAAAACACTTAAAATACCGAAAATCGGGATGTACCGTTGTATAGGACCTATGTTGACAGATTTTGGAGGAGTAGTGTTGTGACCCCTATGTTGAACGTTTTTGGTGAAGAAGTTTTGCGACTCATAAGAACCTTAACTATTTCCCATAAAATTTCTTCATATCAAGGACATGTAACCTCATCCAAGTCCGAACGACGTGCCGCACACTAAAGCACCACTTACAGAGGTGGTATAACATATTAATGTGTGGTATTTTGTTAAATTTGGAAAAAATAAAGCCCTAATAAACATGTACCTTTTGATTTCAAAAACAAAATGCTGAAACAGTTTCTCATTTTTCAATGAATTTCCAGCGATTCCAAACATTTTTGTAAGAATTCTACTTTCTGCGAGAAATTATCCATTTTGTGGAATGATATGGAAACATTCAAACTGAAATTATAACGAATTTTCATTGATGTTTTTCAAAATAATTAATGAAATCACATTTCAAAAATATTAATTATTTAAATTCGCATAATTTATAGACATTTCCTTCTTCTGTCTGAAAGCTCGTTGAGTCCCTACAATGGATCCTATAAACAGAGATCCAAAACGGACTATGTCGGTCCATTCCTTTAGGTACCTCCTTCAAAAAAGTTCAGTTCCTTTTGCGTTTAAATCCAGTTTAAGCCACTTGTCGGATCGTGATGAAATTGTGATAGCAGATTGTCTTTACAACAACAATATACATACATCTGTATACCCCCAGCCTTTAGGCTAACAGGAGTATATAGGGGTTTAGACCCCAAATATATTTGGACGAAATTCGTCCGTCTGTCTGTCTGGCTGATGCGCACGATAAGACTCGAACGGATCCACCGATTCGAAATCTTGCACTTCGCAGTATTTTGCCCAAACATAGTTTAAGTTCGAAGATGGGCCATATCGGTCCTCTTCTTCGGATACCTCCCCCACAAAATTTCCAAATTTTTCTGTAAAATAGTGCGTAGGATAACTGTCGAAGGAACCAAACGATTTGGTCCAGACTTTGCACATCATATTATTCCTTCCACTCTCCCGGGTAACTCCCACACTAAATTCGGAAAAAAATAAGTTTAAGAGCTCCTCTCGGATCGTTTTGAATTTTTTTTTTTTTTTGGGTGCAAGTCCATACTTCTTTAGATAATGACATAAAATCTCCAAGAAACCCTGACGGCGCCATTAAAAATGCCAAATCCGCAAACTAACTCTAGCAGTGAGTTTATGATTGGTCCAAAGTTTGCACATCGTATTATTTCAACCAGTCTTGTATAAGGCTGGAATATAGACTATGTATATCGGTTCGGTCTTTCGAGTACCTCACATACAAAATTTGAGAAAAGTGGAGTTTGAGGACTCGTCTCGAATCTATTTGAAATTTTTTGCAGAAGGTTGTTTTCACGGCCCCTATTAATAATAATATATAATAATTGTTCCACAACATCCCATAGGGACAAGGGAGACTTCTCTCATATCAATGAGTGCACCCCGATTCATATTAGCTCAATGATATGGGACCTACAGTTTATCGCCGAGTCCGAACGGCGTGTCTAAGACACCACTTTTGTAGAGAAGTTTTACATGGCTGAAATACTCAGGAAATGTCGCCAACATTACTGAGGGGTATTTTGCCACCGTTGAAAAGTGTTTTGATTTTGCCTGGCCGGGGAATCGAACCCACGACCTTATGTGTGCAAGGCCGGTGTGCATACCATTGCACCACGGTGGCACCCGGTCCCTATTACAACGCTACAATTGTTTTCCTGAGTAAGTCGGTACTTTCTGAGATAATGGCCCAAAAGCTCCAAAAACCCTGCAGGCGCCTACTAAAATGGCTATAATTGTTTCTATATATGTACTTCTTTCGGAATTGGGCCGAATGTTGAAAAACCACGCCCCAAGGGTGCAGCAGCATTATGTTTTGTGTATACTGTGCTAATTGAACGTCTAAGGTCCAACTTTTTAAGATACATACTCCTGGAATCGGAACGTGAATCTTTGTTCACCGATTTTAGTGAGGAAATTTGTTGACCACTAGGGAAAATAAATATCAAAGTAGGGTTAAGGCTTTCAGCAAATATATTTATATTTTATATTCTTAATAATATTTTAAGTTCGAAGATGGGCCATATCCACTCCTTAGGGTACCTCCCCCACAAAAGTTCAACTTTTTCTGTAAAATGGTGTGAACGCTAACTCTCGAAGGAACCAAACGATTTGTTCCAAACATGGCACATTGTATTATTCCTTCCACTCCTTCCACAAAAAATTTCGGGAAAGTTCAGTATAAGACCTGCTCTCGAATAGCTTTGATTTTTGTCCGAAAGCTGAAAAAACCCGCTATGAACCATGTGTAGTGGATGGAGCGCACGATAACTATCGAACGTATAAACCAATTTGACCCAAAAATTGACAGTTTTAATATTTTGCGCAAGATTGAAACAGGTTCTAAGACGGACCATATCGGTTCACTCCTTCGAGTACCTCCCCCACAAAAGTTCAAAACTTTTTGCTAAAATGGTGCGCACGATAACTCTCGAAGGCAGTAACCGATTTGAATATGGACTATGCATGTCAACTTCTTCCGTTACCTCCCACACAAAATTTCGAAGAATGACAGTTTAGGACCTTTTCTTGAATCGTTTTGATTTTTGTTGTCAGCATGTGTTGTGTCTGGTGCGGTCGACAACTATCGAACCTAATACTGCGTTTATCCACACTTTGCATATCATAATATTTCTTCGAATATTAGGTGAAATTCGAAGGTGTTGCTTTTGGGTCCACTCCTTCTGGTACCTCCCTCACAAAAGTTCGAAAATATTTGCTAAAATGGTACGCGCGATATCTCATAAACGGTGCAACCGATTTGGTCCATACTTCGGATATCGAAATATTTTGCCCAAACATAGTTTATGTTCAAAAGTGGGCCCTATCGGTCCACTCCTTGGGAGCTCCCACACAAATGTTCAACATTTTTGTGCGAAGGTACTTCTAGTGGCCCTGTTTACAGCGATATTATGTTCTTCGTAGTACATGTTATCTGATATAATGGTTCAAAAGATCTTAATTATATGGTGACCAAGTGAAACGATAGATGGACGCGATGTCTGTCGGGAGGAATGACTCCCAAAATAAGACCCACTTCCAAAATGGATTATGGCGATCCATACCTTTAGGAACCACCCCCGCAAATTCTAATCCATATTTTTGTCGGGTAATACGCCCAATATTCTGGAAACCCCCTAAATATAAAAGTTTTTTTTGGTCAAAAAGTCTTTAAATTCACACAGACTGAGTGTATGTCTTTGTCGGCAAAGCCGACCTGATACTTTTTTACTTGTTTTCCAAACATTTCATTAATATTTTTCCAAGTCAAATTTCAACAATTAAACATTTAAATTTTAAAAGTTATATTAATGTTGTTTTTCATTAGTTTTTTCTACTATGTACATATATTGCATAACTTCCCAGCAAAAAGTTTGCCTCCAAAGAGGCAGTTAAATGATATGTACAAGTGATCTGGAAGTGCATCAAATTATGCATTTTCACTCATGATTTTTACAAGAGCGTGACTACTGAAAGAGGCACTCCATTGCACTGCATTTTAACTGACCCTTTGGCACTGCATTTTAACTGACCCTCTGGCACTGCATTTTAACTGACCTTTTGGCACTGCATTTTAACTGACCCTTTGGCATTGCATTTTAACTAACCCTTTGGGGTAGAATAGGAGGCAGTCCAAAGCAAGTGTTTTGATACAGGTATTCTACGGAAATTGTGCAAGCCATTACAAAATATGCCAGAACAAATAAAATGCATTTATTATTTGTGTAAAACATAAATATTAAGAACTTTATTACATTAACACAAATTATGAAAATTTTCAATTGAATTCAATCGCAAACATGCGTGTTTCCTCCGCCCTCCATTTGTTCCAAGCTGAACTGTTTTTACTTCATTTGCTAAAAGGGGTTGCCTTCCCATCACCAGTTAAGATTTCGACATGTACTCCAACAGCACTCCATTCGGAAATTTTCTTCTCGTGAGTTACCGGAAAAATGTTCACAAATTAAATATTATTTAGTTTGTATTAACAAATGTTTGGAAATGTTAACACGCTTATCTCTTTTTGGAAAATGTAGAGATGTACAAACTGATTTATGTACATGTAGGGATCTCTAACAACTGCTAATAAAATGTAGCGAACGGAGTGCCTTTTTCACGACTCCGTTTGGACTGCATCTGGATGCTGTTAAATTGTGAGGAATTGCAGTGCCTTTTTCACGACTCCGCTGAACTGCATCAGGATGTCGTTGAAATGTGACAAGTGGATGTGATTCTTTGGATTGCATCCAAATGCGGTTAAAATGTGAGGACTGGAGTGCCTTTTTCACGACTCCGGTTGAACTGCATCAAAACATGCCGTGACAGAACTAGTCCACATTGCACTACTTCCAATTTATTTTGCTGGGTTGTGTATAATTAATTTAAAATATGTGCAAAATTCTTCACCTGCCTTATGTCAAAACATCTGAGTAACATAACTGTTTTTTTAAGAAACAATCTTCATTATATCGCCAAAAAATGCAGACATTGCCCTACAACCATTGTTTTTATTTCTTTTGTCGGAAAAAATAATAATAATGCAAAGGCCATGGGAATCGGCATCAAATTACATACCGACAATTGTATGTATGAAACATGTAGCTTTTTCAAATCTTTTTGATGTATTTTTTTTTAATAAAAGTACCTACTGTTGATGTTGTGTTAGTGCGGTTCCAGTAAGAAGAATTAAAAAATGAATAGTTGAATCATGTGGGTCGATAATAGACCAAACGGAGACAAAACAGTTAATATCTTATCTATGGCTTCGCACATATATTGAATATTTTCTGCAAGCAGTATATAGTAACAGATACATCAGGTTAAAGAGAGATGAATTTTTCAATCTGTTGTTTTCAAGAGGTAGAGATGATGAAAATGACACAGAATGTACACTAGGATTATGAATTGTTGACTTTTTTCTCAAAAATGATTTTCTGTAGCGTGATGAATGAACTTTAAACTATTAATGACTAAAACAACATTAATTCTATACAAATATTAAAAAAAGGTCATGCGGAAAAATGGTATGAAATGAAAAAAATATTCTCAAAAATGTATTTCCTGTTGCACGAATGGTTGACCTTTTGATAACTGCGTAGGCTAACTGAATAATCGGGACAGGCCGACAAAACAAGTAAAAAGTATCAGTCGGCTTTGCCCACAGAAATAAACTCTCAGCCTGTGTAACTCGAAACTCTTTTTTCCCCTAAATAATATGTACATATTTATAGGGTTTTCTGAATTTTGTGGTCCTTTTTAGACATTTGAACTGGCCGACAATTATATGAATTTTGGTTACAGCTTCAAATTATTGCGGTGGAGGTACCTGAAGGAATGGACCAAAGTGTGTCTTATTTTGAGAGTCATTCCTTTCGATAGATATCGCGCTCACCAGTCATTTCAGATGGTCACCGTATAAATTAAAGCTTTTGGACCATTATATCAAAAGCAGGACCACAAAGAGTAGTTACAAGAGTAGGACTTAAAAAAAATTTTGAACTTAAACTTAAATTAAGTATGGACAAAATAGAATGAGATCCAAAGTTTGAACCCAAGAGATTGCTCCGTTTATGAGATATACGCCATACCATGTTAGCGAATATTTTTGAACTTTAATGTAGGAGGTACCGGAAAGAGTGGAAGGAGTTTGCAGAAATATTACGATATGTAAAGTTTGGAACGTCGTGGTGCAGTGGTATGCACACCCGCCTTGCACACATAAGGTCGTGGGTTCGATTCCCCGGCCAGGCAACATCAAAACACTTCTCAACGCACAGAGGGGAAATTTGTGTTAAAAGTTGATCAAAAGCCCTAGAAAGCTCATTTATAGTCCGATTGATATAAAATTTTGCACAAAGAATATCTTCTGTATAAGGATTAATCCTATAGAAAATAATGAAAATCGGTCCAGATTTGGATGCAGCTTCCATATATATTCGCATCTGATATGAGCCAAAATCACTGAAATTTTACATATGCAACCTGAACAAGCCTAAAAAAACATTGAGCCAATTTTCAAACAAATCGGTACAGATGTATATATAGTCCCATATGCATATATATCATTCCAAATTTTATTTTTTGAAACTTACTTAAATTGAATTTTTCTCAATTCACATGAGAAAAACCGTGAATGTTTCTGAATAATGCAAACATATTTGAAAGGTGTTGGTTTAGTCTGATAAATAAGAGTGTGAGTAAACCTTGCAATTCCATATAAAAATATTTCATATTTTAGTTGAGAAAAATTAGATTTTTTCGGAATGGCGCAAATATGCGCAACTTTTTATGATTGAATCTCATATTTGAGACTCAAGCGCATAAAACATTAGAAGAAACTAGGGTCGGGAAACGACGGGGAAATAGACTTTTTCACTATTGAAATTGTAGTAATCTTAAAAATTATCATAAAAAAGATTCATAAAGAGGATATGTATCACCATTATTAAAGAGCAAAGATGTAAAATCAATCTGAAAATTTTAAATGCTAATCTTGTTCGGAGACTGTACAAAAACAATAAATCTTGAAAAATAAGAAATTTCGCGAAAATAATGTCATTTTAATGTTCACCTAATTTCTTAGTTTTCGAAAATTTACTTTTTGTTTTCAGTATGGCTGAGTTCAATCGACTGCTGCATTGGATTGGTTAATCTTACAAAGTCGAGGATGGTTATAGCAAATGTAGAAAAGAGTCTGGTTGCCGTTTATCAACATTTTTTCATAAAAAGCGATTTTCATATTTTGAGTTTTGAGCAACTTTAGGCCTATGTTTCCCCTCTGTGCAACGGTGGCAAAACACCCCTCAGTAATGTTGGCTACATTTAAGGAGCATTTAAGCCATGTAAAACTTCTCTATAAGTGGTGTCGTTAGACACGCCGTTCGGATTCGGTCCCATACCATTGAACTAATATGAATCGGGGTGCACTCATTGATATGAGAGAAGTCTCCGTTGCCCCTACAGGAAACAATTATTATTATTATAAAGTTCGGATATAATAAAGTTATTATATCCGTTCGGATGTTGTCGTACGTACCAATCACTACATATTTTTAATTTGCTCACGAAGTAAGGACTTGCACCTGAAAATGTTTGTTTGTATCTTCGTAACGGAGGCCCCGTGCACAACTTGTTGCAAAAACAATCAATAGAATTCGAGAGGAGGACTTAAACTGCACTGACATGAGCTATGGACCAAATCGGTAACTCCCTTCGGGGGTTATCGTTCGCACAATTGTAACTAATAATTTTCAACTTTTGTGGAGGAGGTACCAGAGGGAGTGGATATGGTCCATCTTTGAACCTGATCTAAGTTTAGATAAAATATTGCGAAATCCAAATTTTGGACCGAATCGGTTGATCCGTTCGAGAGTTGTTGTTGTAACAGTTTTATTATTATGTTTCTTCTGTTCAATCTGGCTCTGGGTCTATCTCCAGTTCAAGGAAAGTGGCTGCTTCGTGGGATGTAACCACAGATTCAGTGGATCGTGCGCAGCAGCCAGACAGACTGGCGAACATGGTTAAATCGACTACAAATTGTCTGAAACGGATTTCGGGGGTCTAAATCCATTATTTCCATGGAGCACATTTTGGTCGTATGAAGGTGTATATTAGGGTTAAGACTTTTTTACAATCTTGTATTTTGATGAATTTTTACCTAAGATTAAATAAAATTTTAATTATAAGGTTATTCGATAAAAAAAGCTCAGACACAAAGTCATTTGAATTTTTATACCCTCAGCATTTATGCTAACGAAGGGTATATTGTAAATTTCAAATTTCCTTTACAATTACATAGAAAAAAAAAATTAAAAACTTTTTTGGCGAACACATCCGCCATTTTTGGTACATGGGTTACGAAAAAATCGTGGTTTCAAATCTGTTCGCGTTCACAAAATTGGATGCTGCACTCAAAAGTTATATGCGGTTTTACTCTCTTGTAAAGAAAAAATATTTAAAAATTCCTATTTTGTTGTAATAAGAGCATGTATGTATGAATCGTTAGCAGCATTTGATATCTATCCGTAGATGCTAAAATAGTTGCTAAATTTATTTTTATTTTCGCGGAAAATCAAAAAATATTGAAGAAATCTTGGAATAAATTTTATTTATTCTAAATCAGAGTCCAAAAAATCTCTAAAAAATAATTTAAAAATACGTACAGATTCTAGACAACGCGTAGAAAAATGTGAGACCAAAATTATAAAGATCGCGTTTATAACTTGCATATTACAGCAACAACAAAGAACGGAAACTTATTATTGGAAATTATTTTAAAAATATATTTTTGGTTAAATACGGAAAATTTGAAAAATAAATGTTGGGAGTTATTCTATTATTTCGCTAAATTTCGATCCAAATCCTGAAGTATTTTGCTTAAATTTCTACGATAAAAGTAATTAGTCATCGTGAAAGTATATTTGCTTTCTATGATAAGCAATAGAAATAAGAAGTAGATAGTATTATTGAAATTACAATCAAAGAAAAAAACATAGAAGTTAAAAACCGTATAATTCGCGAATTGGTTTAAATCTTTTGAGGTGCATGTGCTTTTTGGATACAGGGAGTCCATGTCTATCAATATGCATGGATTTTCCCATGTTTCATTCAGCGGCCAAAGTGTGCCATCAGTTGCATCTTACTATTCAAAAAACCTTCAAGTGGGCAAAAATTACGCGATGTGCATATGATTATAAGGTGCATCCGATTTCAATGGCCCCCTATTAAAAATATGTCAATATAAATTATTTTAGACAGATTCGTCAAGAACTGCGGATGTGCCACTGCATTCTATTTTGAGATAAATAGGGATATTACTCCTCAATCTTTGTAATTTGTGACACACCTTTTTGGCAAATATTATAATCACGTATTTATGTAAAAATAATCAAAGAAAATCGCGGTTCAATTCGCGGAATTGCCAAAATATATTTTTGCAGATTTTCCTACTTTCAAGGTATCTATATCCGGCGTTTTAGTGGATGGATTCGAACGCGGAAGGGCTTATTAGATCCCGCACGTAAAAAAAACTAAAATCATGCGGGGTTCAGGGGTACCTGTACGACAATTGTAAATTTTAAAGCCAAAAAATAGGTTTTCTCAGAAAATTTACGCACCAAATTTTCGCCTTTGGACTCCTATTACTAGGAAGCTGTACGGAGCACATCGAACGACGTGGAATAGCGAGTTCTACAATCCTATATACTAGTTTCGATTATTATCTAGTTGCACCCTCTAATTATAGGAAAAATTCGAAAAACACTGAAATCAAAATTGTTTAGTTCTTTCTTTGAGCACAGGTTCGAATTTTGCGTGGTTTGGCCAGAAATAAAAAAAGAACACAAAAAAACATGTTTACTTCAACACATTTTTCCCATTTTTTATATTACCACCAGCACAGCTTCCACGAAAATTATTTCTTATGGTCCATATTATGAGATCGTGGCTAAAACACTTCAATTAATATAAATATATTCATATTTTATAAAATATATTAACAGTTCGCAACTTATTTAATGGTGAACCTCAACTTCAACAATTGAAAAACTTTTTTGAATATTACCATATACACTTTCATACGGGCAAAATGTGCTCCATCGAAATAATGGATTTAGACCCCAAGTATGTTTGGACGAAATGTGTTTCAGACAATTTGGAGTCGATTGAGCAATGTCCGTCCGTCTGTCTGTCTGGCTGGCTGGTGCGCACGAACCAACCGATTCGGTTCAAAATTTGGTTTTCGTAATATTTATATCGGTCCACTCCTTCCGGTACCTCCCCCACAAAAGTTCGAAAATGATCGGAAAATTTGTGCGATAATCCTTGAAGGGAGTAAGCAATTTGGCCCATACTTTGTACATCGTGAAATTTCTACCAGACTTAAATGAGGTTCCAATATGGACTCAATCGGTCCACTCCTTTGGGTACCTCCCACACAAAATTTCGGAAAAGTTCGGTTTAGGACCTGCTCTCATATCGCTTTGATTTTTGTAGTAACAACTTGTATTCACTGTCCGCCATACGACGATACAAGTTTCAGCAGGGGCAAGTCCATACTTCCTTAGCAAATAGCCTGAAAGGTGCAAAAACCCCTATGACACCGTGTGTAGTAGTTTGTCCAAACATAGTTTAAGTTCGAAGATAAATCATATCGGTCCACTCCTTCAGGTACCTCCCTCACAAATGTTCAAAAATGTTCGTAAAAATTGTGCGCACGATAACTCTTGAAGGGAGTGACCGATGTAATCCATACTCTGCACATCCTAATATATCTGCCAGATATAGATCAGGTTCGAATATGGACTATATTTGTCTACTCCTTCTAGTACCTCCCACACAAAATTTCGGATAAGTTCACTTTAAGACCTGCTCTCAAATCACTTTTTGTTGAAGCGATTGGCATTCGCTACCTCTATTACGACGGTAAAAGTTATTTCAGGGGCAAGTCCATATTTCTTGGGAAAACAGCTCGAAAGGTGTAAAAAACCCCTATGCCACGATAACTCTCGAACTGTTCAACCGATTTGGTCCAACATTTGGTCTTCGTCATATTTTATCCAAACTTAGTTTCATGGGGCAATACCGGACCACAACTTCCGGTACTTCTCCCCCAATAAAATGTCACTAAAATGCTAGGACGATATCACTTGAATTGGTCAGCCAATTTGGTCCAAACTGTGGTTCTCCTAATATTTTGTCTAAATTTAGTTTAACTTCTAAAATGGCCCATATCGGTCCTCCCTAAGGGTACCTCCCCTACAAAAGTTCAACATTTGTGTCTAAGTGCAGTTAATTCCTAATCCGCATTTATGTCGGCAAGTTCAAACGTTCAAAAAGGGCCACAAAATTCTGAAGAGACCTAAATACATTCGATCTGTCCGTAAGTGAAAGTTTCACTTCACATTGGCTGAGGGTATACATATATCTGTCGGCAAAGCCGACTGACACTTTTTTACTTGTTGTATATTCTGTATATGCGAACAACCAATAAATAACGAATAAACAAAAACACAAAACATAGTTTTTTCTGAGCCAAAACAGGGTACATGTCGAAACTGACCATGAAAACGTACCATTTTTGCAGAACATGTCGGACGAAAAGGACATTAAAGGAAGCGAGTTACAAGGTCGAAATGCTCTACGAAAATAATCCTCATTCGATTTGACTGAAGACATGTCATCATATAAATAAGCTAAAACAACAGTTGACAAAGACATAACGCTAATTTCAGATGCCTTACAAGGTCTTCAGCAGAAACTTCATCATGCCATAACTCTGAAGTTCGACTCACGGCGGATCTGTCCTTCGGGATTCTTAATATACTCACCAAGCGCTTTCATCCCCAAAAGAAATTATCTCTGCCCCAAATGTTCACCTCCATGTTGTGTCACAGTGTAATAGGCAAAAGTCATTCATTCTGGCATCAGGAAATCATTTTTTGAGGATTTTTTTTTTCATTTCTTAAAATTTTTTCAAAAAAAAATTTTTCAAAGTAGTTTATGCGTCACCTTTTTTAATACTTAAATAGAATACACGTTATTTTAGTCATTAATAGGCAAAAATTCATTCATTCCCGCTTCAGGAAATCATTTTTAGAAAATTTTCTGACATAATGTCCCGAAAGCTCTAAAAATCCTACGTTGTCCAACTAAAATGTCTGATATGCACTTTAACTATTGCTTGGAGTTACTCCCAAAACTTATATCAAATTCCAATCTCGACAATACCTCCTCCACAGAAGTTCAATATTTTTGCGCTTTAAGGTCAATTTTCCAATCATGCCATAATTATACCCTCAGCATTTATGCTAACGAGGGTATATACACTTTCATACGGGCAAAATGTGCCTCATCGAAATAATGGTTTTAGACCCCAAGTATGTTTGGACGAAATGTGTTTTAGACAATTTTGAGTCGATTAAGCAATGTCAGTCCGTCTGTCTGTCTGGCTGGCTGGAGCGCACGATAACTCTCGAACGGATCAACCGATTCGTTCCAAAATTTGGCTTTCGCAATATTTCGTCCAAACTTAGTTTAAGTTCGAAGATGGGTTATATCGGTCCACTCCTTCCGATACCTCCCCAAAAAGTTTGAAAATGTTCGGAAAATTTGTGCGCCCAATTAATCTTGAAGGGAGTAACCGATTTGGTAACCGATGGGCTCAATCGGTTCACTCCTTCGGGTACCGCCTACACAAAATTCAGAGAAGTTCAGTTTAGGACCTGTTCTTGAATCGCTTCGTTTTTTGTTGTAGCAACTTGTATTCACTTCCCCCATACGACGGGACAAGTTTCATCAGGGGCAAATCCATACTTCCTGAGAAAATAGCCTGAAAGTTACAAAAAACACCTGTGATGGCGTGTGTAGTTGGTGAAGCTCAAGATAACTCTCGAAATGATCTGCCGATTCGGTCCATAATTTCGCCTTCGTAATATTTTGTGAAAATATAGTTTAAGTTCAAAGATAAGCCATATTGGTCCACTCCTTCAGGTACCTCCCCCACAAAAGTTCAAAACTATTAGGAAAAATTATGCGCACTATAACTCTTGAAGGGGATGGCCGATTTGCTCCATACTTTACACATCGTAATATATCTACCAGATATAGATCATGTCTGAATATGGACTGTATTTGTCCACTCCTTCGGGTACCTCCCACACAAAATTTCGGATAAATTCACTTTAATATCTGCTCTCGAATCACTTTGATTTTTGTTGAAGCAACTTGCATTCGATGTCTCCATTACGGAGGTAAAATCTTTATCAGGGGCAAGTCCATAATTTTTGAGAAAACAGCCCGAAAAGTGTAAAAAATCCCTATGTCACCATATGTAGTGGCTGGAGATCCACTTCCATAATGGTCAATGTCGATCCATTCCTTTAAGTATCTTCTCCGCAAAACTTTCGATCTTTAATCCTAATCAACATTTTTGTCGGTTCATACGCCCAAAATTTGTAAAACCCCCTAAATCATACGTTTTTTGGGAAAAAACTTGTTTCGATATACACAGGCTGAGGGTATATCTATGTCGGCAAAGCCGACACGGTGCTCTTGAAACAATTTTAAATGGAAGGTGCTTACACCTTGGAAGTTTTTGCGGATTCTGAAACTACAATGTTCATAGATGAGAAAAATCAAAAAACAAAAAAAATCGCCGGAGCGCTTTTTAAATAAATCGCGATTTAAGTTGACATTTTTAGGGGTTGTTTAGGTTTTCACGATTTTGCTTAGAAACCGCAAGTCCTATCAAAATGGCACTGAAGAAATGTTGGAGCTATGAAAATTCTCTACAAGATCGACCTTTATGGTATTATCGTAGTTTTTACCATTTTTGAGATATAGAAGTTCAAATTGGGACAATTCAAATTCAATTCAATTCTGTATCGCCCCCTTATAAAACAATGTCATGAAGGGTGCGCCTTAACTGACTTTTGATGAAAACCGCTTACACAAGGAAAGTTTTTGTGAATTCTGAAACAGCAGTATTCATAGATGAGAAAAATCCAAAAACAAGAAAAAATCGCTGTAGGGATTTTTAAATAAATCGCGGTCAAAATTCACATTTGTAGGTGTTTTTTAGGTTTTCACGATTTTGCTAGGAAGCCGCAAGTCCAATCGAAATGGAGCTAAAGAAAATGTTGTAGCTGTGAAAATTCTCTAGTGGGTTGACGTTTATCATTTGTTCCCAGCCTGTATCATTTTTGAGATAAAGAAGCTCAGTTTACATTTTTTGGTTTTTTTGTTAGGGTTTCGCGATTTTGCTTGAATACGGTAAGTCTTATCGATATGGGACCTGAGAAAATCTTAAAGCTGTGAAAATTCTCTACAAGACTAGCTTAAGTAACCTATCCTAAGTTGTAACATTTTCTTATATATGTGAGTTTAAGTTGGGAATTTGCAGTCATGACATTGTTTTATAAAGGGGCGATACAGAATTGGATTGAATTTGAATTGTCCCAATTTGAACTTCTATATCTCAAAAACGGTAAAACCGACGAGAATACCATAAAGGTCAATCTTGTAGAGAATTTTCATAGCTACAAAGTTATCTTTAGTCCCATTTTGATAGGACTTGCGGTTTCTAAGCATTATCGTGAAAACCTAAACAACCCCTAAAAATTTCAACTTAAATCGCGATTTATTTAAAAAGCGCTCCGTCGATTTTTTTTTGATTTTTGATTTTTCTCATCTATAAACATTGTAGTTTCAGAATCCGCAAAAACTTCCCAGGTGTAAGCACCTTCCACTTAAAATTGTTTCAAGAGCACCGTGCCGACTGATACTTTTTTACTTGTTTTGTAGGGAAGTTCATACGCCCGAAATTTTGAAATCACCCTAAATACATACGTTTTTTCGAGAAAAAAGTATTTTAATTCGCACAGTCTGAGGGTATATCTCGGTCGGCAAAGCCGACTGAAACGTTTTACTTGTTTTCAATATCGGAACACTTCTCGCATCACGTTGAAATATTCACAACGGGCCAACGGGGGAAACCAATATTTCCTGAGAAATGGTTCACGAAATGCGCCAAAATTTAGGGCTTCTCCTTCATACTCCACCCACACAAAAGGGCAATTGTTTTTAAAATGAGCGATCTGTGAAACATTTATTTGTCATTTAAACATTTAGTTTATTTATAGTAACTTTTCTAACAATCTGAAGAATTATTTGATATGTTGCCAAAAAATGGCTTGTATATTAAACTTGAAATGCAGAATAAAAATATTTTAAGGATATTATTGAAAATTAAAGAGTTTGCTCTCTTAAAAAATTTTACACATATGCATGCATTTACATATTTTTATTTTTTTGTATTAATTAAATTTACATTGCCGTGTTTCTTTATATCCATTATTTGAAACACTTTTCTTTCGCTCGAAGGAGTTTTATATACATAATCTCACAATTTTTTTTTACTATGTATTATTTTTAATTCATTTTCAATTAATTGTTTTAAATTTAACATTTTTACACCTTATCCACATTACAGTTTTGCTTCCATAGAATATATTTAAATTTAATTTATGTTTATTATAGTTTTTTTATTTTAAAATGTTTCTCGAACTTACACTGTGTTAAAATTATTTATTAATACACCTATTTGTAGAATTAAACTTATTCGTATAAACTGTTTTAATAACATTTTGATTTATCCTTTTTTCTCCTTAATTTATTTAAATGAAACGCCAACTTTTTGTTTAGTAGATTTTTCAAATGTTAACTTCCTTTAAACAAATGTTTTGCGTTCACAATTAGCTTTTTGGGAGTGCGACTACGTTCAACGACGCAAGTTAAAATGCGCGCGCGTTTTCAACCTTTTTTTAGTGAATAGAATTTCACACTCGCCAACAGACAGAATGTTGGCAAAAATTCGGAGTACGCTTTTATATCCTCAACGAGATATAGGCATCGACGAACTAACCAACCAACTAACTCGGCCCGACGACTATATTGGTAAGACACAACAAATACCAACAAAAGAAAAGAACAGCTGAACATTAAAACCAGCGAACCAACAGCACCACTGCTACAACTCAAAACAGTTAACAGCTTTATGATGAGAGTGTTTATCTTTGTTTAGCAAGCGGCTTAATCTCATAGAGGAGATAGAGAGCTGGCTTATTATTATTATTATTTTTTTTTTTGTTTTTTTTCAGTTAAATGATCAACAAAAGCCAAAAATAGATTAAGAACAAAGCTTGCTAGAACTACTACACACATCCAGTTATATGTATGTAAATGCGTTGAAGCCTATACCTGAAAGCCACGAATCTCCGACTAGCTACTTGTCTACATTATTATGTGTGGCAATGTCAAGTTTATAACAGATGGTTTTCTCGAAAGACTCTTTGCAATTTTTGGGGAAACCCGAACAAGCTCAAGGACACGATGGAACAAATTTTAATAAATATAATGCATATATTCTGTTGGGAATCGCTCCGATAAAATGGACTTACCTCAGCTTTTGTGCGGAAGTTTATTAAGGTGTGGCACTAAATATATATGGGGCACTAGCAAACCCTGGTCCGCGTTGCTGACCCGTCGTAATGAGTTTTAATGACAACTGTATATGGACTTTATGCTTGACAATTCAAAAATAAGTATTTTCTACCTCACTTCTTCGCTCCATTGTCTCTTACGGGCTATCGGATTTGTTTGCCCATTGATGCTGTTAAGGATTTATTATCGTCCATGTCCCCCGTCTTTATCCTAAAGCGATCTAATTATAAAAGTTTAAAAAAATGGTTTAGTCGAATTCTCCCGCTTATAGAGACTTATATAGGATGACGTACCGGATGAAAGATAAAAAGGAACGGTCCTGATCGGCTTTAAAATGGCAAAGTCCATGATTTATCTTGGTCCCTCTCTCATCCCAAGTGGACACTGACCTCCCCGTGGTGTCACCTGGGTTAGCTGCCTTTAATATCCATTAAAGGTAGTGAGCTAAAATGTGCCGCGCGTTCACCCATAAGAACGTAACCCGGGCGCCGGGTTAGTAACCCTCCCCTAGAAAAAAGCAGCCTACTATGAAAAAACGAAAGAAAAGAAAAACAAATCCCTCTAAAGTTGACGAACCCCGTAAACGTTTTAAGGACCATGATCTGCGACTCTCTTTGAGACTCGTACTCTTTATGGAGAAGGTGCAGTTTACGCACTGGCAGATGTACCTGAAAAGTTCAAGGCCGACATTCCCGCCATACAGGAAATACGATGGATTGGGAAAGGCGTTACAACAACACCTAAAGGTGACGCACTGTATTATAGCTGCCATGACGTAAAGTATGAGTTTGGTTGTGGATTCGTAGTTAGTCGGAGGTATAAACATCTGGTCTCCAGCTTCACCCCAGTGAATGAAAGACTTGCTGCAATTCGATTAAAAGCAAAATTCTTCAACATCAGCTTTATTTGCGCTCATGCTCACACTAAAGACAAGGACGAACAGACCGAAGAAATATTTTACGAGCGCCTAGAAAAACGTATGACCGCTGCCCAGCCATGACATTAAAATTATACCACGCGATTTTAATGCCAAAATTGGAAAGAAGAATATCTTTGGCCCAACAGTCGGGAAATTCTGTCTCCACAGTGAAACATCTGACAATGGTAGGAGGCTGATAGACTTTGCAGCTGCAAAAAACATGGTAGTTAGTAGTAGCAGATTTAAGCATATCGATATTCATAAGGGCACCTGGCTATCGCCAGATCAAAGAACAAGAAATCAAATTAATCACGTTGTAATAGATGGAAGACATGCATCAAGCGTGTTGGATGTACGATCGTTCCGAGGTGCAAACATAGACTAGGACCACTACCTTGTTGCAGCAAAGGTACGTACCAGATTAAACGTAGCAAACAAAGTGCGAACAGACACAACACGGAAGTTGGACATCGGTAAGCTGCAATCACAACAGATAACCACAGCATATTCCACTCAACTGGCCCAACTGCTTAATCAAAGCACTCCTCGTCCCGATAACATATCAGGACCGTGGGAAAACATTGCCCACTCCACGCAAACAGCCGCAAAATCTGTACTTGGATACCAGAGACCTCCACCAAGGAATCCATGGTATGACCAGGAGTGTCGTGCTGCTACCGAAGAGAAAAATGCGGCATATAGGGCAAAGTGCGGCATTAGCAAAGCGTAGCGCACGAGGGAGGTATCGGGAGAAAAGGAGAGAGGAGAAACGTCCTTTCCGCAGAAAAAAGAGAGAGGTGGAAAAGAGGGGGGAGTGTGAACAAATCGAGATGTACAGGAGACAGAATGAAGTTCGAAAATTCTACCAAAGAGTGAAACATCAAACTGATGGCTTTGGAACTGGCACATCCTCCTGTAGAGATCAGCAAAAGGTAATCTGGTAACTGATACAGATAGTGTGCTAAGGATATGGAAAGATCATTTTTACAAACTGTTGGTATCCCATAGTAGCGAAGTCGACGAAGATACCACAGATCCAATCCCAGAAGATGCTATTGAATGTATACCGCCCAGCCAAGATGAGGTAAAGACAGCAATAAATCGGCTGATGGCTTACCAGCCGAGCTGTTCAAAACCGGAGGCGACACGCTGATAAGGTGTATTCATCAGCTAGTTAGCACCATCTGGCAGGAAGAACGAGTACCCGACGATTGGAACCTGAGTATCCTGTGTCCCGTCCGTAAGAAAGGAGGTAAGACTTTATGCTCCAACTATAGGCACATAAGTCTTCTCTCTATAGCCTACAAGTTGGTGTCAGGGTTATTGTGCGAACGACTAAAGCCCATGGTAAACGAAATAATTGGACCATACCAATTCGGCTTTAGACCTGGCAAGTCCACCATTGGCCAAAAATTTACCCTGCGGCAAATCCTGGAGAAGACCCAAGAGATGCTGATCGACACCTACCACCTTTTTGTCGATTATAAAGCATCCTTCGACAGCCCGCGATACCAAATTTAGCCATGTCTAAATTTGGTATCGCCGCAAAGCTCATTCGGCTTTGTAAAATGTCTCTAACTGACACAAGATCTTCAGTTAAAATAGGAAAAAACCTCTCCGAAGAGTTTTGTACCAAAAGAGGTTTCAGACAAGGAGACAGCCTTTCGTGTGATCTTTTCAACATCCTGCTAAAAAGGCTATACGAGAGACAAACGTCAAAAGAAGTGGCACAATCTACACCAATAGTCACATGTTACTTGCTTATGCTGATGATATAGACATCATGGGACGATCAGTAAAAGAAGTAACGGATACCTTTATGAAGGTCGAAGGAGAATCTGCAAAAATGGGTCTGGCGGTAAACGGCGAGAAGACACCAAGTTGATGGTGTCGACGCGCAATGCGTCCATTGAGATCGGACCAACTGTTGAAGTTGGTTCCCATAATTTTGATGTAGTAAAAGACTTCGTATACCTCGGCACCACCGTAAACACAACAGACGACATCAGTTGTGAAATAAAAAGAATTGTATTGGCCAACAGATGCTACTTTGGCTTAAGTAAGCAGTTTAAAAACGAAGCCACATCTCGTCAAACAAAAATAACGCTCTACAAAACACTAATACTACCCGTGCTGATGTATGGTTCCAAAGCCTGGATACTTGTGCAAGCAGATAAGGCAGTGCTTGGCGCGTTTGAGAGAAAAATTCTTCGAAAGATCTACGGACCAATCTGTGTTGACGGTGAATATCGACGTCGTATAAACCACGAGCTGTATCTGCTATACAACGACATCAGTACAGATAAACGTATCGAGATGCAGCGATTGCATTGGCTAAGCCATATAATAAGAATGAGCGATGATGAACCCGCTAAAAAGGCGTATAAATTCGAGGCACATGGTGGTGCACGCAGAATTGCGCCATCAAACAAGTGGATGAAGAGATGACAAGGCGCGGTATTCCAGAAAGCGAAGCACAGAACAGAGAGAATTGGAGATCTTTTCTTAGTTCGGTCTATGGAACAAATGTTCTGTAATGGGCCAGCTAAGTAAGTAAGTAGAGACTTATATGTTTTAGTTTTTCATGGCTGATGGACCGTTGAACCTCACCATTTAAGGAAGTTTGTAGATATATCATTTTTCTAAACGGGGCGCAACCACCTTTGTCTAGAAAATTAATTTGCAAGTCGATGCACTCATAAATTATCAAATATAGGGATTATGAAAACATCCCGCAATTCGTCTACATATAGCTATATACACAATATATAGCATTTTGGACCACGGGACATTCCTGAAAATTTTCTGAAAATTGCATAAAATTAGGTTTAGTAGTTTTGGAAAAATAATGTATTGAATAGAGTGGGCGTTGTCATCAGTTTTCAAAATATAACATACTTAAAAATTTGGGCGTGATCCGGTATTTTGGATCCAAATATGTACCTAGGGTTCACACAACCCCACTGCCGCCCAAAATTTAAGCTGAAACCGATATAATCTTAAGTTTGTCTTATACATATAGCGTTTAAAAGAAAGACATTGGGAAGGTACCCAACCTCCTCCGAAATTCATAAAATATACATAACAACGGTAAACATTGAGCTTTTGCTGCAAGATTTGACGGAAATCGGTTCAGTAATATTGGAGATATAAATTTTAAAACAAGTAAAAAGTATCAGTAGGCTTTGCCGACAGAGATATACCCTCAGCCTATGTGAATTAAAACTTTCATCTACGGAAAGATTGAATGTATTTAGGGTATCTTGTGACCCTTTTAGTTGGATATTTGAACTTGCCGACAAAAATGTGGATTAGGATTTAAGATAAAAAGCGTTGCGAAGGAGGTACTTAAACGAATGGAAAAATATGACTTCAAAAATAAAATCTACTTCCATAATGGACTATTATGGAAGTAGATCTTAAAATAAAATCCACTTCCATATTGGACTATTATGGAAGTGGATCTTATTTTTGAAGTCATATTTTTTTGATAGATATCCCGCCCACTAGTCATTTCAGTGAGTCATCGTATTACTTTTGGACCAGTATGCCAGAAAGCATAAACATGGAGAACATATATAATATATATTTCCAAGGGACCTTCGAACTGCATTTATACACAAATGTTGAACAGGTCAATTTTAGATGTTAACCTAAATTTAGACAATATATTAGGAAATCCAAAGTTTGGACCAAATTGGTTCAAGAGATATCGTGCATAAAATTTTAGTGATATTTTTTGAATATTGGGGGTAAGTACCGGAACTGAAACTAAGTTTGGACAAAACATGAAGAAGGCCAAATTTTGGACCAAATCGATTGGTCAGGTCGAGATTTATCGTGCTCTCCAGTCACTACATATGATGCCATTGGGGTTTTTACACCTTTCGGGCCATTTCCTCAAGAAGTATGGACTTGCCCCTAGAAAAACTTTTACCGTCGTAATTCAGGCAGCGAATGTAAGTTGCTTCAACACAAATCAACGTGAATTTGCCCGAAATTTTGTGGGGGAGGTACCTGAAGGAGTGGACCGATAGAGCTCATCTTCGAACTTAAACTAAGTTTAGACAAAATATTATTAACGCCAAATTTTGAACCGAATCGGCAAATGCGATCGAGAGTTATCTTGCGCTACAACCACTACACACGGTGTCATCGGGAATTTATGCAACTTTCAGGCTATTTGTTCAGAAAGTGTGAACTGTATGGCATGGTGGGCAGTGAATACATGTTGTCACAACAAAAATCAAAACGATTCGAGAGCAGCTCCTAAACTGAACTTTTCCGAAATTTTGTGTGGGAGGTATCCGCAGGAGTGAACCGATTGAGTCCATTTTGAAACCTTATATAAGTATGGCAGAAATTTCACAATATACAAAGTATGGACCAAATCGGCTACACCCTTTAAGAGTTATCGTGCGCACAAATTTTCAGAACATTTTCAAACTTTTTTGGGGGAGGTAACGGAAGGAGTGGAGCGATATAACCCATCTTCGAACTTAAACTAAGTTTGGACAAAATATTACGAAAGCCAAATTTTGGACCGAATCGCCCCAAAGAAGTGCTTCATTGTAGATTAATTCGTAAATTTTTAAACCGATACATGCGTAGTTCTTGCAAATATAGCGTTTATATTTTAAAAATATCGCATAGGGGAGATACCCCGCCCCCTCTAGAATTCAATAAAATATGTAGCCTGTGTTCGTGGGTCATCCCTGTACATTCCCTGACAATTTGAGAAAAATCGGCTGAGTAGTTTTTGCAGAAAAACTTTAAATTGAAAATTTCCATAAAAACCTAAGTTGGGTTATGACGGCATTTGATTTGTATTCAAAGGGAAGTACCCCGCCGCCTATGAATTTTACAAGAGAGCGCGCAGCTAGGTGAGAGTGTATAAAATTCTAAGAATTTGCTATAAAATAAAGAAATAAAAACATAAGTTTCGAACATTTCTGCGGTAATTCACGAGACGGAAATTTTTAATGGAGTACAGTTAGAGTCCATGTCGAAAGCTTAACTAGTGATGGGAAGTCAACATAAAAAACCTTTAGGATGATGAAGCAAAATCAGATGCGCTTGGATTAATTGGAGAACGGAGAAAGTAAACTCAAATGTGATTGAATTTAATGGAAACTTTTTGTAATTTGTGTTTATATAATAAAGTTCTTGGCTTGCATTTTTATTGCATCCTAAGACTGACTAAAAATGCAATCCGAAGAGTGCCTTTAAATTCAATCCAAAACAGCTGTGATTTGGATCGAAAATGGAGTGCATCCTAGTTGTGGAATGCAAACTTTTTGCTGGGTTTGTGATTCATCGCCCAGCACTCCAATTTCGATCCAAATCACGGCTTTTGATGCAGTGCTTTGGATTGAATTTAAATGCATTTTTCGGATTGTGTTTTTAATTAGTCTAAAGATGCAATCAAAATGTAAGCCATTGCGAAATATCCCAGAATAAATAAAATGCATTTATTATTTGTGTAAAACAAGAATACAAAGATCTTTATTATATAAACACAAATTAACAAAAGTTTTCATTAAAATTAAATTAATGCAAGCGCATCTGATTTTGCTTCATCATGCTAAAGATGTTTTATGTTGCCTTCCCATCACTAGTTCAGATTTCGGCAAGGACTCCAACTCCACTAAATTAAAAATGTCCGTGTCGTGAATTACCCCAAAAATGTTCGCAACTTAAGTTGTTATTTCTTTATTTTATAGCAAATTCTTAGAAATTTATACACTCTTGTTTTGTTTTTAGATGAAATGATTTCGCCAGCGGCGGGTGGTAATTAGCAAACTGGCTTTTAGCAAGTGCTTACAAAATGTATCCAACGGAGTGCATTTTTCATAACTCATACATCTGATTTTCGATGTAGTGAAAAACGGGCTTTCTTGGCTTTCAAACGAAATTAAGCGTCGAGTGGAGATGGCCAGAAACGCCTTTTTTAAATACAAAAACACACTTACCAACCACGAAATAAGTCTCGCAACCAAGATTAGATTTGTAAAATGCTATATTTGGTCTATATTACTATATGCTGTAGAAACTTGGACCTCAAAAGTGCAGATCAAAAAAAAAAAATTTGAAGCTTTTGAAATATGGGTCTATCGAAGAATTCTAAAGGTGCCCTATACATCGCACACTTCAAACCAAGAAATTCTAAGACTTATGCATCTCGACAGACAACTCTTCCACACTGTCAAATCAAGAAAAACCGCATACCTTGGACACTTGATGAGGAATTGGATGGTTGAGCAAGGTGCTGCTGCCACTACCAGTACTGTAGGAGGCGGAGGACTTAAAGGCGTAATAGCTGGCGGATAACAGGTGGCATTGAAATCTGTATAACCTATGACATATATGTCAAAACTCAGTTGCAGTTGTATGAGAAGGTATGTTGACAATAAATTGATTGGTACACATTTCTAAGTACTTGCCCTAAATGGTTTTAAGGAACGCGAAAGAAATTCAAAGGCATCGTGGATTGTGTCCGACAGACGGTCAGTCAAAGGGCTATTAGCGGTTATTATCGGGGTCTAAGCGTTCTAATATACAGAAGCATACCCAAATCGGCAGCTAGGTTTGTATGTAACATTTTTTGGCTTTTGATGTAAATATTCGCAATGGTTCATAGATTTGGAGCCTTCGAAAACCTCAAAAATGTCATGAACAATGAGCAAGGACAATTAAATAGCAGTGCCGGAGTGTGTGAAGCTATCTTTGCTGTAACTCCAATGGAAACCATCAAAGTTAAATTTATAAATAATCCTCAATACAAAGGTTTTGCCCATTGGGTTGGATGCATTATAAAGGCAGCAGGTAAGTGAGATATGAAGTATACCTTCTTACATATGGATATAAATTCGTCATATGTTATTACAGGCATTGGTGGCATTTACAAGGGTTTGACAGCTACTGTTCTTAAGCAAGGCTCCAATCAAGCTATCCGCTTTTATGTTCTCCTGTCGCTTAAAGACTTTATACGGGAAATAACAACAATAAGTCAGTACCAAAACCTCTTGTGGGTATTTTTGGTGCCATTGCTGGCGCTGCTTCGGTTTTCTTTACACATCACAGTTTACCAGAAAACCAGAAATGCACAAACGCATATCAGAGATGGGCGACAGTGATGTCACTGCAATGTCCTTGCACATTTGGTCAGATTTAAATATGCGGAGACAGTATATAAAACTTGCTTTACATTTTATAAACAAACAACAAGTGAGCAAAGGCTATAGTCGGGACGGGGCCGACCATGTGATACCCTACACCACTACCCCTGTGCATAAGCTTTTCACTGGTAAACATTTATTTTAGGGAACATAATCCGACTTCCAACAAACATATTTTGGTTTTTAATCAAAAAAATATGCCTCTTTCTCTCTGGGACCCACATAAGCAACCAAAATTTTGTGACCATCCGATCAAAATTTCGACCTGTAGAATGGAAGAATTGGATGCATTACCGACTATTGTGGTATATCCCTTGTTTGACCACCTTCGCCAACCTACTTTACACTAATGTACAGGTAATATTTTCTTCTTCCATTGACAGGCTTTGCCGTTGAAATAACCCTACTAGAAATCGATATATTCACAAAGAATACAATTTTAAATTTGTCTCCACATGAGTTTTTCCCCATTCCGATCCTCAAATATTATCCGACTATCACCAAAATCAATAGGCATCTTCCTCGGTGGGGCCCCATCAACCCCCATATATTTTATAATATATTTCGCGATATCTCGGTTGTTTGCCCACTTACTCCAACATACTTTACGTCAATGTAAAGGACATATTTTCTTCTTCCATTGGCGGGCTTTCCTTTTGGAATACTTCTACTAGAAGCGGAAATATTCTCATAAGAAAAAAAACGTTGACTTTTCTCCACATAAGCTTTTCGCTTATTCCGTCTCCTGACTATTATCCGACCATAACCAAAATAAATAGGCTTCTTCCTCTGTGGGACCCGCATAAAATTCCAAAAACTTCGTGACGATCCGATCAAAATTGCGACCTGCAGCGTGGTTACAAAAAATCGGAAAATGGGATGCATTAACGACTATTGTGATATCTCTGTTGTTTGAGCAGCTACGACAACCTACTTTACATCATTGTAAAGGTAATATTTTCTACTTTCCTTGTCAGGTTTTGCTTTTGTTACACCTCTTAAACAAGCAGAGATATTGGCTTTGAAATAAAACGTTGGCCATTCTCCAAATAAGTTTTTGCCCATTCCGACCCCTTAATGTTGTCCGACCATCATTAAAATCAGTAGGCTTCTTCCTCTATGTGACCCCCATTAACCCCCAAAACTTCGTGACGATCCGATCAAAATTGCGACCTGTGGCGTGATTACAAAAAAATCGGAAAATGGGATGCATTATCGGCTATTGCCATATCTCTGCTATTTTACCACCTTTCATCGTTGTAAAGGTGATATTTTCTACTTTCCTTGCCAGGTTTTGCTTTTCATATACCTCTTAAAGAAACAGAGATATTGACTTTGAAATAAAATGTAGACTTTTCTCCAAATAAGTTTTTTGCCCATTCCGACCCCTAAATATTATCCGACCATCGCCAAAATCAATAGGCTTCTTCCTCTATGAGACCCCTATTAACCCTCAAAATTTCGTGACGATTCGATCAAAATTGGGACCTGTAGCGTGATTTCCAAAAAATGGATAAATGGGATGTATTACTGACTATTGCGATATCTCCGTTATTTGGTTACCTACGCCGACCTAGTTTACGTCATTGTAAAGACGGGATCTTCTACTTTCATAGGCAGGCTTTGCTTTTGGAAAATTTTTAACCAAAGCTGTGATATTTGTCAATATAATTAAAATCGCAAAAATTAAAATTGGGGGTTTATTTGCTACTATTGTGATATCTTCGTTGTTTGATCACCTACGAGCACCTACTTTACATCAGTAGAAAGGTGATATTTTCTACTTTCATTGTCATGTTTTGCTTTTGGTATCCCCATGTAGAAACTGAGATATTCGCTTTGGAAAAAAACGTTGTCTTTTTATCCACCTAAGTTTTTTGCCCTTTCCGACCCCTAAATATTATCCGACCATCGCCAAAATCAATAGGCTTCTTCCTCTATGAGACCCCTATTAACCCTCAAAATTTCGTGACGATTCGATCAAAATTGGGACCTGTAGCGTGATTACAAGGTTTAGATGGACAGACGGACAGACGGACGGACGGACGGACTGACGGACGGACACACATAGCCAGATCGACTCAGCTCGTCGAGACATTCATTTTGGTATATATAAGTATGGGTCTACGACCATTATTTCGATGCGTTACAAACTTTTTGGCCAAAACCAACTTATAATACCCTCCCCACATAGTGGTGTAGGGTATAACAATTAGTTGAAATAGTTTTGCCATAATTCCCATGGATATTGATGAATATAAAGTCGAGATTTTAAAACAATATTTAAGTAATGTTTTGGAAAAAATCAATTTGAATATCAACAAACACAACTCCTTGGTTTGTGTCATGCCCAATGAAGACATTATCCATCAGCGCCAGCTCCTTGTTTCACAAAGTTTTGGATTCAATTTGGGCATAAGTTGAATATACGGACTGGATTCGGATCGATGAAAAAAAATTTCGATTTAAAGGAAAATTCTGTTCGCGTTAGCCGAGATTTGTCCCTGTCCATAGGAGAAAGTCTTAAATCCCCGGCCGAAGGCCGGCTATATATGAAAAAAATTCGATATAAACTAAACTTATCGTCAAAACCAAGGTAATTTTTGAACTTTCGGAGCCTATATCTCGGGAAGTATGGACTTCCTGCCCATGATATATATATATTGGCGTGATCAGCACTGCAAGCCCTACCTGTGATAAAAATTTCAGATCGATCCGAATCCAGTCCAAACATTCATCCTGGTCCTCAATTTGTCCGCCAACAAAGGAAGCAAACACGTTGTATTTTATTGAAAATAAAAAGAAAATGAAACAAAAAAGTATTTTCCACTTTACAAATTTGTCCATAAAACAATAAAATTTGACTATGTTATTTCCACAATAAAATTGTTTTTATTGTTCACAAACATAAATCAACAACAAATTAAAAACAGATGATTGAGGAAGAAGTTGCTGCTAGAAGAAATTTGTCCAGCAGGCATTTGCAAGCTCTCAGTGAAAGAACTGTCAAAATATCTCTCTCGAATCGCTCTCTTTTGCTGGTTTTTTGTGTTAACAGACGAACAGACGACTCGAATTAAGATTTCATACTTTCGTAATAAGTCGAATTAAGATTTCGTAATAAGTCGAATTTCATAATAAGTCGAATTAAGATTTCGTAATAAGTCGAATTTCATAATAAGTCGAATTAAGATTTCGTAATAAGTCGAATTCATAATAAGATTTCGTAATAAGTCAAATTAAGATTTCGTAATAAGTCGAATTTCACTCACTATGTATCTATAGGTCTGTTCGATAACTTCACATGTAAAAAATATTTGCAAGTTCTTGCGAGTACTTGCAACTGCTTCTCCTTTCACTTTTATTGAACAAGTTTGTTATCAAACAGCATTTTGTAAAAGGTTGTGCAAATTTGTACAAACTTTTGTGTTATCGAACAGACCTTATGTCATGGATAGGCAATATCCGCTTACTGAGAGCAAGTGAGCATATTTCAATGCATTTTACATTGAAGTTTTCGCTCACTTGCTCTCAGTAAGCGCACATTACCTATCCATGATCTATGCATACGTACGTTCATGGCCTAATTATTCAGGTACAAAAACAAAGGTTTGAGGCGAATTTCTTTATTGCCAATTAAGGTAGATGCATACATAACATTTTCCGAGAAAGAGTTGTTGACGCAGTTATTTTTGTTTGACGAAACAGAAAATACCAGCTGATCGATCTTTTACTGCCAAAATAAGTTATTGTAAATTAAATTCTAATGCAAAATACAACAAATGTCGACAAATGTGCGACTTTTGATGCAGCATCACCACGTTTTGGTATAGCCCCCATATAACGGTGCCCCTCATTTACGGTATTTTGACGTTTTTAGCTAAATTTTCAGACCAATGTAGCTATAATTTGACATTTAAAGTTCTTAAATGTCAATAAACTTATGTAACAAAAGTTGTGGACATAGGTCCACGTTTTGGTATAGCCCCCATATAACGGTACCCCCGATTTACGGCATTTTGACGTTTTAAGTCACATTTCTAGACCGAATTAGTTATAATATTACCGATTTTCGGTATTTTGAGGATTCTAGCTAAAATTTTTAACCGAATTAGAAGTTATTTGACATTAAAGGCTCAAAAACTATCAACATAGGTCCATGTTTTATTAAAACACCTCCCAATTTATATCCCACCAAAAATTGTCAACATACATACTTATATATAGGCACCATAAAAAAGGGCCTCCCGAATGAAGCATTGTATGTACATTATCTGACATTTTAACGTTCATGGTGGAGGGTATGAAATGCTTCTTTACTTGTTTTATTTTATTTTATTATTTATAATGTGATAAAAATTAAAGGACTAAACTTCCTCTTTTATTTGATAAGTATGTTGTTAGTTTTTTATTAAAAATTGAATTTTTGAATTGCTTGTGTTCCAAATATGTTTATAAAACATTAAAATGCGAATTGCAAAAAAAGAATTTTTTTAAAGTTTTTGCATCGAAATCATAACTTCACATATCCAACTTCGAAAATTTTATGCTGAGAATGTAACAAACGGCATTAAAGCAAATTTAACGAACACATTGGTTTTGTGTTAAATTTTAAGCGTAATAAAAGTTACTAATATCTACCACTTTCATATTGAACGAAATTCAATTCGGTGCATTTTTCTTGACATATAAATTGAAATTTTTCCCTTATCATAGTTGAATAATTTAGATTTAAATTATTGTTTGTTAACAATGGGTTAACACATTTGAGTCCTTAAAGGGTTAACCTCGTTTAGATCTGTCAACGTCACTGTCAACAGATTTCAACGACTGGCGAATGGCGCCAAAGCCGCCACCTTCCTTCATGTTATGATCGTTGACATTTACTTATTCTCGTCTCTTCTATCTCACGATACGAAGTCCACGCCAGTATTGGTAAAAGGCCGATTAAGAGTTGTTCTCTCTGGGGGAAGGGCAGCCATAAATTGATTACAAGCCCGTTTCTTCAACAAAAGGCACACTTTGCAACGCCGAACAACCAACCGAACCAAATTTTTCATACGAGGAATCCAATATTCCAATCTCAAAGTTCGCATCATTAACTGAATATCACCATGAACACATTTTTGGTGAATATATTCTACCAACCGTAGAGCAAAGACACTCCTATAGGGGACAATAATAGGATTACGTTCCGAAGGTGCAAGTGTAGGCGAATATACCAGTCTACCATTCATTCGCATGACGCCATTGTCATCTACGAAAGGATTTAAAGGAGCCAACAAACTCTTACTATCTAACGGCTTCTTGTCTAACAAATTCTTATAATCGTTGGCGAAATATATTTTTTGAGCCGTAATTGCACAATAATTACGTGCGTCAATAATATCTGCCGAAGAAATGCGTGTAGAAGGATAGTAGTAATGGTTTCTATACCGGGGATGCGTTTGACGAATGAATCTAAACGCGTATACAATGAAGTGAAGAGCTCTACGCAAACAAGAAAAATCTTCCAAAATCTCTTTAAATGTCGACGGAAAAAAAGAGAAGTGACATTTAACCGGGCGCATTTCCATTTCAGTACTAATCGGAGCCAGATCACGAATAGACCATTCCGATTTAGTTTTACCTAGCCAACTAGGGCCGTTCCACCATAGGGGGGAGGCAGACAATTCTACCGGAGACAAACCACGACTTCCTAAATCCGCGGGGTTCTCTTCTGATTTGACATGGTACCAATTGTAATTGCCAACATTTTCTTGGATTCGACACACCCTATTGGCTACAAAAGTCGTCCAAGTAGAGGGGGTTCTTTTCAACCAAGCAAGAACTATCGTCGAATCTGTCCAACAATAAATTTGATTAAATTCCAGATCTATTTCCCGCACAATAGTTTTTAATAGATCTGATGCTAAGACTGCTCCACAAAGTTCCAAGCGAGGCAGCGAAATTGATTTTAACGGGGCGACTTTTGTTTTGCACGATAGCAAATTAACGAAAATGTTTCCATCTGGGGACTCAACACGTATATAGACTACCCCCGCGTATGCCTTTTCCGAGGCATCGGAAAAGGCATGAAGTTCAGCAGAAAATCCTGGAACATATTGAACCCATCTAGGTATCCTAATCGAGTTAACATGGGGATATGTTTCAACAAAACTTCTCCATTCAGCCTCAGTAGCTGCCAGAAGTGGATCATCCCAACCAATGTTGTCCAGCCAAATCTTCTGCATGATCATTTTCGCCCTAACAATCACAGGGGCCAACCATCCGACGGGGTCAAACAATTTTGCAATTGCCGAAAGAACTTCCCTTTTAGTGAAGTGTTTATTAACAATAGGACTCACTTCGAAGAAGAAACAATCTAAACGCGCATTCCACCTAATGCCCAAGGGTTTAGAACTACTAGCTTCTACAAACGATAAAAGTTGAGCATCTACCAAATGCTCAGGGGGGAAACGATTCAAAATAGCTCTACTATTCGCTGTCCATTTTCTCAGCTCGAACTTTGCCGACGATAGTGCCCTAATCAACTGGTCCCTAGCTGCCAATGCAGTCTCGATGTCGTGAGCTCCGGCTAAAACGTCATCAACGTACATACATTTTCGCAATATATGTGCCGCGAGGGGAAACTCTGACTCAGTATCATCTGCCAGTTGAAGAAGCGTCCTAATCGCTAAGTATGGTGCACAATTTACACCGAACGTCACTGTCTGTAGTTCATAGTCTTGGACTTGTTTTGTTGTTGAATCCCGATACAAGATTCTCTGAAGAGGCGAATACTTTGAGTCCACACGAACTTGCCTATACATTTGAGTAATGTCCGAGTTAAACACGAATTTGAAGATACGCCAACGGAGGATCAAAAGAACTAAATCTTGCTGTAACGTTGGACCTACGTGCAATATGTCGTTAAGACTCTGCCCATTCGAAGTTTTATTTGAGGCATTAAACACTACTCTAAGTTTCGTGGTCGGTTTTTCAAGGTTTATCACGGGGTGATGGGGTAGATAACAAGAAAGGACATCCATTGAAGTATTTGCGGATACCGGTCTCATGTGGTCAAGTTCCAAATATTCCGATAATACTTGGTCGTAAACTAGTTTTATTTCAGGCTTTTTCATTAGAGAATTCTCGTTCCGAAAATATTGTTTGAGGACGTTTGTGCGGGACTCTCCCAAGTACCCGATAGCGCTAATCTCAGATTTAATCGGCAGCGTAACAATATACCTACCCTCTGAGTCCCTACGAGTAGTTCGGACGTAATTCTCCTCACAAAAACGGTCCGATGGGGATAATATTTTGCGTTTGGGAGTCTCCTCGATTTCCCAGAATCTCAAAAGGGTCTGGTTGATTTTGTCTTCCTCTGCTACCTCAACAGTAGTGGCAAAAGTTCGAACTTGTGCTGCAGGGACAGGACCCGTAACAAGCCAGCCAAATACAGTATTTTGAGCCAGTAGTGCTCCAGACAAAATGGGACGTCAACCATCTAGCAATATTTTGGGATACAGATCAGCACCTAACAGCAAATCGACAGGACGAGATTCAAAAAGGTTAACATCTGCCAAGCGAAGATCGGGAATTTGCGACCTTAAGTCAGAATTAACCATAAAAGAGGGGAGATTTCCTGAAATGGTACGCAAAACTAAAACGTTGGTTTCTAATTCCAGAGAAGGGTCGAAGGGACTGCTAATTTGAATACGACAAGCTTTACTAGCAGTGGCCGAGAGTGAACAACTAACTCCTGAAATTACAGCATTCGCAGAACGAACAGGAAGCTTCAAACGAGTTTGGAGTCGCTCGGAAATAAAAGAGGACTCTGAAGCAGGATCTATCAACGCCCTAGCAGGGTACGAAACACCTAGATGAACAATATTCACCATTGCGGTACCCAAAAGTACAGCTTTGTTCTGCGCGGCGTGAAACACTTGTCGGGGCAAGCAACCAGCGGACGTGGATGGTGCGCAATTTTCCGAATTAGGGGGGACAGTCGAAGAAGTAGTACTAGAATTTTGGGGGACATGGCTAGTCACGGTGGAACTTCGAGTTGAATTATTCGATGTAATATCCTCCCGATGCAACAAAGTATGGTGGGTCTTATTACACTTCGAACACCGACGTTTGCTATCACAATTCTTTACTTCATGATCGTTCCTAAGACAATTAATACAAAGATGATGACGTTTCATCACTTTGTACCGATCTGCGGGTTTAAGACTCTTAAAGCGGGGACAGTCATACAATTTATGACGCTGATTTTGACAAATTATACAATTTGAACCTTTCGAAGCGCGGGGAGAACGCGGCGGCTCTGAAACTCTGGTATTCGAATGATGCGCTTGAACTTTACTATTATTTGACCGCTTAGACTGATCTGTACCACGCATATCATGAAGGCACATGAGTGTACGAATTCGCTCAGTGAGAAAGGTATCCAAGTCTTTCCATGACGAAAGAGAGGATTTATCTTTAACACTCTGCTCCCAAAGAGTCTGAGTGATTTTTGGCAATCTCTGGAGACACAAAAATACTAATATCGGATCCCAATTTTCTGTGTTGACATCATACACGGACATCGACGATAGGCATCCGTTGATACCACGTTGGATCGACTTTAATCCCGAACTAGTCTCACTATAGAGGACCGGAATATCAAACAAAACTTTCAATTGGTTGTGAACCAGAAGCCGGGGATTATCATAAGTTTCGACTAGTGCCTTCCACGCGAGCTCGAAACTACGATTAATTAAGGGGAACCTCGATACAATCTCGCGAGCTTCACCAGAAGTCTTCCTAACGAGATGACAAAGTTTTTCTACGTCGGTAAGACGACCATTAACAATATATATAGCCGTAAACAAATCCCTAAAGGTTGGCCACGAATGGAAATCGCCTTCAAAAATGTCCGTATCGCATGGCGGTAGGGCAAGGTTGTGGACACAATCCAAATGAGAAACCTCATCCATAGTCCTAAAACTGGCACTATTATTTCTCGCCATAGAGGAAAGCGGAGTTTCTATCTGCGAATGATTTTCGCGAGAAGCATGAGTCGAAGAACTCAAATTGTTGTGCGTTGCTTGCGGGTTTTCTTTAGGCGACTTAGCTAAATTCTCTCCTGGCGTTTCTATCAACGAAGCAACCGAACCACAAATACTACCATTAATAGAGGAGGTACGATATTTCTTAAATTGCCCTAGTTTCCTATTAATTGCTGACTGGCAGTCGACATAAATTTGAAATGACGAATTGTACTTCTGATCGACCGCATCGATAACCTCTTTCGTCGTCTCTACTGACGACATCATAAAATCACAGCACCTTTCAAATTTTTCCTGTGCTTGTGTCCAAAGTTTTTCTAATGCACTAAGATGAGACTGTAGCGCATGAATATAAAGCTGCTCATCACGCATCGTATTGAAACGAGCATTAAACTGGATGACCGCATCCGAAGTTCTAGTGAACATATCTATTGGGGTGAATGGCATTTTGAACAAGTTTCCCGAAATCTGTACTACAACAAGCAAGAAGGGAAGGACTAAAACACGATTTGCTCTTATAATGTATCCAAAAACCAAGAATTAAACTGATTCTACTTCGCACGATATACGAAGAAACCACAAAAGGATCAAAAAGTTATCCACAAACTCCAAAAGTTTCAAAAAATTGACCGAATTTTTCAAAGGTCCAAGAAAAACACCAAAAGCTTCCGAAAATCTAACGAAACCGCACTATAGGGCCAAAGAAATCGAAAATGTTCGCGAAATAAATGCCTTGAACCTCTCACACAATAGTGAAATATCAAAAAATTGGTCTATAATCACCAAAATTATAATCTGCGATGAGATATTTAGCAACCAAATGCAAAGATAAGACGCAAAATATGTGAAAATTTTCGAATAAATAATAAAGATTTCAAATATATTCCAACAAAATATCAAAAAATATATAAAAATGGTTAGTTTTTATTAAATTGTATATTTTTCCCGGTAATTTTCCAAAAACCGTATTTTCGCGCACAAAAAATTCAAAATATTTTAATTTTTATATTTTCTACCGAAAATATTGAGATTTTATAACTTTTATTTCCACAGTATACCTACTATTTAGGCAATCGAACTACCGAATGTAGCGTATTTTCCAAAAATAAATATTAAAAAATAAAAATTTTAATCAAAAATCTACAAGAGTAATTAAAAGTTTCAAATTCCGCACGAAGAATATCAAGTTTAACACTTTTTTATTTTAAAAAAGTCGTATTGACCGATCGTAGGGTGTACGCGTTATTAATTTTTTCAAAAACGTCGTTTTCTAACACCCAATTATCACTCAATAATCGAAAATAAAATTCAAAAAATTTTAATATTTTATGTTGGTTCCGTTTATCGAGGGTCACCTGTATAATATGTTACGTTGCGTATATCGAGGGTCACCTGTAACACAACAGACAATACCAAACTTATGTATGTATATGCGTATCAAGTGGCAGACCGACTAGGCAACGATATTAGCCGTATGATTTCTATGGCGTTTGTGTGTAGGTACACCTATTACTGATCACTAGTGGACGAACGAACAAACAAACCAATGCAATTGAAGTGCGTGTATTTTTTGGGGGTGATTTATGAATAATATTTTAATTATTAAAAATGCGATTGTTGTTGTTTTCACACAATTTTTACTTCGATATTTCTTTTTAAGAATATTATTTATTTAATTTCACCGGCACTTTTTTCACTGTACGTACCTGTTTGCTTTAAATGTAAACAAGATGATGGTGATAATGAGATGATGTGGGGTGGACTGTATTGATGGTGATGATGTTGATGCTTTGCAAAAAAAAAAGAAGAAAACAATTACTTCTTTGACAACAGCTCGTTCGTAATCCGGCTCGAAGGACCAATGTTTGCGCCAATGCGGGGAAATATGCAAAGCCCAAATCGATAAATAAATAAAAACACAATAGTGGGGTTTTAGTTTTAAATAATAATGGCAAAGGCCGAGTTTATTAATAATAATAATAAATAAGGGTTGGTAAGACAGATTACCTGGTTTGCACAATAGCGGGGGAGCGCGACTTCGTATCGTGAGATAGAAGAGACGAGAATAAGTAAATGTCAACGATCATAACATGAAGGAAGGTGGCGGCTTTGGCGCCAGTCGTTGAAATCTGTTGACAGTGACGTTGACAGATCTAAACGAGGTTAACCCTTTAAGGACTCAAATGTGTTAACCCATTGTTAACAAACAATAATTTAAATCTAAATTATTCACATTAATCATGTCATCACTTGTTTTTTTTTATGAATGTAAACAGACAGCCTACAACGACAAAAACCCATGCAACTTTGTATTGACAAACGTATCTTAATTGTAATTGTTAAGTAATTAATAAAATTAAATAAAACTATTATTAGAAATGGCGCTGCAATTAATCGGTTAATAATTTTAAGAAATACGTTTATTTGTAGTTATAGTGGAAAAGCGAATTATTACTTTTGTTCCAATATAAAACATACATACATATGTACAAATCGTCGCATTGTTTCTCTTGGCGGATGTTGTTTTGTTTGTAACGTATTTTTTCTTCATTAACAAACTATAATGTCAACTATTCACCGACAGATGTCGCTGACAGAGAAAAGAATTAAACATGGGAAAATGAGACTACTACTATGTTTACATTTACGAAATCCACTCGATTTCAACTGTCAATTCCATTGCTCAAACGTCCAATGAAATCCAATCGATTCCAGATGAGTTTTCATTTGACGTATACGTAAAGGAATTGACAGTTGAAATCGAGTGGATTTCGTAAATGTAAACATATGCTACGTTTATCTTGACTCACATTTATGCTAGGTTTACATTTACGAAATCCACTCGATTTCAACAGTCAATTCCATTGTTAAAACGTCAAATGAAATCCAATGGATTTAATTTCAGTTTTTATTTGACGTATACGCAAAGGAATTGACAGCTGAAATCGAGTGGATTTCGTAAATGTAAACGCAGTATTACTCTTTAAATGATTATATGGTTAACCTTCATTATGAGGATATATTTGACGTATAAGCAATGGAATTTAAAGTTGATAGTCAACGAAATCAATCTTAGTGTAAAATGATTGCTTCACAAACATCCCAGAAGGGACAGAGGAGACTTCTCTCATATCAATGAGTGCACCCCGATTCATATAACTCTAAAGCTACACGCTGAAATTTTCATACGAAACTTTCAAATTATTTTGGCGTTTATAGATCGACCTAAGAACGCCAAAATAATGAAAGAGTTTCGCATGAAAGTTTCAGCGTGTGGCTTTAGTGTTATGCTAAGTTTACATTTACGAAATCCACTCGATTTCAACTGTCAATTCCATAGCTATTATATAATAGATTTCTTAGAAATTTATACACTCTTTTTTGTTTTTGGAAAAAATGATTTCGCCAGCGACAGGTAGGGATTAACAAACTGGCTTGTTTTGTAGGGATCATTAAGCAAGTACATATAAAATGTATCCAACGGAGTGCATTTTCATAACTCGGTGTGGATTGAATCTAAGGAAGTAGTGAAATCATAACTCCACAAGCCCACCATTCCAATTTTTTTACTGCGATTAGCCTGTGTTGAAACTAAGACTTGCCGCAAAAAAAAAATCCGTTGGAGGCAATTAAAAAAGGGAACAAACAAATTGTCGAAAGGAAAATCGCCTAATATAAATTGGGACTCACTTTTTTGATAGATTTATACCCTAGACAGACGGCAGCGTTAATTTGCATTAACTGCCTTAATTCAAATTAATTCGTGCATTATCCACATTCTTAATGCACAAAATCAAACTGAATTAAAAAAGCATTTAGGTATTTCAATATGGCAATGCTGTTGAAAATAAATTGTCTTTTGTCAAATTTCCATGTTTAGTCCCGGGCCACACTACAGTAATTTCACTGAAATTTTGATATGAAATTATGCGTCTCTAGATCGACGTCCATAGTAGAGTAAAATCATAAAATCATTCGATTTAAGAACACCTAATTTCATGCATTTTTTTAATGAAATTCACGCTAGTGTGGACCGGGACTTATGAAAATAAAAAAGGAAAACAAATCAGCAATTTTGGCGTTTCTTTCAAATAAGTAAGCTAATCGTTTTTCGCGCCTTCCATCAAATCTATTTTTAAAATTGTTATTTTCATAAACATTTCATTACCCACCATAACAATTCCAACGAAATTAATATCTTCTTCAAACGTTTCTTTACAGTGTTACGACATTTTTGTGATATTAAAAAGGTTCAAAAATATCGCAAATAAATTAAATATATTTTTGCTTTATCGTGGTAAAAAGGTCAATGACAGAAAGTATATTTGTTTCGCATATTTTGGCGAACTTTTGTAAAACTTTATGAAATGGTCTTCTGGGTACAAACAAATAACACAAACAACTGTTTCATAACTAGGCGTTTACACCAGACAGTTTGTCTTCAAATACAACTCTGATATAATAACACATACATACACTTGTCGGCTGTCTTCCAGCTGTCCAGTTGTTAACAGTCGGGTTAACAAATTTTTGACATTTTTGTGGAAAAGAAGAGAGATGATAATTCACATGTGCTGAAAACAAAAGAATATGTACAAAAAGAAAATATGTGAATGGAAAACGAAAAGAAATCGATGATTTTCATTAATAATTTTACAACTGTTTTTGCAGTTGTATGGACGCCTACGTCACACAGGCAAGTTTTGGATTTTTGACAATCAATACATGAACTCAACTGTCCTGCCATGTGTAAACGCAAGGTAAACGCAGAAACTATCGTCTGTCAGGGTGAAAATTTAATTCAAATTAAGGAATGCCAATTAACTCTGCCGTCTGGCTAGGGTATTACATATTTTCCTTTATAAATTTAAATTCTTTACTTGTTGCTTACGTCCATGTAAAGTGAGTACCCCTATTGTGTGCCGTTAGAAATACAACTCTGCATTTGTTTTGATTTTCAAAATCAAACAGAGTTACCGTTGCTTTAGTATTTGTAATTGGCGATTTTTACTCTCCCATTGCCAATCGTTGGCAACTCTCTCTCAAAACATGTGCGTTATTATTTGGAAATTGGCGATTTGTTGACTGTTTCGTTTATAGAGGACGTAAAAATGGAACTATTTGCTGTAAATCGGTAAATTTTAACAAATTCTGAGTGAAATATTGTAAATTAACTCACCTCCTTCTAGATATGATGTGGAACTGGACAAGAAGCAGAGCAACGAAGATGAAATTCTACAAAAACTTCTGAAAAAGGTGGAGAAACGAAAACGTAAACATTCAGAGACAGAGAAAAAGAAACCAAAACATGAGGTAACTAAAACTAAAGAGGCGGAGGAGGAGGAAGTCACCCCAAGAGAAGATGGAGCCGATATAATTAGTAGCCCACCGCCTGTGGAAGAGGATCTAATCAATGCTGGTAGTCATGATAGGGAGGAATTGGATGAAACACCTGCCTCGGCCTTTGAGGTTTTGGGTGAGGATGTCAATGCTAGAAAGCGTATAGAAGTCCAAGCTGTTTTGCCTGCATGGTTGGCCCATCCCAATATCATATCAACAAGTGTGGCCGCCACTAGCGAAAGTGAAGATAGCCTTGCAGAATGTTCATTTTTATCACCTCAAATACGTGGAGCCCTTAAAGAAATGAAAATATCACGCCTGTTTCCTGTACAATCTGCTGTAGTGCCATGGATTTTGGATGCCCACACTAAACCTGCACCGTTTAGACCTCGCGATGTGTGTGTTTCAGCTCCCACCGGTAGTGGTAAAACATTGGCATTTGCCATACCAGTTGTGCAAATATTGGCACAACGGACCGAACGTAAAATTAGAGCTTTGGTCATACTACCCGTAGCAGAGTTGGCCCTACAGGTTTATAGAGTCTTCAAGAAATTGTGTGAAAAGACCGATCTTAGTGTTTGTTTACTCTCCAATCACACACCCCTGCCATTGGAAAAGGAAAAACTTGTGGAATTGTACAAAGGCCAGTGGTATTCCAAAGTGGATATTGTGGTAACAACGCCTGGTCGTTTGGTGGAACATTTACACGGCACCGAAGGTTTTTGTCTGAAAAATCTTAAATTCCTAATCATTGATGAAGCCGATCGTATCATGGATGCTGTTTTTCAAAATTGGCTGTACCATTTGGATGCCCATGTGCGAGCTACATCGGATCAGTTGCTCTCGGGACAAGCGGCACCTTTGTGTTACAATGAATTGGAATTAGCCTATGATAGGCAACCACACAAATTGTTGTTCTCTGCAACATTGTCACAGGATCCAGAAAAGTTGCAAAACCTAAGACTCTTCCAGCCAATATTGTTTACCTCAGTATTGGATAATCTTAAAGAGCTGCAAGATAAATATGCTGAACAGGCATTGAGCAAACCCAAGTCTGGGGAATTTATTGGTAAATATACTACCCCCGCAGAATTGACCGAGAAATTCTGTTTGACGCAAACCAATTTGAAACCTTTGACTTTGTATGCCTTGATTAAGGAGCACAAGTGGCAAAAGTTTTTATGCTTCACCAATAGTGTGGAGGCATGTGAGAGGTATGTCCCCATAAGAGTATGAATCTTGATGATGAATCTAAAGTATAATCTAAATTCTCGTTACAGATTGACGTTTGTCTTGAAAGAACTATTTGCTGGGGATGAGGAAAATATACAAATTGATGAGCTAAGCGGCAGTCGTACCAAAAATAATCGTTCCGTGGTATTATCCAGATTTAGCAGAGGTCAAGTTAATGGGTAGGTTTTGTAATTTTTGGCCAAATTTTAGGTATCTTTTTAAATGAACTTCTTTACTTATGGGGAAAATAGTTTGGTCTGCTCAGATGCCTTGGCCAGAGGTATTGACGTACCTGGTGTAGACATAGTTATATCCTATGATCCACCCAGACACATTAAAACTTACATACATCGTATTGGTCGTACGGCCCGTGCCGGTAGGCCTGGTACAGCCATAACCTTGGTATCCCCACAGGAACAAGATAAATTCAATGTAGGTCGCATAACTTATTTTTTAAATAATTTTTTTATTAAAAATTGTTTTACTTTATTCCGCAGAAACTTCTCAGTGAAGTTGGCAAAGTTGTCACTGACGAACAAGTCACCTCCCAAGCAATTGAAGAAGCCAATGCCAGGCAATATCAAACCATATTAGGAGAATTACGTGAAAAACTGATCCGTGACAAACGTAAGAAGATCCTGGAAATGAATCGTGCACGTGAAATGAATGAATTGAAATCACAAGATTTGTCCAAGTTGACACCCATGGAAAAATTACAAATGGAAGCTACTCTTAAGATCCACAATACTGCAAAACCCGAAGACCAAAATGAAATTTCTAAAAAGAAAATAAAAGAATTGAATAGAAAATTCAAGAAAAAGGCCAAGGCAAACGAGAAAAAGGCACAAGCGAAAATAAAACTTGGACCTAAGAATAAAAGAGCAAAGTCTCGCAAAACCAAGGCGAAAATGGCGCATAATACAGCTTCGAATGTGAACACGACGAATAAGTTCAAACAAAAGAAAACAGAGAAGTGAACTAAGATTGGCTGACAGAATAAATAGGGCAAATTATTTCTTTGTAAAAAGAAGAGTTTCTTTATAAAAACTTTAGTTTTATAATTACTACTACTTTGTGTTAAAAGTAGGGGTATATACCACAATACACTATGCTTTAATGTTGAATAAAAATAAATTTTTATGTAACATATTATACAAGTTTTATTAATTTAAACGGAAGTTGCAATCACATGCATTTTAGTATCGACAATCGGGTTGTCAAGGAGTCCATATATTGTGTCTTTGGATACTGCTTTAACAAATTCAGGCTTATTGTGGTATTTGGTTGCTCCTAAATATTCTTTAAAAAATCCACGTTAAAATCTTTTAAAATCCACGTTTATTGTGGTCTTTGATGGTTCCTAAAATTCTTTAAAAAATCCACGTTAAAATCTTTTAAAATCCACGTTTATTGTGGTCTTTGATGGTTCCTAAAATTCTTTAAAAAATCCACGTTAAAATCTTTCAAAATCCATGTTTATTGTGGTCTTTGATGGCTCCTAAAATTCTTTAAAAAATCCACGTTTATTGTGGTCTTTGATGGCTCCTAAAATTCTTTAAAAAATCCACATCTATTGTGGTCTTTGATGGCTCCTAAAATTCTTTAAAAAATCCACGTTTATTGTGGTCTTTGATGGCTCCTAAAATTCTTTAAAAAATCCACGTTTATTGTGGTCTTTGATGGCTCCTAAAATTCTTTAAAAAATCCACGTTTATTGTGGTCTTTGATGGCTTCTAAAATTCTTTAAAAAATCCACGTGTATTGTGGTCTTTGATGGCTCCTAAAATTCTTTAAAAAAAAACCCAGTTTATTGTGGTCTTTGATGGCTCCTAAAATTCTTTAAAAATTCCAAGTTTATTGTGGTCTTTGATGACCCCTAAAATTCTTTAAAAAATCCACGTTTATTGTGGTCTTTGATGTCTCCTAAAATTCTTTAAAAAATCAACTTTTATTGTGGTCTTTGATGGCTCCTAAAATTCTTTAAAAAATCAACTTTTATTGTGGTCTTTGATGGCACCTAAACTTCTTTAAAAAATCCACTTTTATTGTGGTCTTTGATGGCTCCTAAAATTCTTTAAAAAATCCACGTTCATTGTGGTCTTTGATGGCACCTAAAATTCTTTAAAAACCCCACGTTTATTGTGGTCTTTGATGGCACCTAAAATTCTTTAAAAAATCCACGTTTATTGTGGTCTTTGATGGCTCCTAAAATTCTTTAAAAAATCCACGTTTATTGTGGTCTTTGATGGCTCCTAAAATTCTTTAAAAAATCCACGTTTATTGTGGTCTTTGATGGCTCCTAAAATTCTTTAAAAAATCCACGTTTATTGTGGTCTTTGATGGCTCCTACAATTCTTTAAAAAATCCACGTTTATTGTGGTCTTTGATGGCTCCTAAAATTCTTTAAAAAATCAACGTTTATTGTGGTCTTTGATGGCTCCTAAAATTCTTTAAAAAATCCACGTTTATTGTGGTCTTTGATGGCTCCTAAAATTCTTTAAAAAATCCACGTTTATTGTGGTCTTTGATGGCTCCTAAAATTCTTTAAAAAATCCACGTTTATTGTGGTCTTTGATGGCTCCTAAAATTCTTTAAAAAATCCAAGTTTATTGTGGTCTTTGATGGCTCCTAAAATTCTTTAAAAAATCCACATCTATTGTGGTCTTTGATGGCTCCTAAAATTCTTTAAAAAATCCACATCTATTGTGGTCTTTGATGGCTCCTAAAATTCTTTAAAAAATCCACGTTTATTGTGGTCTTTGATGGCTCCTAAAATTCTTTAAAAAATCCACGTTTATTGTGGTCTTTGATGGCTCCTAAAATTCTTTAAAAAATCCACGTTTATTGTGGTCTTTGATGGCTTCTAAAATTCTTTAAAAAATCCACGTGTATTGTGGTCTTTGATGGCTCCTAAAATTCTTTAAAAAAAACCCAGTTTATTGTGGTCTTTGATGGCTCCTAAAATTCTTTAAAAATTCCAAGTTTATTGTGGTCTTTGATGACCCCTAAAATTCTTTAAAAAATCCACGTTTATTGTGGTCTTTGATGTCTCCTAAAATTCTTTAAAAAATCAACTTTTATTGTGGTTTTGATGGCTCCTAAAATTCTTTAAAAAATCAACTTTTATTGTGGTTTTGATGGCTCCTAAAATTCTTTAAAAAACCCACGTTTATTGTGGTCTTTGATGGCACCTAAACTTCTTTAAAAAATCCACTTTTATTGTGGTCTTTGATGGCTCCTAAAATTCTTTAAAAAATCCACGTTCATTGTGGTCTTTGATGGCACCTAAAATTCTTTAAAAACCCCACGTTTATTGTGGTCTTTGATGGCACCTAAAATTCTTTAAAAAATCCACGTTCATTGTGGTCTTTGATGGCACCTAAAATTCTTTAAAAACCCCACGTTTATTGTGGTCTTTGATGGCACCTAAAATTCTTTAAAAAATCCACGTTTATTGTGGTCTTTGATGGCTCCTAAAATTCTTTAAAAAATCCACGTTTATTGTGGTCTTTGATGGCTCCTAAAATTCTTTAAAACAACCACGTTTATTGTGGTCTTTGATGGCTCCTAAAATTCTTTAAAAAATCAACGTTTATTGTGGTCTTTGATGGCACCTAAAATTCTTTAAAACAACCACGTTTATTGTGGTCTTTGATGGCTCCTAAAATTCTTTAAAAAATCAACGTTTATTGTGGTCTTTGATGGCTCCTAAAATTCTTTAAAAAATCCACGTTTATTGTGGTCTTTGATGGCTTCTAAAATTCTTTAAAAAATCCACGTGTATTGTGGTCTTTGATGGCTCCTAAAATTCTTTAAAAAATCCACGTTTATTGTGGTCTTTGATGGCTCCTAAAATTCTTTAAAAAATCCACGTGTATTGTGGTCTTTGATGGCTCCTAAAATTCTTTAAAAAATCCACGTTTATTGTGGTCTTTGATGGCTCCTAAAATTCTTTAAAAAATCCAGGTTTATTGTGGTCTTTGATGGCTCCTAAAATTCTTTAAAAAATCCACGTTTATTGTGGTCTTTGATGGCTCCTAAAATTCTTTAAAAAATCCACGTTTATTGTGGTCTTTGATGGCACCTAAAATTCTTTAAAAAATCCACGTTTATTGTGGTCTTTGATGGCTCCTATAATTCTTTAAAAAATCGACGTTTATTGTGGTCTTTGATGGCTCCTAAAATTCTTTAAAAAATCCACGTTTATTGTGGTCTTTGATGGCTCCTAAAATTCTTTAAAAAATCCACGTTTATTGTGGTCTTTGATGGCTCCTAAAATTCTTTAAAAAATCCACGTTTATTGTGGTCTTTGATGGCACCTAAAATTCTTTAAAAAATCCACGTTTATTGTGGTCTTTGATGGCTCCTATAATTCTTTAAAAAATCGACGTTTATTGTGGTCTTTGATGGCTCCTAAAATTCTTTAAAAAATCCACGTTTATTGTGGTCTTTGATGGCTCCTAAAATTCTTTAAAAAATCCACGTTTATTGTGGTCTTTGATGGCTCCTAAAATTCTTTAAAAAATCCACGTTTATTGTGGTCTTTGATGGCTCCTATAATTCTTTAAAAAATCGACGTTTATTGTGGTCTTTGATGGCTCCTAAAATTCTTTAAAAAATCCAGGTTTATTGTGGTCTTTGATGGCTCCTAAAATTCTTTAAAAAATCCACGTTTATTGTGGTCTTTGATGGCTCCTAAAATTCTTTAAAAAATCCACGTTTATTGTGGTCTTTGATGGCACCTAAAATTCTTTAAAAAATCCACGTTTATTGTGGTCTTTGATGGCTCCTATAATTCTTTAAAAAATCGACGTTTATTGTGGTCTTTGATGGCTCCTAAAATTCTTTAAAAAATCCACGTTTATTGTGGTCTTTGATGGCTCCTAAAATTCTTTAAAAAATCCACGTTTATTGTGGTCTTTGATGGCTCCTAAAATTCTTTAAAAAATCCACGTTTATTGTGGTCTTTGATGGCTCCTAAAATTCTTTAAAAAATCCACGTTTATTGTGGTCTTTGATGGCTCCTAAAATTCTTTAAAAAATCGACGTTTATTGTGGTCTTTGATGGCTCCTAAAATTCTTTAAAAAATCCACGTTTATTGTGGTCATTGATGGCTCCTAAAATTCTTTAAAAAATCCACGTTTATTGTGGTCTTTGATGGCTCCTAAAATTCTTTAAAAAATCCACGTTTATTGTGGTCTTTGATGGCTCCTAAAATTCTTTAAAAAATCCACGTTTATTGTGGTCTTTGATGGCTCCTAAAATTCTTTAAAAAATCCACGTTTATTGTGGTCTTTGATGGCTCCTAAAATTCTTTAAAAAATCCACGTTTATTGTGGTCTTTGATGGCTCCTAAAATTCTTTAAAAAATCCACGTTTATTGTGGTCTTTGATGGCACCTAAAATTCTTTAAAAAATCCACGTTTATTGTGGTCTTTGATGGCTCCTAAAATTCTTTAAAAAATCCACGTTTATTGTGGTCTTTGATGGCTCCTAAAATTCTTTAAAAAATCCACGTTTATTGTGGTCTTTGATGGCTCCTAAAATTCTTTAAAAAATCCACGTTTATTGTGGTCTTTGATGGCTCCTAAAATTCTTTAAAAAATCAACGTTTATTGTGGTCTTTGATGGCTCCTAAAATTCTTTAAAAAATCCACGTTTATTGTGGTCTTTGATGGCTTCTAAAATTCTTTAAAAAATCCACGTGTATTGTGGTCTTTGATGGCTCCTAAAATTCTTTAAAAAATCCACGTTTATTGTGGTCTTTGATGGCTCCTAAAATTCTTTAAAAAATCCACGTGTATTGTGGTCTTTGATGGCTCCTAAAATTCTTTAAAAAATCCACGTTTATTGTGGTCTTTGATGGCTCCTAAAATTCTTTAAAAAATCCAGGTTTATTGTGGTCTTTGATGGCTCCTAAAATTCTTTAAAAAATCCACGTTTATTGTGGTCTTTGATGGCTCCTAAAATTCTTTAAAAAATCCACGTTTATTGTGGTCTTTGATGGCACCTAAAATTCTTTAAAAAATCCACGTTTATTGTGGTCTTTGATGGCTCCTATAATTCTTTAAAAAATCGACGTTTATTGTAGTCTTTGATGGCTCCTAAAATTCTTTAAAAAATCCACGTTTATTGTGGTCTTTGATGGCTCCTAAAATTCTTTAAAAAATCCACGTTTATTGTGGTCTTTGATGGCTCCTAAAATTCTTTAAAAAATCCACGTTTATTGTGGTCTTTGATGGCACCTAAAATTCTTTAAAAAATCCACGTTTATTGTGGTCTTTGATGGCTCCTAAAATTCTTTAAAAAATCCACGTTTATTGTGGTCTTTGATGGCTCCTAAAATTCTTTAAAAAATCCACGTTTATTGTGGTCTTTGATGGCTCCTAAAATTCTTTAAAAAATCCACGTTTATTGTGGTCTTTGATGGCTCCTAAAATTCTTTAAAAAATCGACGTTTATTGTGGTCTTTGATGGCTCCTAAAATTCTTTAAAAAATCCACGTTTATTGTGGTCATTGATGGCTCCTAAAATTCTTTAAAAAATCCACGTTTATTGTGGTCTTTGATGGCTCCTAAAATTCTTTAAAAAATCCACGTTTATTGTGGTCTTTGATGGCTCCTAAAATTCTTTAAAAAATCCACGTTTATTGTGGTCTTTGATGGCTCCTAAAATTCTTTAAAAAATCCACGTTTATTGTGGTCTTTGATGGCTCCTAAAATTCTTTAAAAAATCCACGTTTATTGTGGTCTTTGATGGCTCCTAAAATTCTTTAAAAAATCCACGTTTATTGTGGTCTTTGATGGCACCTAAAATTCTTTAAAAAATCCACGTTTATTGTGGTCTTTGATGGCTCCTAAAATTCTTTAAAAAATCCACGTTTATTGTGGTCTTTGATGGCTCCTAAAATTCTTTAAAAAATCCACGTTTATTGTGGTCTTTGATGGCTCCTAAAATTCTTTAAAAAATCCACGTTTATTGTGGTCTTTGATGGCTCCTAAAATTCTTTAAAAAATCCACGTTTTTTGTGGTCTTTGATGGCTCCTAAAATTCTTTAAAAAGTCCACGTTTATTGTGGTCTTTGATGGCTCCTAAAATTCTTTAAAAAATCCACGTTTATTGTGGTCTTTGATGGCTCCTACAATTCTTTAAAAAATCCACGTTTATTGTGGTCTTTGATGGCTCCTAAAATTCTTTAAAAAATCCACGTTTATTGTGGTCTTTGATGGCTCCTAAAATTCTTTAAAAAAATCCACGTTTATTGTGGTCTTTGATGGCTCCTAAAATTCTTTAAAAAATCCACGTTTATTGTGGTCTTTGATGGCTCCTAAAATTCTTTAAAAAATCCACGTTTATTGTGGTCTTTGATGGCTCCTAAAATTCTTTAAAAAATCCACGTTTATTGTGGTCTTTGATGGCTCCTAAAATTCTTTAAAAAACCCACGTTTATTGTGGTCTTTGATGGCACCTAAACTTCTTTAAAAAATCCACTTTTATTGTGGTCTTTGATGGCTCCTAAAATTCTTTAAAAAATCCACGTTCATTGTGGTCTTTGATGGCACCTAAAATTCTTTAAAAACCCCACGTTTATTGTGGTCTTTGATGGCACCTAAAATTCTTTAAAAAATCCACGTTCATTGTGGTCTTTGATGGCACCTAAAATTCTTTAAAAACCCCACGTTTATTGTGGTCTTTGATGGCACCTGAAATTCTTTAAAAAATCCACGTTTATTGTGGTCTTTGATGGCTCCTAAAATTCTTTAAAAAATCCACGTTTATTGTGGTCTTTGATGGCTCCTAAAATTCTTTAAAAAATCCACGTTTATTGTGGTCTTTGATGGCTCCTAAAATTCTTTAAAAAATCCACGTTTATTGTGGTCTTTGATGGCTCCTAAAATTCTTTAAAAAATCAACGTTTATTGTGGTCTTTGATGGCTCCTAAAATTCTTTAAAAAATCCACATTTATTGTGGTCTTTGATGGCTTCTAAAATTCTTTAAAAAATCCACGTGTATTGTGGTCTTTGATGGCTCCTAAAATTCTTTAAAAAATCCACGTTTATTGTGGTCTTTGATGGCTCCTAAAATTCTTTAAAAAATCCACGTGTATTGTGGTCTTTGATGGCTCCTAAAATTCTTTAAAAAATCCACATTTATTGTGGTCTTTGATGGCTCCTAAAATTCTTTAAAAAATCCACGTTTATTGTGGTCTTTGATGGCTCCTAAAATTCTTTAAAACAACCACGTTTATTGTGGTCTTTGATGGCTCCTAAAATTCTTTAAAAAATCCACGTTTATTGTGGTCTTTGATGGCTCCTAAAATTCTTTAAAAAATCCACGTTTATTGTGGTCTTTGATGGCACCTAAAATTCTTTAAAACAACCACGTTTATTGTGGTCTTTGATGGCTCCTAAAATTCTTTAAAAAATCAACGTTTATTGTGGTCTTTGATGGCTCCTAAAATTCTTTAAAACAACCACGTTTATTGTGGTCTTTGATGGCTCCTAAAATTCTTTAAAAAATCAACGTTTATTGTGGTCTTTGATGGCACCTAAAATTCTTTAAAACAACCACGTTTATTGTGGTCTTTGATGGCTCCTAAAATTCTTTAAAAAATCAACGTTTATTGTGGTCTTTGATGGCTCCTAAAATTCTTTAAAAAATCCACGTTTATTGTGGTCTTTGATGGCTTCTAAAATTCTTTAAAAAATCCACGTGTATTGTGGTCTTTGATGGCTCCTAAAATTCTTTAAAAAATCCACGTTTATTGTGGTCTTTGATGGCTCCTAAAATTCTTTAAAAAATCCACGTGTATTGTGGTCTTTGATGGCTCCTAAAATTCTTTAAAAAATCCACGTTTATTGTGGTCTTTGATGGCTCCTAAAATTCTTTAAAAAATCCAGGTTTATTGTGGTCTTTGATGGCTCCTAAAATTCTTTAAAAAATCCACGTTTATTGTGGTCTTTGATGGCTCCTAAAATTCTTTAAAAAATCCACGTTTATTGTGGTCTTTGATGGCACCTAAAATTCTTTAAAAAATCCACGTTTATTGTGGTCTTTGATGGCTCCTAAAATTCTTTAAAAAATCGACGTTTATTGTGGTCTTTGATGGCTCCTAAAATTCTTTAAAAAATCCACGTTTATTGTGGTCTTTGATGGCTCCTAAAATTCTTTAAAAAATCCACGTTTATTGTGGTCTTTGATGGCTCCTAAAATTCTTTAAAAAATCCACGTTTATTGTGGTCTTTGATGGCACCTAAAATTCTTTAAAAAATCCACGTTTATTGTGGTCTTTGATGGCTCCTAAAATTCTTTAAAAAATCCACGTTTATTGTGGTCTTTGATGGCTCCTAAAATTCTTTAAAAAATCCACGTTTATTGTGGTCTTTGATGGCTCCTAAAATTCTTTAAAAAATCCACGTTTATTGTGGTCTTTGATGGCTCCTAAAATTCTTTAAAAAATCGACGTTTATTGTGGTCTTTGATGGCTCCTAAAATTCTTTAAAAAATCCACGTTTATTGTGGTCATTGATGGCTCCTAAAATTCTTTAAAAAATCCACGTTTATTGTGGTCTTTGATGGCTCCTAAAATTCTTTAAAAAATCCACGTTTATTGTGGTCTTTGATGGCTCCTAAAATTCTTTAAAAAATCCACGTTTATTGTGGTCTTTGATGGCTCCTAAAATTCTTTAAAAAATCCACGTTTATTGTGGTCTTTGATGGCTCCTAAAATTCTTTAAAAAATCCACGTTTATTGTGGTCTTTGATGGCTCCTAAAATTCTTTAAAAAATCCACGTTTATTGTGGTCTTTGATGGCACCTAAAATTCTTTAAAAAATCCACGTTTATTGTGGTCTTTGATGGCTCCTAAAATTCTTTAAAAAATCCACGTTTATTGTGGTCTTTGATGGCTCCTAAAATTCTTTAAAAAATCCACGTTTATTGTGGTCTTTGATGGCTCCTAAAATTCTTTAAAAAATCCACGTTTATTGTGGTCTTTGATGGCTCCTAAAATTCTTTAAAAAATCCACGTTTATTGTGGTCTTTGATGGCTCCTAAAATTCTTTAAAAAATCCACGTTTATTGTGGTCTTTGATGGCTCCTAAAATTCTTTAAAAAATCCACGTTTTTTGTGGTCTTTGATGGCTCCTAAAATTCTTTAAAAAGTCCACGTTTATTGTGGTCTTTGATGGCTCCTAAAATTCTTTAAAAAATCCACGTTTATTGTGGTCTTTGATGGCTCCTACAATTCTTTAAAAAATCCACGTTTATTGTGGTCTTTGATGGCTCCTAAAATTCTTTAAAAAAATCCACGTTTATTGTGGTCTTTGATGGCTCCTAAAATTCTTTAAAAAATCCACGTTTATTGTGGTCTTTGATGGCTCCTAAAATTCTTTAAAAAATCCACGTTTATTGTGGTCTTTGATGGCTCCTAAAATTCTTTAAAAAATCCACGTTTATTGTGGTCTTTGATGGCTCCTAAAATTCTTTAAAAAATCCACGTTTATTGTGGTCTTTGATGGCTCCTAAAATTCTTTAAAAAATCCACGTTTATTGTGGTCTTTGATGGCTCCTAAAATTCTTTAAAAAATCCACGTTTATTGTGGTCTTTGATGGCTCCTAAAATTCTTTAAAAAACCCACGTTTATTGTGGTCTTTGATGGCTCCTAAAATTCTTTAAAAAAATCCACGTTTATTGTGGTCTTTGATGGCTCCTAAAATTCTTTAAAAAATCCACGTTTATTGTGGTCTTTGATGGCTCCTAAAATTCTTTAAAAAAATCCACGTTTATTGTGGTCTTTGATGGCTCCTAAAATTCTTTAAAAAATCCACGTTTATTGTGGTCTTTGATGGCTCCTAAAATTCTTTAAAAAATCCACGTTTATTGTGGTCTTTGATGGCTCCTAAAATTCTTTAAAAAATCCACGTTTATTGTGGTCTTTGATGGCTCCTAAAATTCTTTAAAAAACCCACGTTTATTGTGGTCTTTGATGGCTCCTAAAATTCTTTAAAAAAATCCACGTTTATTGTGGTCTTTGATGGCTCCTAAAATTCTTTAAAAAATCAACGTTTATTGTGGTCTTTGATGGCTCCTAAAATTCTTTAAAAAATCCACGTTTATTGTGGTCTTTGATGGCTTCTAAAATTCTTTAAAAAATCCACGTGTATTGTGGTCTTTGATGGCTCCTAAAATTCTTTAAAAAATCCACGTTTATTGTGGTCTTTGATGGCTCCTAAAATTCTTTAAAAAATCCACGTGTATTGTGGTCTTTGATGGCTCCTAAAATTCTTTAAAAAATCCACGTTTATTGTGGTCTTTGATGGCTCCTAAAATTCTTTAAAAAATCCAGGTTTATTGTGGTCTTTGATGGCTCCTAAAATTCTTTAAAAAATCCACGTTTATTGTGGTCTTTGATGGCTCCTAAAATTCTTTAAAAAATCCACGTTTATTGTGGTCTTTGATGGCACCTAAAATTCTTTAAAAAATCCACGTTTATTGTGGTCTTTGATGGCTCCTAAAATTCTTTAAAAAATCGACGTTTATTGTGGTCTTTGATGGCTCCTAAAATTCTTTAAAAAATCCACGTTTATTGTGGTCTTTGATGGCTCCTAAAATTCTTTAAAAAATCCACGTTTATTGTGGTCTTTGATGGCTCCTAAAATTCTTTAAAAAATCCACGTTTATTGTGGTCTTTGATGGCACCTAAAATTCTTTAAAAAATCCACGTTTATTGTGGTCTTTGATGGCTCCTAAAATTCTTTAAAAAATCCACGTTTATTGTGGTCTTTGATGGCTCCTAAAATTCTTTAAAAAATCCACGTTTATTGTGGTCTTTGATGGCTCCTAAAATTCTTTAAAAAATCCACGTTTATTGTGGTCTTTGATGGCTCCTAAAATTCTTTAAAAAATCGACGTTTATTGTGGTCTTTGATGGCTCCTAAAATTCTTTAAAAAATCCACGTTTATTGTGGTCATTGATGGCTCCTAAAATTCTTTAAAAAATCCACGTTTATTGTGGTCTTTGATGGCTCCTAAAATTCTTTAAAAAATCCACGTTTATTGTGGTCTTTGATGGCTCCTAAAATTCTTTAAAAAATCCACGTTTATTGTGGTCTTTGATGGCTCCTAAAATTCTTTAAAAAATCCACGTTTATTGTGGTCTTTGATGGCTCCTAAAATTCTTTAAAAAATCCACGTTTATTGTGGTCTTTGATGGCTCCTAAAATTCTTTAAAAAATCCACGTTTATTGTGGTCTTTGATGGCACCTAAAATTCTTTAAAAAATCCACGTTTATTGTGGTCTTTGATGGCTCCTAAAATTCTTTAAAAAATCCACGTTTATTGTGGTCTTTGATGGCTCCTAAAATTCTTTAAAAAATCCACGTTTATTGTGGTCTTTGATGGCTCCTAAAATTCTTTAAAAAATCCACGTTTATTGTGGTCTTTGATGGCTCCTAAAATTCTTTAAAAAATCCACGTTTATTGTGGTCTTTGATGGCTCCTAAAATTCTTTAAAAAATCCACGTTTATTGTGGTCTTTGATGGCTCCTAAAATTCTTTAAAAAATCCACGTTTTTTGTGGTCTTTGATGGCTCCTAAAATTCTTTAAAAAGTCCACGTTTATTGTGGTCTTTGATGGCTCCTAAAATTCTTTAAAAAATCCACGTTTATTGTGGTCTTTGATGGCTCCTACAATTCTTTAAAAAATCCACGTTTATTGTGGTCTTTGATGGCTCCTAAAATTCTTTAAAAAAATCCACGTTTATTGTGGTCTTTGATGGCTCCTAAAATTCTTTAAAAAATCCACGTTTATTGTGGTCTTTGATGGCTCCTAAAATTCTTTAAAAAATCCACGTTTATTGTGGTCTTTGATGGCTCCTAAAATTCTTTAAAAAATCCACGTTTATTGTGGTCTTTGATGGCTCCTAAAATTCTTTAAAAAATCCACGTTTATTGTGGTCTTTGATGGCTCCTAAAATTCTTTAAAAAATCCACGTTTATTGTGGTCTTTGATGGCTCCTAAAATTCTTTAAAAAATCCACGTTTATTGTGGTCTTTGATGGCTCCTAAAATTCTTTAAAAAACCCACGTTTATTGTGGTCTTTGATGGCTCCTAAAATTCTTTAAAAAAATCCACGTTTATTGTGGTCTTTGATGGCTCCTAAAATTCTTTAAAAAATCCACGTTTATTGTGGTCTTTGATGGCTCCTAAAATTCTTTAAAAAAATCCACGTTTATTGTGGTCTTTGATGGCTCCTAAAATTCTTTAAAAAATCCACGTTTATTGTGGTCTTTGATGGCTCCTAAAATTCTTTAAAAAATCCACGTTTATTGTGGTCTTTGATGGCTCCTAAAATTCTTTAAAAAATCCACGTTTATTGTGGTCTTTGATGGCTCCTAAAATTCTTTAAAAAACCCACGTTTATTGTGGTCTTTGATGGCTCCTAAAATTCTTTAAAAAAATCCACGTTTATTGTGGTCTTTGATGGCTCCTAAAATTCTTTAAAAAATCCACGTTTATTGTGGTCTTTGATGGCTCCTAAAATTCTTTAAAAAAATCCACGTTTATTGTGGTCTTTGATGGCTCCTAAAATTCTTTAAAAAATCCACGTTTATTGTGGTCTTTGATGGCTCCTAAAATTCTTTAAAAAATCCACGTTTATTGTGGTCTTTGATGGCTCCTAAAATTCTTTAAAAAATCCACGTTTATTGTGGTCTTTGATGGCTCCTAAAATTCTTTAAAAAACCCACGTTTATTGTGGTCTTTGATGGCACCTAAACTTCTTTAAAAAATCCACTTTTATTGTGGTCTTTGATGGCTCCTAAAATTCTTTAAAAAATCCACGTTCATTGTGGTCTTTGATGGCACCTAAAATTCTTTAAAAACCCCACGTTTATTGTGGTCTTTGATGGCACCTAAAATTCTTTAAAAAATCCACGTTCATTGTGGTCTTTGATGGCACCTAAAATTCTTTAAAAACCCCACGTTTATTGTGGTCTTTGATGGCACCTAAAATTCTTTAAAAAATCCACGTTTATTGTGGTCTTTGATGGCTCCTAAAATTCTTTAAAAAATCCACGTTTATTGTGGTCTTTGATGGCTCCTAAAATTCTTTAAAAAATCCACGTTTATTGTGGTCTTTGATGGCTCCTAAAATTCTTTAAAAAATCCACGTTTATTGTGGTCTTTGATGGCTCCTAAAATTCTTTAAAAAATCAACGTTTATTGTGGTCTTTGATGGCTCCTAAAATTCTTTAAAAAATCCACATTTATTGTGGTCTTTGATGGCTTCTAAAATTCTTTAAAAAATCCACGTGTATTGTGGTCTTTGATGGCTCCTAAAATTCTTTAAAAAATCCACGTTTATTGTGGTCTTTGATGGCTCCTAAAATTCTTTAAAAAATCCACGTGTATTGTGGTCTTTGATGGCTCCTAAAATTCTTTAAAAAATCCACGTTTATTGTGGTCTTTGATGGCTCCTAAAATTCTTTAAAAAATCCACGTTTATTGTGGTCTTTGATGGCTCCTAAAATTCTTTAAAACAACCACGTTTATTGTGGTCTTTGATGGCTCCTAAAATTCTTTAAAAAATCCACGTTTATTGTGGTCTTTGATGGCTCCTAAAATTCTTTAAAAAATCCACGTTTTTTGTGGTCTTTGATGGCTCCTAAAATTCTTTAAAAAGTCCACGTTTATTGTGGTCTTTGATGGCTCCTAAAATTCTTTAAAAAATCCACGTTTATTGTGGTCTTTGATGGCACCTACAATTCTTTAAAAAATCCACGTTTATTGTGGTCTTTGATGGCTCCTAAAATTCTTTAAAAAATCCACGTTTATTGTGGTCTTTGATGGCTCCTAAAATTCTTTAAAAAATCCACGTTTATTGTGGTCTTTGATGGCTCCTAAAATTCTTTAAAAAATCCACGTTTATTGTGGTCTTTGATGGCTCCTAAAATTCTTTAAAAAATCCACGTTTATTGTGGTCTTTGATGGCTCCTAAAATTCTTTAAAAAATCCACGTTTATTGTGGTCTTTGATGGCTCCTAAAATTCTTTAAAAAATCCACGTTTATTGTGGTCTTTGATGGCTCCTAAAATTCTTTAAAAAATCCACGTTTATTGTGGTCTTTGATGGCTCCTAAAATTCTTTAAAAAATCCACGTTTATTGTGGTCTTTGATGGCTCCTAAAATTCTTTAAAAAATCCACGTTTATTGTGGTCTTTGATGGCTCCTAAAATTCTTTAAAAAATCCACGTTTATTGTGGTCTTTGATGGCTCCTAAAATTCTTTAAAAAATCCACGTTTATTGTGGTCTTTGATGGCTCCTAAAATTCTTTAAAAAATCCACGTTTATTGTGGTCTTTGATGGCTCCTAAAATTCTTTAAAAAATCCACGTTTATTGTGGTCTTTGATGGCTCCTAAAATTCTTTAAAAAAATCCACGTTTATTGTGGTCTTTAATGGCTCCTAAAATTCTTTAAAAAATCCACGTTTATTGTGGTCTTTGATGGCTCCTACAATTCTTTAAAAAATCCACGTTTATTGTGGTCTTTGATGGCTCCTAAAATTCTTTAAAAAATTCACGTTTATTGTGGTCTTTGATGGCTCCTAAAATTCTTTAAAAAATCCACGTTTATTGTGGTCTTTGATGGCTCCTAAAATTCTTTAAAAAATCCACGTTTATTGTGGTCTTTGATGGCTCCTAAAATTCTTTAAAAAATCCACGTTTATTGTGGTCTTTGATGGCTCCTAAAATTCTTTAAAAAATCCACGTTTATTGTGGTCTTTGATGGCTCCTAAAATTCTTTAAAAAATCCACGTTTATTGTGGTCTTTGATGGCTCCTAAAATTCTTTAAAAAATCCAATTTTATTGTGGTCTTTGATGGCTCCTAAAATTCTTTAAAACATCCACTTTTATTGTTGTATTTGATGGCTTCCGAAAATCGTTAAAAAATCCACATTTATTGTTGTCTTTGATGGCGCCCAAAAATCTTTAAAAAATCCACGTTTATTGTGATCTTTGATGGCGCCCAAAAAGACCGATCCACAATCCAAGAAAAATCCACGTTTATTGTTGTCTTTGATGGCTCCTAAAATTCTTTAAAAAATCCACGTTTATTGTGGCCTTTGATGGCTCCTAAAATTCTTTAAAAAATCCACGTTTATTGTGGTCTTTGATGGCACCTAAAATTCTTTAAAAAATTCACGTTTATTGTGGTCTTTGATGGCTCCTAAAATTCTTTAAAAAACCTACGTTTATTGTGGTCTTTGATGGCTCCTAAAATTCTTCCACGTTTATTGTGGTCTTTGATGGCTCCTAAAATTCTTTAAAAAATCCACGTTTATTGTGGTCTTTGATGGCTCCTAAAATTCTTTAAAAAATCCACGTTTATTGTGGTCTTTGATAGCTCCTAAAATTCTTTAAAAAATCCACGTTTATTGTGGTCTTTGATGGCTCCTAAAATTCTTTAAAAAACCTACGTTTATTGTGGTCTTTGATGGCTCCTAATATTCTTTGAAAAATCCACGTTTATTGTGGTCTTTGATGGCTCCTAAAATTCTTTAAAAAATACACGTCTATTGTGGTCTTTGATGGCTCCTAAAATTCCTTAAAAAATTCACGTTTATTGTGGTCTTTGATGGCTCCTAAAATTCTTCCACGTTTATTGTGGTCTTTGATGGCACCTAAAATTCTTTAAAAAATCCACGTTCATTGTGGTCTTTGATGGCTCCTAAAATTCTTTAAAAAAACCACGTTTACTGTGGTCTTTGATGGCTCCTAAAATTCTTCCACGTTTATTGTGGTCTTTGATGGCTCCTAAAATTCTTTAAAAAAAATGTTTATTGTGGTCTTTGATGGCTCCTAAAATTCTTTAAAAAATCCACGTTTATTGTGGTCTTTGATGGCTCCTAAAATTCTTTAAAAAATCCACGTTTATTGTGGTCTTTGATGGCTCCTAAAATTCTTTAAAAAATCCATGTTTATTGTGGTCTTTATGCCTCCTAAAACTCTTTAAAAAATCCATGTTTATGTGGTCTTTGATGGCTCCTAAAATTCTTTAAAAGAAACACGTTTATTGTGGTGTTTGATGGCTCCTAAAATTCTTTAAAAAATCCACGTTTATTGTGGTGTTTTATGGCTCCTAAAATTCATTAAAAAATCCACGTTTATTGTGGTGTTTTATGGCTCCTAAAATTCATTAAAAAATCCACGTTTATTGTGGTGTTTTATGGCTCCTAAAATTCTTTAAAAATCCACGTTTATTGCGGTCTTTGAGGCTCCTAGAATTCTTTAAAAAATCCACGTTTATTGTGGCCTTTGATGGCTCCTAAAATTCTTTAAAAAAACCAAGATTATTTTGGGTTTAATGGCTCCTAAAATTCTTTAAAAAATCCAAGTTTATTGTGGTCTTTGATGGCTCCTAAAATTCTTTAAAAAATCCAAGTTTATTGTGGTCTTTGATGGCTCCTAAAATTCATTAAAAAATCCACGTTTATTGTGGTGTTTTATGGCTCCTAAAATTCATTAAAAAATCCACGTTTATTGTGGTCTTTGATGGCTCCTAAAATTCTTTAAAAAATCCACGTTTATTGTGGTCTTTGATGGCTCCTAAAATTCTTTAAAAAACCTACGTTTATTGTGGTCTTTGATGGCTCCTAATATTCTTTGAAAAATCCACGTTTATTGTGGTCTTTGATGGCTCCTAAATTTCTTTAAAAAATACACGTCTATTGTGGTCTTTGATGGCTCCTAAAATTCCTTAAAAAATTCACGTTTATTGTGGTCTTTGATGGCTCCTAAAATTCTTCCACGTTTATTGTGGTCTTTGATGGCACCTAAAATTCTTTAAAAAATCCACGTTCATTGTGGTCTTTGATGGCTCCTAAAATTCTTTAAAAAATCCACGTTTACTGTGGTCTTTGATGGCTCCTAAAATTCTTCCACGTTTATTGTGGTCTTTGATGGCTCCTAAAATTCTTCCACGTTTATTGTGGTCTTTGATGGCTCCTAAAATTCTTTAAAAAAAATGTTTATTGTGGTCTTTGATGGCTCCTAAAATTCTTTAAAAAATCCACGTTTATTGTGGTCTTTGATGGCTCCTAAAATTCTTTAAAAAATCCACGTTTATTGTGGTCTTTGATGGCTCCTAAAATTCTTTAAAAAATCCATGTTTATTGTGGTCTTTATGCCTCCTAAAACTCTTTAAAAAATCCATGTTTATGTGGTCTTTGATGGCTCCTAAAATTCTTTAAAAGAAACACGTTTATTGTGGTGTTTGATGGCTCCTAAAATTCTTTAAAAAATCCACGTTTATTGTGGTGTTTTATGGCTCCTAAAATTCATTAAAAAATCCACGTTTATTGTGGTGTTTTATGGCTCCTAAAATTCATTAAAAAATCCACGTTTATTGTGGTGTTTTATGGCTCCTAAAATTCTTTAAAAATCCACGTTTATTGTGGCCTTTGATGGCTCCTAAAATTCTTTAAAAAATCCACGTTTATTGTGGCCTTTGATGGCTCCTAAAATTCTTTAAAAAAAACCAAGATTATTTTGGGTTTAATGGCTCCTAAAATTCTTTAAAAAATCCAAGTTTATTGTGGTCTTTGATGGCTCCTAAAATTCTTTAAAAAATCCAAGTTTATTGTGGTCTTTGATGGCTCCTAAAATTCATTAAAAAATCCACGTTTATTGTGGTGTTTTATGGCTCCTAAAATTCATTAAAAAATCCACGTTTATTGTGGTGTTTTATGGCTCCTAAAATTCATTAAAAAATCCACGTTTATTGTGGTGTTTTATGGCTCCTAAAATTCATTAAAAAATCCACGTTTATTGTGGTGTTTTATGGCTCCTAAAATTCATTAAAAAATCCACGTTTATTGTGGTGTTTTATGGCTCCTAAAATTCATTAAAAAATCCACGTTTATTGTGGTGTTTTATGGCTCCTAAAATTCTTTAAAAATCCACGTTTATTGCGGTCTTTGAGGCTCCTAAAATTCTTTAAAAAATCCACGTTTATTGTGGTCTTTGATGGCTCCTATAATTCTTTAAAAAATCCACGTTTATTGTGGTCTTTGATGGCTCCTATAATTCTTTAAAAAATCCACGTTTATTGTGGTGTTTGATGGCTCCTAAAATTCTTTAAAAATCCACGTTTATTGCGGTCTTTGAGGCTCCTAAAATTCTTTAAAAAATCCACGTTTATTGTGGTGTTTGATGGCTCCAAATCCAAGTTTATTGTGGTCTTTGATGGCTTCTAAAATTCTTTAAAAATCCACGTTTATAATGGTCTCCGGTTGCCCCTAAAAATCTTTTAAAAAAAAATCCTCCTTTGTTCCGGTCTTTTGTTGCCCCCAAAAATCTCCGTTTATCGTAGGTTTATGGCGGCCATTGAGACAGACCCATTTATATCTACGCACCTTGGACTATTAAAAAAAAAGAAAACATCACAAAATGTACAATTCTTTAAAATTCAAAATTTTATTTTTCTTTCACAATTTCTATACTAAAAAATATGGAAAATAAGAACATTATTTTTTTAACAAAGAATGTTTTTTTTTTAATATAAGTTATGAGCTAAAGCATGGTTAGATTTCAATAAACTCGGCTGATATCGTCATGCTTTTTTGATATAAATTTTAAGGGGTGGGTGGTGGTGTGAGTACAAACAAATAAAACTTAATTTTATAAAAATAATGTGAAGCATAAAATTTCAAAAACTTTTTTTATATAACATAGTATATAAGTTATTTAAAATGTAAACAATTTTGTTTCGTTACAAAATTAATAATAGTCGATCTAAAAAATAACTGTTATTATACTCTGTCAATGGATTGCATTGCATTATTTTTTGGAATTGTCCATTTGACTACACTGTATAATAAAGGGGATAGAATGGTACTGGGATTTTTATATTTGTGAATTTCACGGCCGGGGGAAAGTGTTGGGTTGAATGCTGCATTAAATGTTGTGCTAAGCACTGCAAAGTTTTAAACAAATAACTTAAAACCAATTTCAATATTGACAGTGTAGCGAACAAAATATCAAAATCAAGAAAATAAAAGAACGAAGGGAGTCATCAATACAAAATGGGGGAGGGGGGGAGTATTTTCAATTAGCAATTAGGGGAGAATTCGTTTAATAATGATGATGATGTATAAGATCCATCATCCATCAATGATGTGTTTTTGACAATATTTCGAGAGGAATTAAAAATCTCTGCTTTCGTTGAAAGAGAGATTGGAAACAATTTGACACACAAGTAAAAGTTATCACAGCCAGGTGTCGTACCATTCACTATGGGTACAACAAACTCAGGGTCATAAAACATGAGGGGCAATGGGGGGGATTTGATGCAATATCAAAAACAGTTAATATCATCACTAAGGAGTACAGCTGGAGACGAAATTGAATGTTAATGTATGGGATTAACATGTCTCCGGGGCATATGCCAGATATGCAAAAAGCATGATGATTTGTATTTATTATAAATAATTTATAAATTGATTGTATATGTGTGGTCAAAAATGTATTTTTTCATTAATATCCTAACATCGCATAGGAATTGTTTATAACAACAATAAATATATAAAAAATGGTTATTTATGCGATTTAAACAACAAATGTTACAGTCTTTGATTTCCTTTAAAGAAAATTGTTTAAGGGTTGATTGAGGTTGGGGGTCGTTTCTAAAGCAAAACTGGCCCAAAAAGTAACTGATTTTATATGACTACGCAGCATGAGAATAGACCACCTTCTCTCTTGTAGTTTCTTGCTTCCAGGGCAAACAAAACAATAGACTTAAGAATTAAGAGAAGACGATGGATGACAACGACTACAAAGTTCCATGGCGGATAGTTAAATGAAAAATAGGTTAATACTATAACATTTACAGGCTGACTTCTTCTCTGTGAATTTCTGCGCGGTTATATGTGTTGCTTGGTGGTTGTGTTGGTGTTTACATGATATCCTTCCAATTTAAATATCTTCTTCTTCTCCTCCAAACTGCTTACAAAGTTTGCAAAAAGTTTACAATTTCAGGATTGGAGTTGGCAACAGCATTGAATTTGTCGGGATAACTTTCACGAATCTCTTTGAGCAAAGCCACAGCATTGTCACAGGTATCCTGGTCAACGAATTCTTTTTTGTACAAAACATGTATGGCAATGGCCAAAATTTGTTCCATGGAGGGAGCAATTTGATCACGAGCCTGAATGTACAACAGCTTGAAACATTTGAATACGGTGGCATTCTCATCGAAATCTTCGCGCAATGGCAAATGTTGCAAGAACACTGGTAATACTTGATCCAAGGGTACCAATTGGCAATTGGTCAAAATTAGACGGGCAATAGCACCGCAAATGTTGTCCAAAGCAGCCGGCTCGGTTTCCTTGGAGACGGCTTGGGACAAGGCCATTAAAATGTGAGGATATGCTCTGCAAATAGAAGAGGGGTTTAAAATAAGTTCCAGAACATAGAGAAGGTTGGGGGGCGGGGCGGGTAAACTTACTCAAATGATTTCTCCTCAGAGTGAAGAACTAATTCTCCCAAACCAAACACAGAATTTTGACGTGCCTGACTGAATTCATCGGAAAGACCCTCAATCAAGACGGGACACAATGTATCGAAATAGGTTGCACTGTTTTTCTTCAAAGCATCAAAACACTCAGCCAAAGCGCCATAAACGAAAGCTCTTTGTGACTCAAGATCTTCATTCTTCTTGGCTTTTTGCTGGAAGAAAAAACGAGAAGTGGATTTAAATTAAAAAATATATTAATTAAATGATTAATCAAAAATAGTTCATTTAATTTTGAAAATGTTAGTTAAGTTCAGCATATGTAGTAGATTTTTGAATTCATGTGTGGGTATCGTGGATGGATATTTGATCAAATTATTCGGACATCCTGAATATACTGTCCTGGTTATGTAAATATCCTAAATGCCTTATTTATGCATTATGGACATTTTGGATCATTTCGACTTTGGATACCTATACACATCACCTCCACCTCTTAAATGAGTTATCCGCTTTATCCATATGTCTTGAATGCTATATTTACATTATCCGGGTATGACAATCCAATTTATCGCAAAATCATTTCCCTTTTAATATTGAAAAAGTTAAGTTGGACATAGTCGGTGTTCGGATACCTGTATGGACATCATGGATACTTTATCTACATGTTCCTGGTTATATTAGTATTTCAAATGTATTATCCATGTTTTATTGGATATTTTATCTGCTTTATCTGTTCTTTCTAAATGATTTATCCGTGTTATCCGAATGTCTAGAAGGTCATATTTACGTTATCCGGATATCATTAATGCTTTATCCACCTTATCCCAATATATTTACTCGCATCTACGTTATCCAAATAAAATGGATACATTATCCACGTTATCCGAACATTATGGTTACATTATCCGGGTAATCCTAATGTCTTGGATAATTTATCCACATTATCCTAATATCACGGATGTCTTATCCGTGTTATCCAAGTATTTACGTTATCCTAATATTTCGGACATATGTATATTTGCGTTATACAAATTTCAGGGATCGATCCACCGTCTCAAAATATTATGGATACCCTGTTGATGTTATCCTAACATGGATGCCTAATCCGCGTTATCCAAACATCATGGGTGCCTTACGCACGTTATCCAAAGTTCATAAATACCGTATCCACGTTATCCGAATATCAGGGATACCTTACCAACGTTATATATATAACGTGGAAACCTTATTCACGTAATCCTGATATCGTGGATAGCTTATTCATATTATCTTAATATAATTAATGTCTTATCCACGTTATCCTAACCTCATGGATGCTTTATCCGCGCTATACAAATATCATGAATTCTTCATCCAGGTTATGTTAATATCTTAGATGTCTTGTTTGCGTTATCAGTTCATCACCGTTATCCTAATATCTTGGATACTTTATTCACGTTATCCAAATATCATGGATACGGATACCTACTCATGTTGATCAAATACCGTATTCACGTTATCACAATACAATGGATACCTTATACATGTTATCCGAATATCATGGTTACCTAATCCGCATTATCCTAATATCGTGGATACCTTATTTACGTTATCCTAATATTCTGCATACCCTACACATGTTATCCAAGCATCAGGAATACTTTATCCACGTCCTCTAATGATCAGGGACTATTTTTACAAGTTATCCCATTATCATACGAGTACTTTATCCAAATTATCTTATCAATCTAAAGATCATGGATACTTTATCTTAGTTATCCAAGTATTCTGTACACTTTATCCACGTTATTCAAAATGCACAAAGAAATCTCTACCCTCATTATTCAAATATCCCGAATATTATGTTCGTTCTCGATACTTTAATCAAATGTATTATCCATGTTTTATTGGATATTTTATCTGCTTTATCTGTTCTTTCTAAATGATTTATCCGTGTTATCCGAATGTCTAGAAGGTCATATTTACGTTATCCGGATATCATTAATGCTTTATCCACCGTATCCCAATATATTTACTCGCATCTACGTTATCCAAATAACATGGAAACATTATCCAAACATTATGGTTACATTATCCGCGTTATCCTAATATCTTGGATACTTTATCCTAATATCAAGGATGTCTTATCCGTGTTATCCAAATAGCATGAATACTTTGTTTACGTTATCCTAATATTTCGGACATATGTATATTTGCGTTATACAAACATCATGGATCTATATCCCCCATCTCAAAATATGGATACCCTGTTGATGTTATCCTAACATGGATGCCTAATCCACGTTATTCAAACATCATGGGTGCCTTGTGCACGTTATCCAAAGTTCATATATACCTTATCACCGTTATCCGAATATCAGGGATACCTTACCAACGTTATATATATAACGTGGGTACCTTATTCACGTTATCCTGATATCGTGGATAGCGTATTCATATTATCTTAATATAATTAATGTCTTGTCCACGTTGTCCTAACCTCATGGATGCTTTATCCGCGCTATACAAATATCATGAATTCTTTATCAAGGTTATGCTAATATCTTAGATGCCTTGTTTGCGTTATCAGTTCATCACCGTTATCCTAATATTTTCGATACTTTATCCACGTTATCCAAATATCATGGATACGGATGCCTACTGATGTTAATCAAATGTCGTGGATACCTTATTCACGTTATCCCAATACAATGGATGTCTTATCCATGTTATCCGAATATCATGGATGCCTCATCCGCATTATCCTTATATCGTGGATACCTTATGTACGTTATCCTAATATTCTGCATACCCTACACATGTTATCCAAGTATCAGGAATACTTTATCCACATCCTCTAATGATCAGGGACGATTTTTAAAAGTTATCCCATTATCATACGAGTACTTTATCCAAATTATCTTATTATCATGGATACCTTATACACATTATCTAAAGATCATGGATACTTTATCTGAGTTATCCAAGTATTCTGTGTACACTTTATCCACGTTATTCAAATACCACAAAGCAATCTCTACCCTCATTATTCAAATATCCCGAATATTATGTTCGTTCTGGATAATTTAATCCACCTTTTCCAACTCATAAAGAATCATTCGTACTTCTATTCTTCTTCTACTTACCAACTTCGACAAGAAGACAGGGAAGATGCGACCAAAGTACAAGGCGAATTTTTCAGGAGCCATAGCATGACCAAACAATGGCAACAAATTGCCAGCAGCCTCAACAATTGCCTCCTCGTATTCACTCTCTTCAGTTTCTTCATCATCATTGCCAGCATTGGGTTCATCAAATTGACAGGCCACCTTGCCCAACAGAACATCATTGATGCATGTGAAAATGGTATCGCACAACTTATCATCGGCCAAAGCCAACTGTTTCAATTCCTTCAGCAAATCAGAGAAGCTTTCCAAAGCGGCCAAAACAACAGAAACCTCTTCATCATCACGTACAATTTGGCCCATCTTAGGGATGAGAATTGTAATGGCATTGCCAACACCCTGTACATCGTTTTGCTTGAACAGGGCAATTATGAATGTGGCCAAAGCGTCAATTGACACCTTACGAATATCTTCCTGGGGATGATCAATCATTTTGTAAACATTCTTATAGGATTCCTCCAAGTGGGGAATGAAAGCAGCACCAGTATGTTGGGCAAATTCTTTCAATGCCAAAATGGCCTCCTCCTTTTCGTCCAAATAGGAATTCTCAACACTGTAACCAGCAATGTTGTCCAAATCATCATCTTCACCATCGGAATTTTCAATGTCAATTTCACGATCATCATTCTCATCATTTTCGGGACCGGGTACGGTAATAACATCTTCTTTGAATTCAGGAATAACTTCTTCGGTGGACAAGATGGAATCATAGAGACGGTTCATGATTTTGGGATAAACAGGAGCCATTTCTTCATTGACAACTTCAGCCAAGGCAGCAATTAGGTTGTACAAAGCACGGCGTACATCTGGATCATCGGCTTCTTCCAAAAGGGACAGAGAAAAGTTCATGGTATCGGTGGCCAAAGGCATAAAGTTTTGTTTGCCAATCGTGCGGGCCAAAGAGGCTAAGGTATCAATGGCTTGGGAACGCAAGGCCAAGATGTCTTCGTTTTCGGTTTTGACCAAATAGGTTTGCAACATGGCAATCAATTGTTGGAAATAAGGCAACATGTTTTCCTTGGCAGCATTGGCAGCAGCAGAAATGGCACTGAGCGATAACTCACGCAGACGTACAGAGTTGTTGGGGTTCATGGCTTCGAAAAGTCTACAAAATGGGGTGGGATAAAAGAAAACGTTTTAAGAATGTTCTCAATAGAGGGTAAAGGGAAACCTACCTTTCCATCAGCAAAGGCAAATGTGGCACCAAAGCATCCTCCAAATTCTCACAGAAAGTCTCCAAGGCATAGAACATGCGATCAATGTGTTTGGGTTCAGTACCACCACTCTGTAGAAATAAACAAATGCGGGACATTAGCAACTCGTCAATCTTGCTTCGGCGAAATGACTATAGCTTTAAGTTTAAGAGTAGTTACATAATTAGTTAGAAGCGTTTTACGCTTGATTTGCAATTGGCTCATATAGAGTATGGAATTTAAGTCTTGTTTTGGTGTTGTGGCTGCTGTGTTGGGCCAGTTGCCACCAGCTTGATCACATTGATTTGCTTGAGGCCAAAAAGCCTAGAAGGCCACCAAAATGCGCAGCATTCACAAAACACAAAATAAAAAACAACAAAAACAAACAAAATGGCATTGTTGTAATAAAACAGAGAAATGGTTCGAAAGATAAAAAAAGTAGAAGAAAAAGAGCCAAAGGACAAATTTTGCATTAAAAACCAATTTCGTGTGTGTGGTGAGAGAGAAAAAAGGGCCAATTATTTAAAAAGGGTGTTTGTGCGCCTCTAACTTTGGAATTTGTTTTTCAAAACTAATTGTGGTGCTCTTAAAAACTAAGCTGTAAGCCTACGGCATTTAAACAACAACTTACTCTTAATTCGTTGCACAATTGTTGTAGGAATTCAAAGAGAATGGGTAAAATTTGTGGTGCAAACTTGGTAATGTCAGGTTGCAAATGTTCCGAGAATTGTCCCAAGGCAAAGAAGGCAGCATTGCGCACCAAGGGGGTGGGATCGGTAATACCAACTTTGACAATGTTCAACATGGTTTCCAAATATTTATTGCAAATGGCTTCAGAGCAACCTTCAGCAATGACAGCCATGCTCAAATAGGCAGCGCGACGGGGCAAGGGGTCTTGGCCCTGCAATGCAGGCTCCAACAATTGCAATAGTGGGGGAATCAACTTCTCTGGTGGTACATTCAAGGCCAGCAAATCCATGGTTTGGGTGGCGGTGGTCATTGGGTTTGAGCTATCCTCACCCAAGAAGTATTCTTCGTCATCTGAAATAAAAATGGGAGCAAATATAGTATTTTTGTGTGCAAATGTCGGCCACAAACAATCACTTACCATCATCACCCTCTGGTTCGGTGGCCATCAAATTGAAGACAACTTGAATAATGGGTTCAATCAATTTCTGCTTAATGATAACCTTCTTCTTCAAACGAACCAACCAGCCAATATAGGCCACGGTCTTAACACGTACAGCACTATCCAATTGATTGTTGTTGGATGCCTCCAAACAGAAATCCAACAATGGCTTAATGTTTGTTGTCAACAACTTTGGGGTATAATCAGCCATGCTTTCCAAAATATCAAAAGCACGAACAAATTGATCTGGATCAGATTGTACGGCAAAAGCTTGCAATGATTTGATGATCAGTGGGATGGATTTTTGATAGGTTTGTTCGGCAGCATTGTGGCCCAAAATGAATGGCACCAAATAGGTCATACCAGTTAAAATGTTGAAAATAACTGGTGAAGACATATTGCCACTGGCTTCGGTGGCCACCAAGGCAGCAGTGAACATATTACAAACCGATTCCATATGGGGTACAAATTGATCGGGTGCAACATCGGTCAGAGTAGCAAAAATCGATGAACCCAATTCACTTTGTTTGGGATCAGCAGAACTGCAATGGCCATAGACAAAGTTCAAGACTTCATTCATGTAGGCACCACCTTGCTTGTCGCTGCTTTCATGACGTACCAAAACACCAACAAATTGAGCAATGGCATTGCGTACAGATTTCTCTTGTTCGTTGATCAAGGCGTTCAGCATGCCTTGTTTAATGCTGCAAATGAAGAAAAGAATAAAAAGGGGGAAGATAATGAAATTGAATTTGGATAGCAAGTAGAGTTTGAGGAAACTTACATTTGTTGTTGCTCTGGTGGAACCATTTGCCAATGACGCAATTTACCCAAACGTTTCTTCAAAAGAACAGCTGAGTACTGGCGTACTTGAGCTTCCTTGTTGGAAACAACAATGTCGCATAGTTGGGGAATAGTTTCAGGACGCTTGTAGGCCTCTTGCAAATCAGCAGTAGCCTGGAAATGAAAATGGGAAAAATTATTATAAAAATGAAAAAGAAAATACGAACAAATATACAACAGGAAGAAGAAGCGGTAAATAGACCAATATTCCCTCCCACAGAAGACTGGAAAGTCGTCCGATAGAAAACAAGAAAGTCTCCCATAGACAACCATAAGATTTTTCAATAGAAGGTCCTCTTAAGGAGGACTTGAAAGTCAGATATAAAAGATAGAAGATCGGAACAAACAGAATGTCTTCCTAAAGACCATCAGAAAACATTTCTTTGCAAGACTACTATAGAATACAAGATGGTACTCTTTTAGATATAGATGGTATTCCTATAAAGGTACACATTATTAAAGGCCAGAAGGTCTTTCTATAAAAGACCAGAAAGTCTTCCTCTAGAGGACTAATAGATTTTCTGCGGAAGATAAGAAGATCTTCCTATAGAAGGCCAAAATGTTTTCCTATAGCAGATAAGGTGGTCTTACTATATAAGACCAGATGGTCTTCCTATAGGAGACCGGGTCTTTCTATAAAAGACCAGATCTTCCTATAGAAGACCACACCTTCCTATAGAAGTCCAGAAGGTCTTCCTATAGAATACGAGAAGGTCGTATTAAAGAAGAGAAGAGAAGAAGAGAATGTATTACTATAGAAGGCCAAAAGAGTATTCCTAAGACCAGAAAGTATTCCCACAGAAGACCAGAAGGTATTCATATACAAGACCAGAAGTTGTTTCAATAGAAGACCAGAAGCTGTTTCAATGAAAGACCAGAAGGCATTCCTATAGAAGACCAGAAGGTATTCCTATAGAAGACCAGAGGGTGCTCCTATAGAAGTCTATAAGATATTTCCACGCCAGAGTTTCTTGTCGAAGACCTGATAGAAAATTTTTCCATAGAAGACAAAAATATCATTTTGTAGAGGATGATCCTAAGATCATCGGTAATAAAAGATTAGATGATGCTCCTCCTAAAGAACACAAAGTTGTCATATAAATGACAAGAAGACTAGAAGATATTTTTAAATGAAGTGAACTTATCTTATGGAGGACAGAACGATCCATAGAAAACCTGAAGGTTTTCGAATAGAAGGCAAGAAGGTCTTCTCGTTGAACCATAGAAGACCCTATAAAGACATGTGAAAGTTCAAACGGCCCAGAAAAGTTTTTTTCTATATTATTCGAAATGTCAAAACACGTTCCCATACAAATCCAAAAGTTATTGTTATAAAATACCAGAAGATCATGCAATAGAAAATGATCGAAGTTCAACCTTTGGAGGATCAAAAGTTCAACCCCTAGCAGACTAGATCTTCTTTCAATGGAAGACTACAATACACACCTACAGAAAATCAAAAGATCATCCTATGAAAATCTAAAAGATCTATCTATCGAAGACCAAACAGTCTATCAAAGAAGATAATGTATTCCAAAGATGGTGGTAAGGCCTTCCTCTAAAATGCCAGGAGGTTTCCCCATTGAAGGTTTTCATATAAAAGATAATAGGAGTTTCTGATTGAGGAAAATAAGGTCTTTTCCTTGAATACTTGGTCTCTTCTTTTAAGACTAGGTATAAGAAGAAATTTCTTTAATAGGAGACCAAAGATATTCTTATAGAGCACAAAATGTCTTCACATAGGTCTTCTCGTAGAAGAACGAAAGGTCATCTCAAGAAGACCATACGTATCCAATTCAACCGTCTTCCAAATGCAGGTCTTCATTTCTCATTGAAGTCAAAAAATCTTCTCGTTAAATTCATGGTCTTCTTATAAAAGACTAGATGATCTTTCCAAAGAAGACCAGTAGATCTTCCTTTAAGAGGAGAAACAAGTAAGAAAAGCGTTAAGTTCGGCCGGGCCGAACTTTTTATACCCTGTATACTGTATTGAAGTGAATTCCAAAAATTGGAAGATATCGTCCTATGGGGGATATATGACAAATTTCAGGTGGACAAATTTCAGGTGGAAAGCTGTATACCCTTAACGAAGACTAACCACCAAATTTCAGCCATTTCGGTGGGATATTGAGGTCACAACCTTCAAAATACCGAAAATCAGGAGGTACCGTTCTATGGGGGCTATACTACTTATATCCCCAACGAAGACTAAATACCAAATATCAGCCATTCCTGGGGAATATTGAGACCACAACCTTCAAAACACCGAAAATCGGGAGGTAAGTTCTATGGGGGCAATATAAAGGCGTTGACATATACCAACAAATTTCATATGGAACGTTTAATACCCCAAATGAAGAGCAAATACCAAATTTCAGCCATTTCGGTGGATTAATGTGGACACAAACTTCAAAATACCGAAAATCTGGAGGAACCGTGCTATGGGGGCTATGTGAGGGCGTGGACCTATACCTACAAATTTCTGGGGGAAAGTTTTGTACCCCTAACGAAGACTAAATACCAAATTTCAGCCATTTCGGTGTGATAATGAGGCTAAAACTTTCAAAATACCGAAAATCGGGACGTATCGTCCTACGGGGACTATATCAAAACGTGAACCTATGTAAACATATTATGGTAGAAATGTTTCTTAGCCTCTGGAAACACAAAATGCAAAGTTACAACCGATTCTGTGTTCAAATGGGACTACTACATTCAAAATATCGAAAAGTGACGCGTACTATATATGGGATGTTATATGGGGGCTATACCAAAACGTGGACCTATATAAACAAACTTTGGTAGAAATTTTTTAGCCTCTGAAAACACATAATACCAAATTACAACCGATTCGGTGGTCCAATGGGACAAATATATTAAAAATTTCTTAAAACGACGATGCGTCACGCGTCACTTTGTATGGGGGCTATACGAAAACGTGGACCTACATAGCCCGCTTTCAATACCAAAAGTCCTATGTACATATAATATATTTTACCAAAATTTCATCCACCTACTTCAATCCGTTCGGGCGCTAGAGTGATTTTCACAGACGGACGGACATGGTGGGATCTACAATGATTATTTCGAGTAGTTACAAACAGAATGACAAACTTAATATACCCCCCATCTTATGGTGGAGGGTATAAAAAGACACTCTTATAGAGAGCAAAAAGTCTTCATATAGAGGACCAAAAGAACATCGCTTAGAAGACTAAAAGATCATCCCAAGAAGGCTATAAAGGACATCGGAGGTCTCCTAATTGAATACATTGACTTCTCATTTAAAACCAGAATATCTTCCTATAGAAGACCTGAAGATCATCCTCGAATAGGATGATCAAAGACCTTCTTATGAAGAATCAGACACATAGTTATTCTATAAAATGCCGTTGATGTTAATTATTGCTAGATATAAAAAATGTGTCTTCTCCTGGGTTATATCAGTTTTATTCCAAACAAAAAGCCAAAAAACACCAGCACGTGCTATCAAAGATAACTAATCTAATGTTCACATGTCATGGATAAGAAAATAGGAGTAACGTCACAAAGAAATACAGCAACTAATCACTCATCCATAACATTCTTTTTCTCGCCGATTTTATGCTTTAGACATTAACTGCACGCTGAGGGTGGACAGAATGCAATAAAAATATGACGAAATGCCGTTCTGTATATATTACCTGTGGAATATAACAAATTAGCAATAAAAAACACAAATATTAAAACAATTTTTTTTGCGAAAATGAAGTAAATATTTTATAGTTTCTACGCAATTCTGTGTATTTTGGAAGAAATACGTTAAAGTTGGGCTATCTATGACGGTAATGGCGACAAGGAGTATTGTAAGAATTTGCATTCACCAGTTGTTTGTATACATTTAATATACCTATTTATATAAGGTTGTATCCATAGGGGATTTTCTAGTAGTCCCCAAATAACCAACCAGTATTCGACATAAATAGTTGCTACTGTAAAATGTAGAAGTTTCGCAGAAAAATTCGCACACGCATAAAATTTGTTTATTTAATATGCCAAATCAAAAATCTTATCAAGCAACACAAGAACTTATAGTTGATGATGGTGTGGTGCAAAGGCATTCATTTGAACGCGAACATGTGTTCACATACAAACGAAAAGCGTCCGACGGTCATATCTATGGGCCCAACTCATATATAAGTAATAATTTTTTTTATGGATGACGTTAATGCTAACAAAATCTGCCTGACTTTTCTTCCGGCACCTTTCACCAACGCCTAGTAACAACATCTGTCCACTACTGCATTTTGAAACAAATAATAAAGGTTATTTTCTATTTTAGTATGTGAAAAATAGTTGGTTGATATGCACTAACAAGTACACACTTGATGCTCAACGATATCTATAGCAAAAAAAAAGAAATGTAGATGTTATGGCTATTAGAAACTATTATTATCGTAAAAAGTCTAAACTGAGGCAACAAAAAGGTGACTAAGAGAAGACCACGTTTTTTTTCGTTTTTGAATAAACAGAAAAATGCAAAAAAAGAAAAACAATATGCAATATATTAGCGTTTACATGTACATAGTGTGTTTATAGAAAATATATGCATACAGTTACTATATACACTACAGCAATTAACACGTTATACAGGGAAAACAAAAAAATGCTTATTAGCATTCGCAACAAAATAAGCTAAAAAAGCTAATTTCAGTGATACCTTGTGATAGGTAATTTTTGTAATAATTATAAAAGTAAAATCGCAATCCTATGACTTCTTCTTGGGTGAAATTAGAGTAAGAAAAATAAATGAAATTTACTGGAGGATTGTATATTAGGCCGGGGCGATTTGTGTGGAAGGAAAAAACCTTAATGGGCCCTTCGCGTTTCTGATTCCTGGGATTGAACTGAGCAAAAAAGTCCACTGGACCATATGTCTACCGCGAAAATCGAGCCTCCCGATTTTGACTAAGTTTTTTATTAGCGTTTTTTAGATATTTTGGCATATAACAGCCAAACCAATGAGATTTGTGACCCAGCACAAATGCCAAAATTGTAGCCAACACAATAATTAAGAACTCTCTAGTACATCGCGATATTATTCATCGCTTTAATAGGAAAATTTATCAATAGAAATCCGTAGTGAAAAAAGAAGATATGCCCGCTTAAATTTGAAAATGTAAGAAGAAACCCAGATTTTCACTACTTTTACCATTATAAAATAATAAAACGAAGTGACCCAACCGAACCAAAAGTATTTTCGTTGTCCATGGACGCCAACACGATAGAATTTTGTAACAGAACGCTTGAATATTTTTCTGGTCAACTTTTGTAGCACAATGTCATTTATCGATATTTGCCGACAAATATGCACTTTATCAAGGCCAAAACTGCCTGAAGGAGCATTCCAATAATTTCGCGATGTACTAGATTGTGTTGGCTAAAATTTTGTCCTTTGTGTTGGGTCGCAAATCTCAATGGTTTGGCTGTTATATGCCAAAATATCTAAAAAACGCCAATAAAAACTTAAAGTCAAAATCGGGAGGCTCGATTTTCGCGGTGGACATATCGTCCAGTGAACTTTTTTGATCAGTTCAATCCCAGGAATCAGAAACGCGAACGGCCCATTAAGGTTTTCAAATCGCCCCGGCCTATTGTATATCGAGGATGTGGAGAATCGAGGATGTGGAGAAATGAATAAAATAGCCAAGCTAACAATACAATAAAAACCACCAAAATCGACGATAAGCTTTTTTCGTCCATGGTGAAAAAAGTGATTCTAAAGATGTAAGAAATACTCTGTGCGAAAGTCTTTCGAAGGGTACCAAAAAGTCATACTATATAATGACTTCCTTTAAATAAATAGAAGACCTTCCTATTGAAGATCGGAAATTTTTTTCACAGAAATGATAATAGAAGACTAAATTTTCTAGAAGCTTTTCCTATATAAATGTTTTATGATTGCTTTTTAATTTTATTGACCTTTCGAATTTATTAATAATTGCAAGTTTTGTTCAAGCTTAAGGTCTTGGTTATGCCACTCAAATAATTATACCGCTGAAATGTCCATTAATAGAACATTATTTTTCTTTATTTCAAGAATACCACTTTTGTGTTTCTTGAACATTGGACGATTACACTGTGCAACATTTTTAAGGCAATCTTGTGCAAACATTTGAGCTGAGGATTTTTATACCCTCAGCATTTATGCTAACGAGGGTATATACACTTTCATACGGGCAAAATGTGCCTCATCGAAATAATGGTTTTAGACCCCAAGTATGTTTGGACGAAATGTGTTTCAGACAATTTGGAGTTGATTTAGCCATGTCCGTCCGCCTGTCTGGCTGGAGCGCACGATAACTCTCGAACAGATCAACCGATTCGGTCCAAAATTTGGCTTTAATGGAAGTAACTGATTGGGTCCATACTTTGCACATCGTGAAATTTCTACCAGACTTAGATGAGGTTCCAATACACAAAATTTCGGAAAGGTTCAGTTTAGGAACTGCTCTTAAATCGCTTTGATTTTTGGTGTAGCAACTTGTATTCACTGGCCCCCATACAATGCTATAAGTTGCATCAGGGGCAAGTCCTTACTTCCTACGAAAATAGCCTAAAAAGTACAAAAAACCCCTCTGACACCGTGTGTAGTGGTTGGAGCGCAAGATAACTCTCGAACGGATCTGCCAATTCGGTCCAAAATGTGGCATTCGTAATATTTTGTGGAAACAAAAATCTGTAGTTTTAGCTCGGTTTTGATGAGGCCATAAAATCCGAACTGGATCTGACAGGACAAAACCCTACTAGGGTTTTTGTAGTTGTAACAAAGACTACTAAAACGCGTCTAAATTTTGGAACATTTCGTGTCCATATCTCAGGAAGTATTGTTTAACGTCCGACTTTAAACAGGATTGAAGTGCTAAAGTGTTGACATTTTACGGAGGTTGTTATGTACCTCCATGATAGGAACGAATCTAAAAATTAGATACAGGTCTAAAATGAACCATGTCGACCGATTAGAAAATGACAACACAATGACAGAAGTGGCCTTTTATTGAATTAAATGTTAAGATTTGCATAGTTTGGACCAAGTCAGTCGCTTCTTTCGATAGTTATTTTGCCCAGCAGTAATTTTAGTTGATCGATGTGGGATTTTTTTAGCCATTTTGTCAGGAAGTTTTGTGGATGTTTGACCTTCACTAAAAATGCCAAAACATCCTTGATTTTTTAGAACTTTTGCACCGTTATTGCAGAGAGTATGTTCTTGCCTAAGAAAACATTATCCACAAGGTGTACCGTCGGTAAAAATTTCGAAACTACCTCGAAGAGCCCTTAAACTGCACATAAACGAAAATTTTGAACTTTTGTGAGAGAGGTTGTCCGATGTAGACCTTTTCTTGGATGTTAGTCATTTTATTACCTGTTGTAACATTTCAAAACTGTCGGAGAACTGGTCTTAAGCTGCACTTTGAAACTTTGAGTGGGAGTTATTAGATGTGGGACCAATATAGTCAACACCTGAAGCTATTCCTTATCTGGAAGATATATTACGATGTGCAAAGTTTGGGACAAATTTATTTCGAGAGATATTTTGCGCATGGACTTGCCCCAAAAAAAATTATACCGTCTTAATAGAGGCCGCGAGACGACCTGCTGTAAAATTTCAAAACTATCCGAAACATATCCTCAACGGCACTTTTTTGAAAAGTTTTATAATAGTACGTTCACGAAAGAGTGTTTCGAAAAAATATAATAAGTATAACGGTGTGCAGAGTATGGACCAAATCGGTAACGGCATTAGTTATACTGCGTGTCATTTTAGGGAACAAATTGGAACAAGTGTCGTTTAGGGGCACCTCTTGGATCGGTCCGAAATTTTTACCGTAGGTAACCCTTAGGACCCTGAACACAACGATATATAGATTTCCGGGGGAAGTCCATACTTCCCGATATATGGGCCTTGACATTTCGGAAATTTCGTAACTTAATACCCTTAGGTTGTTTATGGGCACCTCTCGGATCGGATTGAAATTTTACAGTAGATAGCCCTTGACACCCTGAACACAAGGATATATAGATTTCCAGGGGGAAGTCCATACTTCCCGAGACATGGGTCTTGATTTTTTTACCTTTATCACAATTATTTTTAAAATTTGTACAATATGGGACTCGTTTTAAAGCTCACGAAGAGTAATTTCCAATGCCGCCAATAATTAATAATGGTAATTAAAAATTTCTTTTAAATTGAATAGTCGGCCTTCGGCCGGGTATTTAAGACTTTCTCCTATGGACGACAAAAGTGGGCTACGCGATCAAAACTCTCTTTTAAATTTAAACTGTTCTTAAGTAGTCGAGCTTCGGCCGGGGATTTAAGACTTTCTCCTATGGACAGGACAAAAGTGGGCTACCCGATCAAAACTCTCTTTTAAATTTAAAGTGTTAAGTAGCCGGCCTTTGGCCGGGAATTATGGACTTTTTCCTATGGACAGGGACAAAAATGGGCTACGCGATGAAATTGAATGTTTCCTAAGTAGAAGCCTTTGATCAGGAATTTAATGCATTCTCCGTGAATTAAAGTAATCTCCATAAGCTTTAAAACGATGCCCATATTGCCCACGTTAGAATAGTAAAATGTCAAGACTCATATCTCGGGGAAGTATGGACTTCCCCCAGAAAATTATATATCGTTGTGTTTAGGGTCCCAAGGGTTCCCTATGGTAAACATTTCAGTCTGATCCCAGAGGTGCCCATAAACAACCTAATAGTGTTAAGTTACGAAATTTCCGAAATGTCAAGACCCATACCTCGGGAAGTATGGACTTCCCCCCGAAACAGTATATGTCGTTGTTTTCAGGGTCCCATGGGCTACCTATGGTAAAATTTTCAGACCGATCCGAGAGGTGCCCATAAACAACCTAAAGGTGTTGAAGTACGAAATTTCCGAAATGTCTAGACCCATATCTCGAGAACGACTTTCCCACGGTAAATTATATATCGTTGTATTCAGGAAGCCAAGGGCTATCCACTGTAAAAATTTCAGCCCGATCCTAGAGGTGCACCTAAACGACGTTTAAGCCAACAAATGTATTATTCTATCAGCTGGCGGAAAAACGGATTTTTTTATTGTAAATTCGGCCTTCGACCGGATATTGGACAGGATCAAATCGTGCGCACGGGAACAAAATTTTCTTTTAACTTGTAATTCTTTTCAAGTGGCAGGCCTTTACAAAAGGGAATTTTCGGAACTTCGAACTTCCTCTCCTATCGCAAATATCACAAATATTTTAGCGGAAAATGTTTAACTTTTGTGGGGGAGATATCATAAGGAGTGGATCGATATCGCGTGGTGCACCGTTTCGATCAAAGCGGTTGATTTGTTCGAGACAACCCGCACTAGCCAACCAGACAGGCAGATGGGCGAGGATAAAACGACTACTACAAATTATCTGAAACGGATTCCTAACCATTATTGTATCGACGAGGCAAATTGTGGTTCGTATAAAATGGTATATATACCCTAAAGACTAAGGGTATACAATACCAAAAGGGGTACAAGATTTGGCGTTTTTCCTATATTCGGAGCAAGTTGAATGTAGTGGCTGGATTTGGAACTTTTTCCACAGATAGTTTTCAAAAATTAAATTTTTGTGGAAAATAGCCGGCCTTCGGCCGGGATTTAAGACTTTCTCTCCTATGGACAGATACTAAAAGGGCTAACGCGATCATAATTTTTTTCAAAATTATTTTTTGTCAAAAATCATATGGGTTTTTCGGAATTTTCGAAGCCTATATCTCGGGAAATACGGACTTCCCGCACATGATTTTTATATTGGCGTAGTCAGCATTCCAAGACCTACCTGTGGACAAGATTTCAGAATTTTCTGAGTCCAGCCACTACATTCATCTTATGCCCTATATTCTTATGTTAATGTTCTTGAAACTTTTCGAAACAGAAGAGCGATTCTAAATCTAATTTTTTGAGTTACCAACAAAAACCGTTAAAATTAATATACTTATAATTTCGGTAATTAACTATTTTTTAATTTCACGGATTTTTGTCGGTTTCCAAAAATAAGTTACAGAATCAAACTACAGAACAGGTTCGCAAAAGAACTCACCCAAGTTGGACACCGAATCTTTTAAGATAAAATCAATGTATGTTATATCGGACGCGGCAATTAGGGTTCCTCCTTAAGAAGTTTATTAATTGAGAGAAGTTTTTCCTTGTGTCTTTTGGGAATTGGTGGGAAATAGCTGGGCTTATTAAGGCGGAAGTCGACAATATAACTTTTATGGGGATGTTCGTTCATATTTCCCGAGAATAAAGGCCTCTGAAGATGCATACCGTAAGAGACCCAATGATACCCAACGGGTAAAACGTTACAAACAAGAGAAGTTTTTGAATTTCAGAGGTCCATATCTTGACCTCTATAGACTTTTCGCATAAAAATTATTTATTGTTGAACAGAGATTCCGAAAAATATCATGATCCGAACAAGTATTTGAGAAAGAATCACAAGAAAACGAACACTGCCACGAAAAGTAAAAAATCTGGTTAGCTATTAATCTATAAAATAGCATAAATTGTCCAGGGCCAGTGAAATATTTGCATAATTTGAAATGTTGTCTTCGTTAAGGATGTTCAATATCCAAATACATACACATGTGCCTATAATTGTAATTACCTATGTACTAATTTTATTCATTAATTCATATTTTTTTTGCATGTACACTAATCTACGCACTAATGAAAGCATGGTGGCCGGCTGGAGAAACAACAACCGTATCCATCCGCACACATTTATTATTTTCTTTAATTCATGCCCAAAATTAAACAAAATGCCAAAAAGCCATATGAGGAATTTCAATTACGCACAAAGCGCCAGAACATCATCGATGATGTACAATGTGTGGGGAGGGAGAGAGGTACATTGTGTCCGACCAAGCAACAAGAGGCAGAATATTTGCTACATTAGTCACTGGATGGTTTATATGGAAAAAGCACATGTTTCCAAGTTTCGTGTGTGTTTGAGAATATCTTCTTCCAAAGAAATGAATTTAACGATTTCTTACAATTCAAAATGAAAGCAATTAAAATTGTTGCTAGTTGGCGGCGACTAAGTCCCTGGTCTGTTGCCGACCACACCCCTTCTTCTTTGCATTCCCTTCACTCAACTCAGATTGCTTGTGTTAATTGTAATGATTAATTACAGTTAAGAAAATCAGTATCATTAAACCTAGAATTAGAAACTAGAGTAAGGCAATTATGTGTGAATATGAGTATTTTACTAGTCATTTGAAGATGTAAACATTCAACCATACCATCATCATTCATAATCTTTGAGATACAAATAGCTTCAAATAACCCCCCTTTTATTTAAATGGGACATTGAGAAATACCCATAAATCAAACAACAAATTCCTTTACTTTGGCCATTTCAAAGAGATACGGTGGTAACCCACTTTATTTCTTTTTACTTTCGCGCGCCGCAAAACATATTCGACAGTCGCTCACCTAGCCACCCATACAAATACAACTCGCCGCACACTGCAAATTTTAACCAAACAACAGCAGCAAACAGCGCCAAGAATGCCGAATTCTGCCTCTGCTTGCGTGTGGTGTATGGGAATCGCGAAATTGCAATAAAAGCCAAACACAAAAAGAAAGAAGAAGAATCACTTAGCAAAGAAAAGAAAACGCCATCAAATTTTCAGTCCCCACGTGTTTTCAAAAGAACATTTCCGAATGGAATTTTGCACCGAAAATTGTAAATTAATTATTGCAGATCGTTCACCAAACTTACCTGTTTAATCAGATTATTGTCGGCACACAATAAATTTGCAATAATTTGCTCCATTTTGTTGTTTTTCTTCTTTGCGGCTGTTAACTTAACCAAAAAAGTTTAAACTTTCCAGAAGTTTTTTTATTTTGTTTTTAAAGTCGGTTTTTACAATTAACTTTTAAAGTATTTGCAAATACTTTCTTTTAGTTCTACGAACAGCAAAATATCCTTTTTTTCTTGTGTCCTTTGTTCCCAACTCTCCGGCAAAATGTTATTCCACCTTCTTTCCCGCCGTCTGTTATATTTTCACTTGCACGATTGCAAAACGACTGATTCCATTCGAATTGACGACCACACAAAGTAACCATCTTCCGGTTACATTGATGGGTATTATGGGTAATCGAATACCCGAGAGAATTGCAATAATGGGGAGGGTAAATGAAACGTTACTTTTTGGTACCTTTGAAACTACTTTGAATAAAATACAATTGTTCTGTTCCAGTACTGCAAGAATCTACTAATTTTTACTATTTTTTTCGATAACATAAAGGAAAAAATGTTATCGTAGTAAAAAATAGTAGCTTCTTGCAGGTTCTGGAACAAAGCAAATATGTTATCTTCCGAATAAAAAATCTTGCAAAAAAATATTTTCGCATTGAAAGTAGTTCGGATAAAATATGTATATTCGTATAGAAAATATTTCGGTCGGATATATGTACAGTCGGACCTCGATTAGCCGTAATGGTCGGGACCACAGGCATTACAGATAATCACTGTTTTTCATATATTTTTAATAAAAAACCAGTAAGGAAAGGATCAAAGTCGGGCGGGGCCGACTATATAATAACCTACACCACTATGAATATGTAAAATAGATATAAGAGCTAAATCCAAATCAGAACAGATTTCGATATAATTTTTCACATTTATTTGTAGACCAAATTCCGTCACATACTCCAAATTTCATCAAAATTGAACATATATAGCGTGTTTCGTGCATCAAATACCTCAAATCGGTCGAAAATATATATGGGAGCTATATCCAAATCTGAACCGATTTCGATATGATTTGGCACAGTTATTTCTAAGCCAAATCCTGGCAAATGTACTTTCCGACCCAATATTGACGGTAATGGTTATAATACGAAAACTACGTTGTTCACAGTGTAAATTTCATGCTTTTTGGTAGTGATTATATTTTGATGCTTTGGGAGCAGGTTTTTAACAGAATATTTCACATTTCTGATTCAATTGGTGTCCAAGGATTATATAACACCATATTAAAACACAATTCAAGGTCTTCTGTATGTAATTTGAGCCAAGAATTCCGAGGAAACTATTAACTTCCTGAGATATCCTAGGAAAAATGTGAATTTATCGACACCCAGGAAGGTGTGTTATGCACAAGGTCAACTAAAAAGCTTTCTAGGATCTCAAAATCTATAATCTGACACTAATATTGCGGCTTTTGTATACTCAAATACCTAAAACGGAAAGAAATCAGCAAGGGTCCGCTTTAACGAGCTATACAAGAAGCATTTGGCATTAAATAACGGCACTCAACACCCAAAAATTATTTTTTTTTCTCTAAAATATATCTCGGACACCCAGACACATTCGCCAAAACAATAAAATGTATAAATTTTGCTGCTAATTCCATAAATTGTACGATAATACTCATATTTCCTTGGGGCGTATGTATACTTTTGTAAGTATAATTTTTTGGTTTTTGTAAAATTTACCGTTATTTATATTATGGAATATACTTTTGTTGTATTAAATATTGTTTATTAGTGAGACGAAATAAACCTGTGTACTTGGAATTTCATAAATATCATTACTTTTTCTAAAACCCGAGATTTATGGGGCGTACGTATACTTATGTAAGACTGTGTATATAAATGTTAAAATGATTAAATGAACGATATAAAGAAATAAATGAAATTAGCTTCATATTCAATAAATATAAATGTTAAAATGATTAATTTCTTGCTATATTTGTAAGGCTTATTAATGTAAATGAATTTGTCAGATTTAATTGATATAAATATATGTATGTATGTAAAGGATTTTAGTCGAAATAACTTCATATTTTTCAAGTTTCTTCTTTTTTCTGCAACGGTAAATAGGGTGCCGACTATGAGAACACAGGGTGTTTTTTGCAAAACATGCAAATTAGCAATACTTATTAAATAAATAATAAAAACAAGTTTATAAAATCTGAAAGTCCCAATTTACATTAGGCGAGTTTACTTGCGGCAATTTTTCTCGTTCCTTTTTAAACTTGCCTCTTGCGTTTATAAAAGGCAATTCTGTTCCGACAAGTTTTGTTTTCAAAACAATGAAAATAATGTCAAATACGAAAAATATAAAATGAATTGCCTGAGAATTGCCGGTACGAGCAATTTTTTTCCATTTCCATTCTCCGTACGTGTCTCTTCTACAAACTGGGACTTGCCGCAAGTAAACTCGCCTAATGTAAATTGGGACTAACATAACCCTTTAGTGAAGTGTAAAATTAAATATTTACAGCAAAATAATATTCCCACAACCTGTGACACCAGTTTAAAAATGAAAAAAAAGTTAAAGGGCCGACTATTGGTGCACTTACCCTATTTCATTATAAAAATGGCAGAAATAAACAGAAATTTTGTTTATTTTTGAATATTTAGTCGAATATAGTAAAAAACATGTGGAAAAGTCACAAAAATATAGCAAGAAAAATATAGAAGTAGTTGCTAGTATTTGCAAATACATTTTACTTGCGAAGTTATCGAACAGACTTTATATCTGTGGCTTATATAAAAACAGGGTTTCATAGGTCTCGGTCCACACTAGCGTGAATTTCATTAAAAAATTTCATGAAAATCTGCATTTCTAGATGGAGTTTCATAGTCCCGGTCCACACTAAAGCGATTTCAATGAAATAATTTCATGAAATTAAGCGTTCATAGATCGAGTTCCCCTCCACACCAATTTCATAAAATTACTTTAGTATGGAACTCGATCTAAGAAAGCCTGATTTCACGGACCGAGACCTATGAAACCTTGTTTTTATATAATCCACAGACATAAAGTCTGTGCGATAACTTCGTAAGTAAAAGTACTTGCACTACTTCCCATTTCTCGTTTATAGTACGTTTATATATAACCGGATTTAACAAACACCCTGGGTTTCAAATGTCAATTTCATTTTTATACTATGTTTACATTTACGAAATCCACTCGATTTCAACTGTCAATTCCATTGCTCAAACGTCAAATGAAATCCAATCGATTTCAGATGAGTTTTCATTTGACGTATACACAAAGGAATTGACAGATGAAATCGAGTGGATTTCGTAAATGTAAACGTAGTCTTATATTTCAAATAAATCCTCATAAAGAAGGTTAACCCTGAAAAAAGCTATAATATAAACATGGCCTTATACGGCGTTTATATTATAGTTTTTTGCAGGGTTAACCTTCTTTATGAGGATTTGTTTGAAGTATATACAATGGAAATGACATTTGAAACCCAGACCCACTGGGTTAACCTTGTTATATCTAAACGGCCTATTACTGAACAACATGGTAGAACAATAAAAGGTAACAGCAATACACAGCTGACTGAAGTGGGTTGTAACGATAGTGTCAAATTCCATACGACATTTTATATATTTAGTCCCAATTTACATTAGGCGAGTTTACTTGCGGTAATTGTCAGTTTGATGGAGAGAGAGGTGAGGTATATGGTAACCCTTTGCCTCTCAACACCCTCTCTCACCCCCAAACTAACAATTGCCGCAAGTAAACTTGCCTAATGTAAATTGGGACTTATATCTATTACAATGTACATAGATACAGTGAGTGTCAAAAATATTCGGTTTTCAATTTCACCAATATCCAAAAAACCAAATACTTAAAAATATGTTGGTCCTGTGGCAATTAAAATGTGTATGTAACATGGATCTATGGCAACCCTATAAGCGAGAATAACAAATAAAACGTTGTCAACCCTGTTTTTAATGTGTCAAAAATATTCGGTTTTTGTAACTTTTGTTAAATATTTTTCCAAAAACAGGTCATGATCGAACTTTTTCTGCAATATTAGTATATGTACATTTTAATAATTGCGAACAGAATCTTTGTTTCTGTGTGCAAAAATATTATATTTTATAGCAAATTATTAAAATTTAGCGCTAAGGAAAAACGCTATCCCAGAAAAGAGAAAACTGGTCATATATTTCATTATAAAAACAGCAGACATAAAAGGAAATTTTGCTTATTTTTGAACATTTAGTCGAATATGATTGAAATAATGTGCAAAAGTCATGAAAATATAGAAATAATCGATTTCGTGAAACACATAAGCCAAATCCAAGAATTGGGAGCGAAGGTAGAGGAATCTCCTGGAAAATTACGGCTATGTGTTTCACGAAATCGATTATTTCTATATTTTCGTGACTTTTGCACATTATTTCAACTATATTCGACTAAATATTCAACAATAAGCAACATTTCCTTTTATTTCTGCTGTTTTTAGAATGAAATATGACCAGTTTTCCCTTTTCTTGGATAGCGTTTTTCCTTATTGCTAAATTTTAATAATTTGCTATAAAATGTAATATTTTTGCACACAGGAACAAAGATTCTGTTCGCAATTATCAAAATGTATACTAATATTGCAGAAAAGTTCGATAATGACCTGTTTTTTTGGCAAAATATTTAACAAAAGTTACAAAAACCGAATATTTTTGACGCATAGAAAATAGGGTTAACAACGTTTTCTATGTTATTCTCGCTTATAGGGTTGCCATGGGTCCATGTTACATACACTTTTTAATTGCCACAGGACCAACATTTTTTTATGTATTTAGTTTTTTGGATATTGGGCATGGGCTTCTAAATTACTGAGGTGTTATTATTGGTGAAATTGAGAACCGAATATTTTTGACACTCACTGTATGTACACTTTTTCCTTATTAATATTTTAATTTTTATAGAATTTACCGTTATGCTAAATTTACATTTACGAAATCCACTCGATTTCAACTGTCAATTCCATAGCTCAAACGTCAAATGAAATCTCATCTGAAATCCATTGGATTTCATTTGACGTTTAACCTATGGATTTGACAGTTGAAATCGAGTGGATTTCGTAAATGTAAACCAAGTATTTTTCGTATTATGGAATATATTTTTGTTGTATGTAGTATTGTTTATTAGGGATATGAAATAGATCTATGTACTTGGATTTTCATAAAAATGCTTCCTTACCCTTAAAACTCGAGATTTATAGGGTGTATGTAGACTTTTTTGGTTGACTGTATGTAAGTAATTAGATTATACATTGATGAGAAGTTTACAATTTTATACATACTTTTTATCTAGGAAAACTTCTTTCTCTCCAATAGAGCTCTGAGTACTCTATTACAGCATCGTACCTTGCTTTAGCGTAATTCATTGTGCGTAGTTGGTTTAGCGACACAGTGGCTGCGAATATCGGCGTAGTATTTCTCTATGGTAGCATGCGTTGTTAATCTCATGAGCTTAATCCCAGCAAAAAGTTTGCATCCGCGGATGCAGTTAAATCACTAGAACAATTGCCGCTGGAGTACATCTTTTCCTATGAATTCACCTATGAATTTTACAAGAGAGCGTGCAGCTAGGATGCACTCAACTTTCGATCCAAATCACAGCCTTTGATGTAGTGTTTTGGATTGAATTTAAATGCGGTCTAAAGATGCTATAAAATGCAAGCCTTTGCAAATATCCCAAAATAAATAAAATACATTGCTTATTCGTGTAAAATATTAACTTTATTATACTAATACAAATGATAAAAAGTCTCCATTAAATTTGATCATAACTGAGTTTACTTCCTCTGCTCTGCTTTTTGTGACACCGCAACTGATATTTCTTCATCATCCAAATGATTTTTCATTTTTCCTCCAACTCCAGTTCAGATTTCCAAAAAAAAACTCTAACTCCACTTCAAAAATAATTTGCGTCTCGTGAATTACAGCAATGTTGGTATCTTTAGTTTGTATTTCTTTATTTTTTTTTTAAACAAATTCTTATAATTTTAGACACTCTTTCTTGTGTTCAGAAAAAAAACTGCGACTGTAGGCATCAAAAAATTGGCTTGCTTGGCTAGGGATCTATAAGCGAGTGCTTCTAAAATGTATTGAGCGGAGTGCATTTTTCATAACCCCGCGTGGACTGCATCGAAAGATGTATTGAAATCAAAACTCTGCATTGCACTACTTCCAAACTTTTTTGCTGGGATATTGCCATGGCTCAGCATTAGCATTATAAGGGATGACATACTCCGTGCATAGACCTCGTGTAGTGGGATATTTATATTGTTGAAAAATTCCTTCAGATTACTTAGTCGGGTCAGCTTCACACGGAAAGGGCTGTGGTCATCTTCAGCGATGAGTTTGCAAAGCTCCATCATATATTCCATGAATTTTCGCGTAGGCCTCAATGTCACGTCAGGCTCTTCCAAGGCTGCCAATTCTGTTTCCTTCCGTAGCAGACGTTGTACAACAGTCTCATTATACACTTTCATATGCATGTTGACATCGAAGTCTTCGTAGCAATAAGTATTGTCTAAAAATGAAGTTTTTTTGATAATGCTGTTTAAGTGATCGAATTTCACCAAATCGTCCTCAAAAGTGGTCCTGGTGGTTGTTCATGCGCGAGAAGCAGAACACACAATGTGGGCCAGGTTCAGGCCCCAACTTATATGTCTTTCTCGGCCTATATATACAGTGAATCACAGTCAAAATTATCCACTTCACTTTCTTTCATTAAAACTGCGATTTCTAAGAGTTAATTAATTAATTAACAATTTTTATTTTTTTTTTTCTAAACTTACCTGAATTTTGTTAATTCTTTTTTATAATATTTAAGTTAAGACACTAATGTAACAATATAAAAAAGAATGAAATCGCTATCATTAATTAACTCTTAGAAATCGCAGTTTTAATGAAAGAAAGTGAAGTGGATACTTTTGACTGTGATTCACTTTCAATATGAAGAAATTAAATAAAGTAATAAAGGTGGTAGATAATGGACTACTCTCAATTTTAGCTAGAACAAAGAAAATGGAAAACATCCGGAAGAAAAAAATTTAAATCCATTAAATAAACTTACCCCCCATGGTAGAACAAGAAAAGGTAGCAGCAATACCCAGCTGACTGAACTGGGTTGTAACGTTAGTGTCAAATTTCATATGACATTTTATACATTTATTTCTATTTCGATGTACATTAGGGACATATATTTTTTGAGAAAAAAAATATATCATTCGGAAAAAACCATTTCCCAGAAAAACTTCTTCATATCAATGATATGTAATCTCCTCCAAGTTCGAACGATAAGCCGCGCAGTAAATCACCGCTTGTAGAGGCGATACAACGTTTGTTAATATGTGAGGTATTTTGTTAAAATTTAAAAAAATAAAGCCCTAATAAACATGTGCTTCTTTGATTTCTAAAACAAAACATTGAAACAGCTTCTCCTTTTTCTATGAATTTCCAGCGACCCCGAACTTTTCTGCAAGAATTCTACTTTCTGCGAGAATTTATGCATTTAGTGGAATGATGTGGAACCATAAAAATTGAAAATGTAACGAATTTTCATTCATGTTTTCCAAAATATTCAACCAAATGTGAAAAATTATTAGTTTTTTAAATTCAAATAATTTATAGACATTTCCTTGTTTTGCTTACAAATACAACTGGCAGTAACGTTACAAACAAAAACAAATTCCTTTGTGGTTGTTGTTCGAGTTGTATTTGTTGTAGTATTAACTTTACCTTGTATTTGTTCTACCATGCTTACCCCCCTTGCTAACATTCTTGCTCCTCCTCCACCATTATATTGTCCATTATTTAATCTGACAATTTATTGGCATCACTTAGAGTTTTATCTCCTTCTGTAGCAACACATGCTATATTCTTTGTTTTTTTCGCTGCCTTGTTTTTTTCGCTCTGCCTTCTATCCACTCGCAGTTTTTTTTTTTGTTCATGTACACGGGAATTTTTTTCTAAGGTCAATTCCAACGTTGCCGCTGGTATAGAGTAATGTTCAGCGATTTTTGCTATTGGTTTCCCGAAGTAAATAACCGAATCCCTCACCGCATTTTGCATATCCTCCTCTGTGTAGGGTCTTGGTTTTTTGAACCGCCGTAGATGCACAAACATCTCCACCTCCTCTTCCAGCTGTCTCTTCACATTGTTGACTTCAGTATTACAGCTGTGAACAATAGACGGCTCTGTATTGTGCTCTTCTATTTTCCTTATCAATGGGTACGTGAAACACAACGCATGCATTTAGAGCTCGCGCCATTTGGGTTTGATCACATGTAATTAATCTATCAAATAGCATATTTTTACGCTGCTACCAGCTTCAAGAGGCCTCTGGGTTGCATCGTCAAAATCGCGGTTTATTTCTTCAAAAGAGCTGGTTGCAAGGTGAAGATGGCTGATTGCAAGATGAAGAGGGCTGGTTGCAAAGTGAAGAGGGCTATGCTGCTGCTGGATAAGAGGGCTGTGCTGCTGCTGGATAAGAGGGCTATGCTGCTGCTGGATAAGAGGGCTGTGCTGCTGCTGGAGGGCTATGATGCAGCTGGAAATAGATGGTGCAATTCTGAATGTTGAACGTGTTGCCACAGCAGGTGTTGAAAGGTTTCGCTGAAATTTTTTATAAAATTAGTTGGGTCTTTTTTTACTATTACAGTATAATACATATGTATGTATATGTACATACATTTAGGCAAGAAATGTATTGCAAAAACCAAAATTGTAGAAAATTTCTTATTAATTGTTCGTTTATGGCAACAAATTATGTAAAAACTATACGGTTTTTTGTGCAAATCTCTTGCTATAGGTCCTTACAACAATATTCCATCAAAATATGCAAAGGTTATTTGCGATTTATAACAAATACGATCAAAAATAAGAATTAACTGCTACTTGGGGGGGACAATAAAAGTATCGCAACGGGAAAAATCAATACTATAAAACTATAAAATTTTTGCAAATTTTTGCGGTCATTATGCATTTTTATGATTTTTGCGGCTAATAATAGACTAACAGTATTGAATGTAATAAAGTTCAGTGATAAAAAATGCGGTCATGGAGGGTCTTCACACAGGTAAAAAACGCATGGGACCATATTAACAATAAACAATGACGAATCGGCCAAAGGCAAGTATGCCAAGATTGAATATTTGACTCAATATGTATTGTAGGATAATGGAACAATGCAAAACAGTCCGATTTTGGCTTTGAAAACATCGAGATACCTCTGGAAAGTATATGGAAAAAATTGACACCTGTGTAGTATTTTGAAACGACCTACGACACAGTACTATTTCGTCTCTCAATGGTATTAATATGATTTAATTTTTACTAAGTGGATATATATTATCCTCTGCTATCATAATAAATCCAAAAAATTGCTCCAAATCCAATAAAATCCATCAAATATGGGAATTAAACCGCTACTGGAGAAACTGGAATATCGAATATTTGGGTACTATATTCTTTACCATGGAAAATAGTATGCGAAATTGGGTTTACGGATCTAATAACGATTGGGAAGACATCCCCACTGACATCATTAAGAAATATTTAATAGTCATTAGTCTTAAACTCAGAAAAATTGATCGCGAAAGCTCAAACAAAGTCAACTACCACCATTCCAAAGACCAGATCATGACATGTTAATCTTATTTGTGTAAATGACCGATGTAATACAACAACACAAAACTCTTAAATACATCGGGCCAACATCCTGATATGAACCCTCATAAAATGTTTGGGTCCAATTTAACAAAAAACTCCAAAAACATCCTCCAACGAAGGATCAAGATTTACTAAAAATTGGGGAACCAGTATCCTTAGAGTGGAACATACCGAGCCTTAATTTTTGGTTTAACTAAGCTAATTAATGGTCCAATGAATGTCCAAAGTGGGTAGGCAACTCATTAAGGAACACACCTTTGGTAATTCTCGAAGAAACCATCGATTTGGTAATTTTTGCAATACTTTTATTGTCACCCCCAAATAGTAGTTAATTCTTATTTTTGACCGTATTTGTAATAAATCGCAAATAACCTTTGCATATTTTGACGGAATATTGTTGTAAGGACCTATAGCAAGAGATTTGCACAAAAAACCGTATAGTTTTTCCATAATTTGTTGCCATAAACGAACAATTAATATGAAATTTTCTACAATTTTGGTTTTTGCAATACATTTCTTGCCTAACTGTACATACTAATACATACAGTTAGTCAATTTAATTATTGCAAACGATGAATTTATAAGAATTTAGATTTTGAATTAGGAATTACAACAACAACTTCTTACAATAATGTTGGGGTTTTTATACATATGGGTTGATTTACCTGTTTATGACCAATAAACGCAGTAAATGCAGAAATGGGTCGGAAATAACAAACACAATGGGCAAAAAGTATAGGTACCTGGTTTTTGTGGTGTCAACTAAATAATTGCAAAATAAATTAATGTGCAATAAAATCGTGGGATTATTCAGTGATTTTTTGCAATTAAGAATTTTTATGAGTTTTATGGTATGTGAACATGTAGATCAGCCATGCCCGCGCCTTTACGAAAACGTTAAACACAACTCTCTTTTCCATACAATTACCAACAATAGCATGCTCTTTGTGTGCATCTCTGATGTAGATCCATCATTTTTGATCATAAATTAACTGTTGTGCATGTAACATAGACGGCTCTACAGAAAAAGAGAAAGCCAGGTAAACGGATTTCGGAAAATATGCTATTCCAATTATAATATTGGTAAATCCGAGAGAGAATTCGCTAAAATCACCTCTGATAAGCTGAAAATTGTATTCAACATTATATGGGCCTGTTGATCCTGAAAATTCAAACAAATTGCAATATACAGTGAATCACAGTCAAAAGTATCCACTTCACTTTCATTAAAACTGCGATGTCTAAGAGTTAATTAATGATAGCGATTTCATTCTTTTTTATATTGTTACAATATTATAAAATAAAATTAACAAAATTCAGGTAAGTTTAGATAAAAAAAATAAAGATGGTTAAACAACAGCGAATTTCTACCTCACAGTGAAAAGTATGCACTCTAAAAGTTTTATGAAACAAAAAGGATTTTTTAGGGTTTAAGCCCTTGGTATGATATCCTTTACAGCTTTTAGCCTTTTTGGCAAAAACTTAACTAAATTTTCGGTGCACGATATCTGAATTTTTCCCCATCCTTCCTGCAAGGCATTTTTCAGGGTTCCTATACTTTAGATGTTACGATTTTTTATATTTGTCTCCAAAATTCTCCATAAATTATCTATAGGATTCAAATCCGGGGATCGGGGAGGTGTTTGAATCACTTTTGGACAATTACATAGCATCGATTTTGGAAAAATACACAGTCTTACATAAGTATACGTACATACGCCCCATAAATATCGGGTTTTAGAACAAGTAATGATATTTATGAAATTGACACTAATATTGTGGCTTTTGTATACTCAAATACACAGTCTTACATAAGTATACGTACACCCCATAAATCTCGGGTTTTGGAAAAAGTAATGATATTTATAAAATTCCAAGTACACAGGTTTATTTTGTTATGTTAACCTAGCATAATGCGGTTTACATTTATGAAATCCACTCAATTTCGTAAATGTAAACCTGCCATAACACTTCATATATGCCGAGCGTCGGCGTACGAACGCTTTCGCATTGTGGGCATTCGCCTGCCACGTAGGCAATTTTTGACATTTCGTTTTTGTGTTTTTATCGATGTGGCAACATCATTTGCAAATGGCGTAAATTTGCAGCCATCAAAAATTCTGACATGCATTTCCAGCGTCATTGCAAAAAAATTAGCAAAGCGAAAACATCTCCTCATAATCGTGAAGTAAAATTGTGCCGGGCAAAGAAAAATTGAAATATATTTTGCTGGAATAAACCAGCAAAGTAGCAAATCACCAGAAACGTGCCCCTGTGATATCTTATTGGAATTTTCTTGAAACCCTAGTGGATTCTTGTTGGATTTTATCAACAAAAGAATGGTGTTTTTGGTAGCGGATAGCACATGCTAACCGCATGTTGCTTGTGCGGCTGTACCTACATTTCATTCAACCATAGCCCGGGTACAATACCACAGCAGCTTCAGGCATTGAGGTTATGCGGCTTAAACAAATTAATTAAAAGCGAACAATAACACCGTTTGCTACCTCTTGATGTTTGCAAAAAACCGACATGCCTTGAAGTACAGTAAACTCCACAATACTGTACTTTACCAATAGCCACATAACAACATCCACAGTAACCATACAAGATAGCCCAGTTATACCAACCAATAGTCACTCCATCATCACCATTTTTCATACTCAACCATCATAAATCAATCTCATCAAATCCAGCCGAGATAACCTAAAAGCCATATCATCAATTCATTCCACCAGACCCAACAATAAACTTTTGCACCCCAATCAGCCATAACGCTGAGGCGTCATTCATATAAACATTTCGAGCTTTCATGCCGGCCCCTTTATGGCGCAAAACACCTCAAGTTTTCCAAAAGGATTTGAATTTTGATGCCCGCAATATCGGAGGCAGATGTTCAGAACAATTAGTGACCGTTTTTCCAGAAAATTTAACCACCACGTGGACCATACACTGCAGTGCACAATTGAATCTAGATGAGAATCCAATTCATATCAACTTTAGTCGCAGCCATCATTCATCACCTCATGCCAAAAGCCCATTTAACAGCAATAGCACAGATCATCATCACCCATAGACTGGACATTAAGTATTTTTCATCATCATACCCATCATTATCACAATCATAGTTCATCATCACCATCATAACATAGCCTAAATTCTCTGGATGTACTGTAAGTAGAACCGTGATTGAATTGAAGACCTAAGTGAAGCCGCAGTGCAGCAATCGAATTATTGAATGTTTTATGTGATTTTTTTTAGTTTGGTTATAATTTTCTTCACGGAATTATAATCAAACACATTTATACATAAACAGTTTGGCTTTGATTGAGCATATTGAATCTTTCATGTGATTTTACTAAGAACTGAGATAAGCTTGGTTATAATTTGGTTCACGGAATTATAATCAAACGCATTTACGTATAACAAATTTTGTATGTTTAAATTAAACACGTATGGATTTTAAAGTGTGTTATATTAGAATCAACATTCAATAATTGCGGTCACATACTATCCATCTGTATGAATATAATTATCTGGTATTTTATATTGGATCTCATCGTAATTATTAAGTACAATTATTGCCCAATATCATAACCTATAGATCAGTCACACCTTCTTTCTGAATATATGTATATATATTTATATATATGTATATCGATCGAGTAACAGATTTGAATATAGAGAAAAGTTAATGAATAATTTCATTTATACACCCGAGTGTAATTATTAACATACTTATAATTGTGCATGTGTTTAATTATACCGTTAATTGTTGATTATACCCTCGTGGATGCATTTATATACGGATTTTTTTTATATATGTTCAGAAAGGTGTTAATTGTTGATCAGATATATTGTTAATTTTTTTTTATTGTTGATAATACCAAAATATTGAATCTTTCCATCGATACGAAATTATAATTTTTTTTAATCTTGTACGATGCACCTCAGCGATACCCCTATTTAATTGATTTTTCCAAATTCATATATAAATCCATGGCTTCCCATGGACAAACCCCAATACCCATTCGAGCTCGATAGGTTGAGGTATTTATTTTGGCTTTAAAGTAAATTCTATATTGTGCGTGGAGACGTACAATAATAGGGAGATCACCAGAGAGTGTATCCTTAACCTTTTTAGAACCTCATAGTTTATCATTTTTTACATTGGTAATATTATTTCATAATATTACTTCTTCAATCCACTTAAACAGAAAAAAATGGAATTAAAGTATTACTAGACTTAAGCATAATAGCCTTAAGTAATCATAAGCCTTAACCTGAATTATTTTATACGTACATGAATAAATGTAGTGATGAATCTTGTATATAAGGAAAACGATCAAAATATGAATTAATTTGGAGAAAATAATAATAAGGTAATGTAAAGGTAACTGGGCAGTCATAATCTACGTTTGGGGGTCTTCATAGTCATGAGGCCCATTAGGGGGTTCATGTTAGGAACCCATAGGGAGGGCAGAGGGTACCCAAATTCCACCTAGGGGTACCAGCAACAACAACAACAACCAAATTCGATACAACAACAAGTCTTTTCCTGGTTTTCTTATAAATTGATATATATTTTTTTTGTATGTGCCCAAGTGCACCTCCTCGCCGCTAGAGCTTAAGCCGGAGCCAAAATAGTCAAATGCCATTGTCACCTTGGTAACCAATAGAGGTCATACTTCCCGGGTACATTACAAAATGGCGCCCAACGTACAAGCCAATGTCTTAGGTTCAACTCCCATCAATGGGAATTGTTCCTGAACATTAGGTGTATGAATTTTTGTTTGATTGGTTTTCAGTATGTCTTGAGTTGTTGTTATATTACAACATACCAATTGCGACTTAAGGTCAATTAAATTTTAACATCATTTCTTGAATGTCAACTTAAAGGAAAAGAGTTTTAGTCGTCTTGCAAGCCTGAGTTTATGTCAAGCTGCAATTTTGCGACAAAACTTCTACATTATTGAATTCATACTTCGACTTTCTTTAAAGCTTTGTAGTATATTGTCATCTGCAGTTGATTATTTATGATCTTTTGTATGATTTGCTATATTATAGCTGCTTTAATATATTGATTTATTAGAATTGAAATTTTTGGGGAAAATTTTTGACTGCGCTTTTCAAAGATAATGAAGATTGTTTGTTGTTGTTGTTTATAATTAATTATGACTGACCCAAACCTCTTTACATTAGCCTTCTTATTATATATGAACGATAAACATTTAAAGATTTGTTTTCCGAACATTATCTGATGTAATTTTCTGAAGAAGAAAATTGGAATAATACTTCTTGATATTTTAAATCCTATATTCTTGATTCTGTGCGATTTGCTGTTGATGATTTGAGACTTCATGTTGATTGATTTTGGAAATTTGGTTAAAGCGAATATTTTGACGAAATTGCACTCAATGTTCGTCAGTGTAGTAAACATTGAATTTGGATTCAAAGCTTATTTTTGAAAAGAGTAATTTTTTTTGTTGAATACAGTTATTGACGTTAATTGTCGCACACTTTAAGACTTTGTATTTCGTTTTCTTTACTTTCTGGCACCTACACTAGAGGGAATTTTTGGCACAATTTTATTTCCTGTCTGGTTTGGAAATCGAATGTGAAGCATCGTCGTGGAACCTGGTGAAACTTTTTTTTTGAGATTTCTGTGGGTGATCTGCAGTGCATTAGTCTTGTTAGATTTCTTCATTTTCTACTGTTACCATTCTTTTCCGATTGCGTGAGGCAAAGGGTCGTCGCCCTCAAGACATTTGTTTTTCTCTTTTTGATTAAAAGACTGCAGGAGGGGTTTGATAGGCTCAAACTACTGATTGCTAGTTCTTACTTTTTAAAATATACAGGCTTTAAGTAGTAGTATATTTTTGTTTGTTTTCACGTACACACAGGGTGTACACAGAACTGGACTAACTGTTTCCGAAGACTGGTCTTCAGTTCGACTCGAGGTCAGCTGAAGTACCTTAAGGTTGTAGGGGCGGTTAGTCTGGAGAGCCTTCGGACGGCAGCGCTCAACCTTGAGTTGGAGCATTTTCCGTAGGGCTGATTGCTGTCTGGTTGTCGATTTCCCAGTGTATCTTTAGAAAGCCGTTCTATGCTTAACTAAAGATACACTGAAGAGACCTCGAGAAACTCTTTGAGGAAATTCTAACCGGCAACAATCACTCCTACGTTTTGAACAGTTTACCTCATAGAACAATAGGGGTAGGCGAAGAGGACTGAAGAGCCTATCGAAGTCCTATATATATATATATTTTTTTTTCCTTCACCAGCTAAGACCTTTCTTTTTCTGATTCGGATATTATTCGAATTAATTTTACCCGGACTTACAAACTTTTACCCTGATCTACCACAGCCTAGATAATCTACTGTCTCAATTTATTCTGTTTTCAGGATTTTTGAGTTTTTTTTTTCTGCTTATGAGAAACTTTGCAAGATTTATTGTTTTTTTTGGTTCGATCCTTTTTCGAAATACCTGACCTGTTGGAACCATTTAAATTTTCATATTGAGTTTTGTTGCGTATGAGATTTTCTATATTGGACTTTTCGGAACCTTAAGGCAGTAACCGTGATTGGCTGTTTCATCTATATATCTTTGGTATTTTTGTTGAATTTATGGTATCATACCTACCTTTTTTTGAAAACCTGTCGGTCATTAGAGAAGACGTTTTTGGATTTTGAGCTTTTTATTGAAATTTCTTGTTGGACTGAGTAGTACAAGGACATTTTTTTTTTTTGTAACTTTTGTTGATTTGGGGGACATCATGCAGCCTGCTACAGGTGCTAAGCCAAAAACTTACAGCATTATTACCAGGTCGACAAGTCAAGCAGTGGGAGAAGCTGCTGGAACAGAACCAGGTACCGGATCAGGTATCCCAGCTAGCGCTGATGGCAATGATCCGCCTACACCAAACGAATTTGCAAGCCCACCTACTCTTTCGCAAGTAAATGAGCAACCAAGCACAATTCCTAGACCTTCTTTTAGCCCTTTGACTATTCGTGGCAATGATGAAGATCAGGTTGATAGGCTTAGTAGCACAGGAGTTCTTGAGGTAGTTCAGTCCGCATTAGAGGCCACCCAAGCCTCAATGGTTGAAACCATGAAAAAGGAAATGCAGAAAGCGGTTGCTGCTGCAGTTCAAGCTGCTTTTTCTCAATCTTCCGTTCCTCCAGCTAATCCTATTAACAGACAAGAACCACATTCTCAAAGCATTGATTGGCCTCATGATTTGCCACCACTACAAACCGATACCAGACATGCAGGATCGGGTAGTAGAAACCAGGAAGTTCCAAATCGTTATAGGGAAGATTTTAGTAGGCCCAGGTATCCATATCTCAGTAAGTGGGGCATTAAGTTTGATGCCACCCCAAAGACACCAAATGTCGAAGATTTCATCTTTCGAGTAGAAAGGCTTCGAAATAGTTATGGCTGCCCAGAACAAGAATTGGTTGATGAATTTCATCATTTACTGGAAGGCCGTCCTTGTCAGTGGTACTGGGGTCTGATCCGTCAATATCCAAATTTGAACTGGGAGATGTTAAAGCTGTGTATAGTTAGGGAATTCCAGCGTTTTCAATCAAATCTTGATGTAATGAGGCAGATTATGGACAGGAAGCAGGGGAGAGATGAGTCTGCTACACAATATATAGACGCTATAAATAATCTGCGTACTCAATTAAGGGAACCTTTGAAAGATTTTGAAGTTATAGACATCCTCAAAGCTGGATTGAAACCCAAACTTGCCCATTTAACATTTAGTGGCACTTTTTATTCGGTGGAACAATTCCGAAATGAAGTTAGGAAAGCTGAGGAATTTCTGGAAAGGGAATCATCACTGAGATTTAGGACCAACCAACCCCCTCGAATGATAAATGAAATTAACGATTCTGATTTTGATGATTTAGTCCATGATGTTGAGGAGTTGCGTTTACGGCAGAAGCCAACTGGTGTTTCCAAAAATGAGCCTTCACGGTGTTGGAATTGCGGCAGCAATGGCCACATTTTTAAGAATTGCTCCAGTTCTCATCGTTCAGTATTTTGTTTCCGCTGTGGATCACCAGGTGTTACCACCCCACAATGCAATAACTGCAAACAAATTAGTCGTTCTAATGTTTCTAAGTCCGAATCCATAGCTACTCAGACAGTGGATTGACTAGCCTCTACTGATGTTTCCACTCATACAGATCCAATTTTTCCTGATCCATGTAGAGTATTACCCAGACTTTCCAATAACTTAGCCAAAACCAAACCTGATTTGACATTACCTTTTCACGTCCGCATGGCCAATTATATGAAGACTCGTGAAAAAATTTTCAATTCCGAAATAACTGCCGATACTACTGTTTTTGTTTCCAAACGTATTATGAAGACTCGTGAGCGATATAAACGTAGGCGACTTAAAAGGTTATCAGTATCGTCTGCTCAATTTTCTGATTTTAGACCCAATGATCCTCGACCATTTAGAGAAGTTCTTGTTAATGGAGTATCAGTTTTAGCTCTTTTTGATAGTGGAGCCAGTGTCACCTGCTTAGGTAAAAATTGTTTTTCTTTGGTTGATAAATTAAATCTGAAGGTTAATCCTGTATATAAATGTAGCGTCGGTACAGCTAGTGGCCAGCGAGTTTCTTGTTCTGGTAAAGTTAGTGTTGAGCTCTCGTACGACGGTAAGACGAAGACCATGGATGTTTATCTTATTCCTGGTCTCGAGAATTCCATGTACTGCGGGGTAGACTTTTGGAAAGAGTTCAGTGTAGCACCAAAACTTATTAGCAGCTTAGAGATCCATTCCGATAAAGTAGATTCCGATATGCATATCTTGTCCGATGACCAATTAGCCATGCTTGAGAAAGCTAAGGAAAGTTTTAGAGATTTTGAGAAGCATGGTCTCGGCAAGACAGATCTGGAGGAACATGTCATCGACACTGGGGATGCTGTCCCAATAAAACAGCGACATTATCCAGTATCGCCAGCTGTCGAGTCTCTTATATATCAGGAATTGGATCGCATGTTGAGTCTAGGTGTTATAGAACCGAGTACAAGTCCATGGAATTCGCCAGTCACACTTGTACGTAGAGGCGAAAAGAACAGGCTTTGCTTGGATGCACGCAAGCTAAACGAAGTTACCGTAAAAGATGCTTATCCGCTACCATTTATAGACGCACTCTTAGGCAGGCTCCAAGACACTTATTTTATATCAAGCATCGACTTGAAGGATGCATTTTGGCAAGTGCCTCTGGCAACAGAAAGCCGTCCGAAGACTGCGTTCACAGTTCCGGGGAGACCACACTATCAATTTACTGTCATGCCGTTTGGGTTGTGCAATGCAGCCCAACGGTTATGTCGGTTAATGGATAGAGTGATCTCACCGGAACTGAAGAACAAGGTTTTCGTATACCTCGACGATTTACTTGTAGTTTCTCCGGATTTTGACTCACATGTCGAACTACTTCGTCAGGTAGGTGAAATGTTGACCAGGGCAAACTTGACCATCAATCTCAAGAAATCCAAATTTTGTCGTCGAGAGCTTAAATACCTCGGGTATATTGTCGGGGCAGGAAAATTAAAGCCTGATCCATCAAAGATTAACTCAATCACTGATATTCCAATTCCAAAGTCCGCTAGAGATGTTCGTAGGTTCCTAGGGATGGCTTCTTGGTTTAGGCGCTTCATCAAAGATTATGCCGAAATAACCGCTCCTATGACTAGCACCTTGAAGAAGGGCAGAACTTTTTCATTCGGTGATTCCGCAATCGAGGCTTTCAATAAATTAAAAGTAGCTCTGACTACAAGTCCTGTTTTGAACCATCCTGTATTCGATAAAAGATTTTACGTCCAATGCGACGCCTCCAATCTTGGGTTAGGCGCAGTGCTGTTCCAGCTAGACGCTGAAGGTCTGGAACGCCCCATCGCCTTTCATTCCGCTCAGTTGACGAATGCTGAACGGAATTATAGTGTCACTGAGCGAGAGTGCTTAGCCGTGATCAGTGCAATAAAGAAATTTCGTCCTTTCATTGAGATGATGCCGTTCACGGTTATCACTGATCACAGCGCTTTGAAATGGTTGATGGGGCAGAAAGATCTCAGTGGTCGGTTGGCGAGGTGGAGCTTGAAGCTTCAGGCTTTTAACTTCGATATACAGCACAGAAAGGGATCGCAAAATGTAGTCGCGGACACTTTATCTCGTTTACACATGGATGAAGTCAACATGTTCATTGATGAAAAGCCTTTGATTGATTTAGATTCGCCCGATTTCAAGAATGAAGAGTACACTCAGTTGTTAGAAATGGTACGCGAGAACCAAGACAGTCTTCCGGATTTAAAAATTGTTGATTCATTTGTATATAAAAAGACGATTCCGTCTGATGGCACTCCCGTACACGAGAATTTCGTATGGAAACTATGGGTTCCCACTGTTTTAACCGAAAGTTTGATTGAAAACGCTCACAAGTCTATAGTAAAGAGTCACTGTGGTATTGGCAGGACAATAGCCGCACTTCGACAATATTTTTACTGGCCGAAGATGGCAAAGCAAGTTCGCGATTATATTAACTGTTGTGTTTTGTGTAAGGAGACCAAAGCTCCAAACAAGGTGTTACGACCGAAAATGGGAAACGAAACCGTCACTGATAGACCATGGCAGAAAATTTTTATCGATTTTATAGGACCTTTTCCACGGTCTAAGTTAGGCAACGCGTATGTTTTCATTGTGTTAGATCACATGACGAAATTTGTTCTTTTGAAGCCTTTAGCGAAGGCCAACTCGCGAAATGTTATCCGATTTTTAGAAAGTGAAGTGTTTCACAAATTTGGTGTTCCGCAAACCGTTCACTCGGACAACGGGAAACAGTTTATTTCGTCCGAATTCACTTCCTTTCTAGATCGCTATGGTTGCACTCAAATCCGAAACGCGTTATATTCTCCACAGGCGAATGCATCGGAGAGAGTCAACCGAACAATTATCGCGGCGATTAGAACGTATGTGTCCGAAGATCAGAAAGATTGGGACCGATATTTATCAGCTATTGAATGTTCACTTCGGTCCACAATCCATACATCCATAGGATGTTCTCCATATTTTTCACTCTTCGGAACACACATGATCACACACGGTAGCGCGTATGCTTTAGCAAAAAAACTAGGCACTTTGGAAGATGGATCGGTCGAAATTCTACCGAAACACAACGTTCACGATTTAATTAAAACTTCGATTAAGGAAAAACTTCACGATTCGTACGAGAAGTCAGCGGCTCGTTATAATACACGGACACGCGAGGTTAACTTTCAGCCAGGACAGGAAATACTTAGACGGAACTTCATTTTGAGTGACGCATCGCGCCATCTTAATTCAAAGCTCTGTCATAAGTTTGTCAAGTGTAGGGTTGCCAGAAAGGTAGGAAACTCACTTTACGAAATAGAAGATCTACAAGGACGGAAGATAGGGGTCTATCACTCGAAAGACCTTCAACATATGGTGCCAACTAAATGATTGCCCGGCTTTTATCATGTTTTTTTTTTATTGTTGTCTCAGGGTCGTAGTTCTTCCCCACTTCTACACACTTCGGTTAACTTCCCGAATCAGTATGGCTTCGGCTGGCCTATGCCAACATGTTCGGGTTTGTTATGTTAACCTAGCATAATGCGGTTTACATTTATGAAATCCACTCAATTTCGTAAATGTAAACCTGCCATAACACTTCATATATGCCGAGCGTCGGCGTACGAACGCTTTCGCATTGTGGGCATTCGCCTGCCACGTAGGCAATTTTTGACATTTCGTTTTTGTGTTTTTATCGATGTGGCAACATCATTTGCAAATGGCGTAAATTTGCAGCCATCAAAAATTCTGACATGCATTTCCAGCGTCATTGCAAAAAAATTAGCAAAGCGAAAACATCTCCTCATAATCGTGAAGTAAAATTGTGCCGGGCAAAGAAAAATTGAAATATATTTTGCTGGAATAAACCAGCAAAGTAGCAAATCACCAGAAACGTGCCCCTGTGATATCTTATTGGAATTTTCTTGAAACCCTAGTGGATTCTTGTTGGATTTTATCAACAAAAGAATGGTGTTTTTGGTAGCGGATAGCACATGCTAACCGCATGTTGCTTGTGCGGCTGTACCTACATTTCATTCAACCATAGCCCGGGTACAATACCACAGCAGCTTCAGGCATTGAGGTTATGCGGCTTAAACAAATTAATTAAAAGCGAACAATAACACCGTTTGCTACCTCTTGATGTTTGCAAAAAACCGACATGCCTTGAAGTACAGTAAACTCCACAATACTGTACTTTACCAATAGCCACATAACAACATCCACAGTAACCATACAAGATAGCCCAGTTATACCAACCAATAGTCACTCCATCATCACCATTTTTCATACTCAACCATCATAAATCAATCTCATCAAATCCAGCCGAGATAACCTAAAAGCCATATCATCAATTCATTCCACCAGACCCAACAATAAACTTTTGCACCCCAATCAGCCATAACGCTGAGGCGTCATTCATATAAACATTTCGAGCTTTCATGCCGGCCCCTTTATGGCGCAAAACACCTCAAGTTTTCCAAAAGGATTTGAATTTTGATGCCCGCAATATCGGAGGCAGATGTTCAGAACAATTAGTGACCGTTTTTCCAGAAAATTTAACCACCACGTGGACCATACACTGCAGTGCACAATTGAATCTAGATGAGAATCCAATTCATATCAACTTTAGTCGCAGCCATCATTCATCACCTCATGCCAAAAGCCCATTTAACAGCAATAGCACAGATCATCATCACCCATAGACTGGACATTAAGTATTTTTCATCATCATACCCATCATTATCACAATCATAGTTCATCATCACCATCATAACATAGCCTAAATTCTCTGGATGTACTGTAAGTAGAACCGTGATTGAATTGAAGACCTAAGTGAAGCCGCAGTGCAGCAATCGAATTATTGAATGTTTTATGTGATTTTTTTTAGTTTGGTTATAATTTTCTTCACGGAATTATAATCAAACACATTTATACATAAACAGTTTGGCTTTGATTGAGCATATTGAATCTTTCATGTGATTTTACTAAGAACTGAGATAAGCTTGGTTATAATTTGGTTCACGGAATTATAATCAAACGCATTTACGTATAACAAATTTTGTATGTTTAAATTAAACACGTATGGATTTTAAAGTGTGTTATATTAGAATCAACATTCAATAATTGCGGTCACATACTATCCATCTGTATGAATATAATTATCTGGTATTTTATATTGGATCTCATCGTAATTATTAAGTACAATTATTGCCCAATATCATAACCTATAGATCAGTCACACCTTCTTTCTGAATATATGTATATATATTTATATATATGTATATCGATCGAGTAACAGATTTGAATATAGAGAAAAGTTAATGAATAATTTCATTTATACACCCGAGTGTAATTATTAACATACTTATAATTGTGCATGTGTTTAATTATACCGTTAATTGTTGATTATACCCTCGTGGATGCATTTATATACGGATTTTTTTTATATATGTTCAGAAAGGTGTTAATTGTTGATCAGATATATTGTTAATTTTTTTTTATTGTTGATAATACCAAAATATTGAATCTTTCCATCGATACGAAATTATAATTTTTTTTAATCTTGTACGATGCACCTCAGCGATACCCCTATTTAATTGATTTTTCCAAATTCATATATAAATCCATGGCTTCCCATGGACAAACCCCAATACCCATTCGAGCTCGATAGGTTGAGGTATTTATTTTGGCTTTAAAGTAAATTCTATATTGTGCGTGGAGACGTACAATAATAGGGAGATCACCAGAGAGTGTATCCTTAACCTTTTTAGAACCTCATAGTTTATCATTTTTTACATTGGTAATATTATTTCATAATATTACTTCTTCAATCCACTTAAACAGAAAAAAATGGAATTAAAGTATTACTAGACTTAAGCATAATAGCCTTAAGTAATCATAAGCCTTAACCTGAATTATTTTATACGTACATGAATAAATGTAGTGATGAATCTTGTATATAAGGAAAACGATCAAAATATGAATTAATTTGGAGAAAATAATAATAAGGTAATGTAAAGGTAACTGGGCAGTCATAATCTACGTTTGGGGGTCTTCATAGTCATGAGGCCCATTAGGGGGTTCATGTTAGGAACCCATAGGGAGGGCAGAGGGTACCCAAATTCCACCTAGGGGTACCAGCAACAACAACAACAACCAAATTCGATACAACAACAAGTCTTTTCCTGGTTTTCTTATAAATTGATATATATTTTTTTTGTATGTGCCCAAGTGCACCTCCTCGCCGCTAGAGCTTAAGCCGGAGCCAAAATAGTCAAATGCCATTGTCACCTTGGTAACCAATAGAGGTCATACTTCCCGGGTACATTACAATTTCGTCTCACTAATAAACAATATTTAATACAACAAAAGTATATTCCATAATATAAATAACGGTAAATTTTACAAAAACCAAAAAATTATACTTACAAAAGTATACATACGCCCCAAGGAAATATGAGTATTATCGTACAATTTATGGAATTAGCAGCAAAATTTATACATTTTATTGTTTTGGCGAATGTGTCTGGGTTTCCGAGATATATTTTAGAGAAAAAAAAAATAATTTTTGGGTGTTAAGTGCCGTTATTTAATGCCGAACTTCTTGTATACCTCGTACAAGCGGACCTTTGCTGATTTCTTTCTGTTTTAGGTATTTGAGTATACAAAAGCCACAATATTAGTGTCAGATTATAGATTTTGAGAACCTAGAAAGCTTTTTAGTTGACCTTGTGCATAACACACCTTCCTGGGTGTCGATAAATTCACATTTTCCTGGGATATCTCAAGAAGTTAATAGATTCCTCGGAATTCTTGGCTCAAATTACATACAGAAGACCTTAAATTGTGTTTTAATATGGCGTTATATAATCCTTGGACACCAATTGAATCAGAAATGTACAATTATCCGATACTTTCCGACCCTATATTGACGGTAATGGTTATAATACGAAAACTACGTTGTTCACAGTGTAAATTTCATGCTTTTTGGTAGTGATTATATTTTGATGCTTTGGGAGCAGGTTTTTAACAGAATATTTCACATTTCTGAATCATTTGGTTTCCAAGGATTATATAACACCATATTAAAACACAATTCAAGGTCTTCTGTATGTAATTTGAGGCAAGAATTCCGAGAAAACTATTAACTTCCTGAGATATCCTAGGAAAAATGTGAATTTATCGACACCAAGGAAGGTGTGTTATGCACAAGGTCAACTAAAAAGCTTTCTAGGATCTCAAAATCTATAATCTGACACTAATACTGTGGCTTTTGTATACTTAAATACTTAAAACGGAAAGAAATCAGCAAGGGTCCGCTTTAACGAAATATACAAGAAGTTCGGCATTAAATAACGGCACTTAACACCCAAAAATTATTTTTTTTTTCTCTAAAATATATCTCGGACACCCAGACACATTCGCCAAAACAATAAAATGTATAAATTTTGCTGCTAATTCCATAAATTGTACGATAATACTCATATTTCCTCGGGGCGTATGTATACTTTTGTAAGTATCATTTTTTGGTTTTTGTAAAATTTACCGTTATTTATATTATGGAATAAACTTTTGTTGTATTAAATATTGTTTATTAGTGAGACGAAATAAACCTGTGTACTTGGAATTTCATAAATATCATTACTTTTTCCAAAACCCGAGATTTATGGGGCGTACGTATACTTATGTAAGACTGTGTACCTAAAACGGAAAGAAATCGGCAAGGGTCCGCTTTAACGAGCTATACAAGAAGTTTGGCATTAAATAACGGCATTTAACACCCAAAAATTATTTTTTTTTTCTCTAAAATATATGTCGGACACCCAGACACATTCGCCAAAACAATAAAATGTATAAATTTTGCTGCTAATTCCATAAATTGTACGATAATAAAGTACATTTAGACTACGCTGGATTTATCAATAATCTGGATTTATTTGACATATGTTGTATGAAAATGACAACTCAAATCCACTGGATTTGCTAAATCCAGCATAGTCTAAATCAGGCAATACTCATATTTCCTTGGGGCGTATGTAAACTTTTGTATCATTTTTTGGTTTTTGTAAAATTTACCGTTATTTATATTATGAAATATACTTTTGTTGTATAAAATATTGTTTATTAGTGAGACGAAATAAGCCTGTGTACTTGGAATTTCATAAATATCATTACTTTTTCTAAAACCCGAGATTTATGGGGCGTACGTATACTTATGTAAGACTGTGTATATTTTAGAGAAAAGAAAATAATTTTTTTCAGGGCAATTCAATACACTTTGTATGTAATTTGCACCAAGAATTCCGCGGAATATATTCACTTCGTGAGAAATCTGAGGGAAAACGTGCATTTATCGACGTTCAGGAAGGTATATTACGCACAAAAACAACTTCCAAGCTTTCTAGGGTCTCAAGATTTGCCATCTGATACGAATTTTGTGCTTTTTATAAAGTACAATACCTAAATTAAGCAAGGGTCAGCTTTAACGAGCTATATAAGAAATTTGACCCTAAATAGCGGCATTTGACCCCCAAAAATTATTTTCTTTTCTCTAAAATACAGTTAGTCAACTATATTATTGCAAACGATGCATTTTTAAAAATTTAGATGTTTAATTAGGAGTTACTACAAGAAATTCTTTCAACAATGTTGGGATTTTTGTAAATATCTGTTGATTTACCTGTTAATGACAACATCAAGCCAATAAATCCAGAAATCGGTTGGAAATAACAAAAACAACGGGCAAAAAGGATAGGTACCTGGTTTTTGTGGTGTCAACTAAATAATTGCAAAATGAATTAATGTGCAATAAAATCGGTTTCCCCCGCGATTTTTTTGCATTTAAGGAATTTTAAGACTTTTATGGAATGTGGACATGTAGATCCATAATTTTTGATCATAAATTAATTTTTGTGTGTGTAACATAGGCGGTATATTCAGAAAAAGAGATAGTCAGGTAAACGGTTTTGGAAAATATGCTACTTTTGGTCTATTCCAATTATTATAATGGTAAATCCGAAAGAGAAATGCCTAAAATCACCTCACGTAACCTGAGAAGTGTATAAAACATCATATACCGCACCGAGAAAGAAGCCAGGCTCAAACTGATGGCGTTACATGGTAGGTCCAAAATAGTAACCACACGAATTGACTGTAGAATGATTAAAGAAATTAACGAAATAGCCCAAAGCAGCACCAGAAAATTGCTTTTTTTAATTAAAAATGGTTTTGGAGTAAGTGTGTCACATGGGAAAGTCAGAAAAGTGCTACATAATAACAAGCATTCATCACGAGTGACTAGGTAAAAAACATTGCCCTCCAATCACAATATATAGAAACTATTCAGACTTGTTATAGACAACTTTTCACGCCACCTTTAGTATTGGGATGGCGTTATATTTTCTGATGAGACTAAAATTATGTTGTACTATCACAATGGACCTCAAAAAGTATTGGGAAAGCCCTTGAAAGTCATGGAAAACAAAAATTTAATACATACCGTAAAGTTCGGAAAATTGTCAGTTATGGTATGGGGTTGTATACCAAGCAGTGACTTTGGTAAAATCCTGATTTCGGAAGAAACAATGACATAGGAGGTCTATTTAGATGTTTTAAGAAAAGATTTAACCAAAAGCATCAAGAAATTTGGGCCTGTTGGCCCTGAAAATTCAAACAAATTGCAATATGAGTACTACCAAGACAACGACCCTAAGCATGAATCTAATTTATGTAGGACTTGGATGTTATACAACTGTACCAAAGTCATTTACACCCCGTTCCAGTGTCTAGATATTAACCCCATCGAAAATTCATAGGTAAACCTCAAGGAAAAAGTCGGGAATAGGTCGCCCACTAACCTGGGGGACTACATAAAATGCAATAAAGAAAAATGGCTAAAAAATATCATTGGAATATGACATTCCGAAACTTATTTATTAAATTCAGATACGTTTACAAGCTGTTTTTGATGCCAAATGTGGGCATACGAAATATTAGAACCAACTTTTCGAAAAATACCGTGAAAGACTGAAAAGTTGTGAATTTTGCAATTCTTTAGTTGACAGTGCAAATAATGAGTTGTACTCATTTTTGTTAATTTTAAGAAAATGTTTAGTGAAATTTAGCTACTTTTTATTTTATTATATTAATAAGCATGTGTAAGAATTGTATTGTTAACAAAAATATTAATAATGATATTTATTTACACCAATAAAATGATGTTTTATTTAGAATTTTGTAATAATTTTGGTTTTGCAATAATTAAGTTGACTAACTGTATATCTCAGACACCCAGAGACATTCGCCAAAACTAAAAAATGTATAAATTTTGCTACTAATTCCATAAATTTTACGATAATACTCGAATTTCCTTGGGGTGTATGTATACTTTTCTGTGTTGTGAAAATTGAATTTCTTCAATTGTATTAAATATACGCATTAGATTAAAATAAATTTGTATAATTATGGTTATTTTGTCACCAATGAGCCACACAGTGCAGCTGTTGCTGTAAAAAGCCCAACTATTTAGCCAAAACTGCACTATTGTAGGGTGTATGTATACTTTTCTGTGTCACTGTATACATACACATAGCCCAGAAAGTCTGCGTTCACCTTACTACTTTTCAAAAATGATGCTAAAACTTTAATAAATAGGTAAATGATATTAGTTTTTCATTCATAAATATGTTACTGGCGCTCTTTAGTACCAGAATAAAAAGAAAAATTCCAAAAAATATATTATTATTGCGAAGATAACGTTAAAAAAGTGTTACAACTGCTAAATTAGAGCCCCAAAAAGTCTGCGTTCACTTTGTATGTTGCCATAATACCGATAGTATTTTTGAAGTTTTCTCCCATTTTTAATCAATATTGTCACAACTGGTCATTCTGTGAGGTCGCTTGCATACTTAACTTAAAAAAGTAATTTATTTCAAGAATGGAAAACAAGGGCAAAGAAATTGGCATCGATAAAAGGAAAATTCTAGGTAAATTATGGAAAAAGCTATCGAAATATTGGCGAAACTCTAGGTAGAACATATTAGTCTATACATGGAGTGATAATTAACTATAAACAAACCAGAATTTTTACGTCAAAATCCAGATCTGGGCATTATATAGGAGCCAAAACCTTACAATCTCGCAGTAACGTTATGTTGTTGCAACCAAAATTTCGTAGCTAAGCCAAGTTCTTCTGCATTTTGGTTCAAATTGCGCTTCATGATGTTTAGGTAACCATACTTGTCCATTGTCGATTCAATGAATACAAGTTGGCCCACTTTAGAAGCTGCTACACACCCCCAAACCAAAACAGCACCCTCGCCATTTTTTACAGTGTAAACCAAGATTTTGTTTTTCAGGCGCTGTTCGAGTTTTCTCCAAACAGTTTGAAGTCCTTTTGTTGCAAACATATAGAACATGCTTTCGTCCGAAAATATGACTTGATTCCGGAATACTGGAGGCTTGTTTATGTATTCATTAGCAAATTCAATATGCTTCTGCCTGTGCACTAGTGATATGTACGGCTTTCGCCGTGCGTTTATACCGTGATATCCAGCTTTATGCAGTATTTTTCTGGCTGTTTGTGCACAAATACTTTTTTTGGATGCCATTTTCACATTTTCAACAATTTTCGAAGTAATTATCGGACTGATTGTTTTAACTATATTAGTTATGTTACTCTCCTCCCGATCTGATAATATTTTTGACCGTCCGAAACTGACCTTTGACCGTCCAGATCTGGGCTTTGACTTCAAAATTCCGATTTGTTTATAGTTAATTATCACTCTATGTATAGACTAATATGTTCTACCTACAGGTTCGCCAATATTTCGATACCTTTTTCCATTATTTACCTAGAATTTTCCATTTATCGATGCCAATTTCTTTGCCCTTGTTTTCCATTCTTGAAATACTTTACTTTTTTATGTTAAGTGTGCAAACGACCTCACAGAATGACCAGTTGTGACAATATTGATTAAAAATGGGAGAAAACTGCAAAAAAATTCAAAAAAAAAAAACTAAAGGTATTATTGCAACATTCAAAGTGAACGCAGACTTTTTGGGGCTCTAATTTAGCAGTTGTAACACTTTTTTACCGTTATCTTCGTAATAATAATATATTTTCTGGAATTTTTCTTTTTATTCTGGTAGTAAAGAGTCCCAATAACATATTTATAAAAGAAAAACTGATCTCATTTACCTATTTATTAAAGTTTTAGCATCATTTTTGAAAAGTAGTAAGGTGAACGCAGACTTTCTGGGCTATGTGTATGTATTATACTGTAATAGTAAAAAAGACACAACTAATTTTATAAAAAATTTCAGCGAAACCTTTCAGTTCAACATTCAGAATTGCACCATCTATGCTGCAGATAGCCCTCCAGCAGCAGCACAGCCCTCTTATCCAGCAGCAGCATAGCCCTCTTATCCAGCAGCAACACAGCCCTCTTATCCAGCAGCAGCATAGCCCTCTTATCCCGCTGCAGCATAGCCCTCTTATCCCGCAGCAGCATAGCCCTCTTATCCAGCAGCAGCACAGCCCTCTTATCCAGCAGCAGCATAGCCCTCTTCACTTTGCAACCAGTCCTCTTCATCTTGCAACCAGCTCTTTTGAAGAAATAAACCGCAGGCCTCTTGAAGCTGGTAGCAGCGTAAAAATAAGCTATTTGATAGATTAATTACATGTGATCAAACCCAAATGGCGCGAGCTCTAAATGCATGCGTTTTGTTTCACGTACCCATTGATAAGGAAAATAGAAGAGCACAATACAGAGCCTTCTATTGTTCACAGCTCTAATACTGAAGTCAACAATGTGAAGAGACAGCTGGAAGAGGAGGTGGAGATGTTTGTGCATCTACGGCGGTTCAAAAAACCAAGACCCTACACAGAGGAGGATATGCAAAATGCGGTGAGGGATTCGGTTATTTACTTCGGGAAACCAATAGCAAGAATCGCTGAACATTATTCAATACCAGCGGCAACGTTGGAATTGACCTTAGAAAAAATGCCCGTGTACATGAACAAAAAAAAGTACGCATGGCTAGAAGGCAGAGCAAAGGCAACGAAAAAACAAAGAATATAGCCTGTGTTGCTAAAGAAGGAGATAAAACTGTAAGTGATGCCAATAAATTTTCAGATTAAATAATGGACAATATAATGGTGGAGGAGGAGCAAGAATGTTAACAAGGGTGGCAAGTTTATTTAATGGATTTCAATTTTTTTCTTCCGGATGTTTTCCATTTTCTTTGTTTTAGCTAAAATTGAGAGTAGTCCATTATCTATCACCTTTATTACTTTATTTAATTTCTTCATATTGAAAGCTTATGCTGTGTTCCAGAACCTGCAAGAAGCTACTATTTTTTACTACGATAACATTTTTTCCTTTATGTTATCGGAAAAAATAATAAAAATTAGTAGATTCTTGCAGTTCTGAAACAGAGCATTAAATTCAATATATACAGTGAATCACAGTCAAAAGTATCCACTTCACTTTCTTTCATTAAAACTGCGATTTCTAAGAGTTAATGATAGCGATTTCATTCTTTTTTATATTGTTACATTAGTGTCTTAACTTAAATATTATAAAATTAACGAAATTCAGGTAAATTTAAATAAAAACAAGTAAACAAGCGTTAAGTTCGGCCGGGCCGAACTTTTCATACCCTCCACCATAAAATATTCTGAACTAAAATTGAATAATTCGTTCTCATTCCTGTCCCCAATTTTAAGTGGGTACGTTAAAATGTCAGATAATGTACATAAAATGCTTCATTCAGGAGGCCCTTTTTTATGGTGTCTATATCTAACTATGCATGTTGACAATTTTTGGTGGGTTAGAAATTGGGAGGTACAGTAATATAGAGGTTATAATAAAACATGGACCTATGTTGACAGTTTTTGATGGGAGCCTTTAATGTCAAATAACTCCTAATTCGGTTAAAAGTTGCAACTAGAATCCTCAAAATACCGAAAATCGGTACATAACGTGGGAACTTCAAAGGTACCGTTAGATGGGGCTATACCAAAACATGGACCTATGTTCATAATTTTTTCGAAAATAAGTTTTTTGGTCACTAAGAACTCTAAATATCAAATTATAGCTAATTCGGTCTAGAAATGTGACTTAAAACGTCAAAATACCTGAAATCGGGCGGTAACGTTATATGGGGGCTATACCAAAACGTGGACCTATGTCCACAACTTTTGTTATGTAAGTTTATTGATACTTAAGAACCCTAAATGTCAAATTATAGCTAAATCGGTCTTAAAATGTAGCTAAAAACGTAAAAATACCGTAAATCGGGGGTACCGTTATATGGGGGCTATACCAAAACGAGGACCTATGTCCACAACTTTTGTTATATAAGTTTATTGACATTTAAGAACCCTAAATGCCAAATTATAGCTAAATCGGTCTGAAAATGTAGCTAAAAACGTCAAAATACCGTAAATCGGGGGTACCGTTATATGGGAGCTATACCAAAACGTGGACCTATGCCCACAAGTTTTCTTATATAAGTTTATTGGAACCTAAGAACCCTAAATGTCAAATTATAGCTAAATCGGTCTTAAAATGTAGCTAAAAACGTAAAAATACCGTAAATCGGGGGTACCGTTATATGGGGGCTATACCAAAACGAGGACCTATGTCCACAACTTTTGTTATATAAGTTTATTGACATTTAAGAACCCTAAATGCCAAATTATAGCTAAATCGGTCTGAAAATGTAGCTAAAAACGTCAAAATACCGTAAAACGGGGGGTACCGTTATATGGGAGCTATACCAAAACGTGGACCTATGTCCACAAGTTTTGTTATACACAGTCTTACATAAGTATACGTACGCCCCATAAATCTCGGGTTTTAGAAAATGTAATGATATTTATGAAATTCCAAGTACACAGGTTTATTTCGTCTCACTAATAAACAATATTTAATACAACAAAAGTATATTCCATAATATAAATAACGGTAAATTTTACAAAAACCAAAAAATGATACTTACAAAAGTATACATACGCCCCAAGGAAATATGAGTATTATCGTACAATTTATGGAATTAACAGCAAAATTTATACATTTTATTGTTTTGGCGAATGTGTCTGGGTGTCCGAGATATATTTTAGAGAAAAAAAATAATTTTTGGGTGTTAAATGCCGCTATTTAATGCCAAACTTCTTGTATAGCTCGTTAAAGCGGACCCTTGCCGATTTCTTTCCGTTTTAGGTATTTGAGTACACAAAATCCACAATATTAGTGTCAGATTATAGATTTTGATATCCTAGAAAGCTTTTTAGTTGACCTTGTGCATAACACACCTTCCTGGGTGTCGATAAATTCACATTTTTCCTGGGATATCTCAGGAAGTTAATAGATTCCTCGGAAATCTTGGCTCATATTACATACGGAAGACCTTGAATTGTGTTTTAATATGGTGTTATATAATCCTTGGACACCAATTGTATTAGAAATGTACAATTATCCGATACTTTCCGACACTATATTGACGGTAATGGTCATAATACGAAAACTACGTTGTTCACAGTGTAAATTTCATGCTTTTTGGTAGTGATTATATTTTGATGCTTTGGGAGCAGGTTTTTAACAGAATATTTAGTATTTCCGATTCAATTGGTGTCCAAGGATTATATAACACCATATTAAAACACAATTCAAGGTCTTCTGTATGTAATTTGAGCCAAGAATTCCGAGGAATCTGTTAACTTCCTGAGATATCCCAGGAAAAATGTGAATTTATCGACACCCAGGAAGGTGTGTTTTGGCCAAGGTCAACTAAAAAGCTTTCTAGGATATCAAAATCTATAATTTGACACTAATATTGTGGATTTTGTGTACTCAAATACCTAAAACGGAAAGAAATCGGCAAGGGTCCGCTTTAACGAGCTATACAAGAAGTTTGGCATTAAATAACGGCATTTAACACCCAAAAATTATTTTTTTCTCTCTAAAATATATCTCGGACACCCAGACACATTCGCCAAAACAATAAAATGTATAAATTTTGCTGTTAATTCCATAAATTGTACGATAATACTCATATTTCCTTGGGGCGTATGTATACTTTTGTAAATATCATTTTTGGGTTTTTGTAAAATTTACCGTTATTTATATTATGAAATATACTTTTGTTGTATTAAATATTGTTTATTAGTGAGACGAAATAAACCTGTGTACTTGGAATTTCATAAATATCATTACTTTTTCTAAAACCCGAGATTTATGGGGCGTACGTATACTTATGTAAGACTGTGTATAAGTTTATTGACACTTCAGAACCCTAAATGTCAAATTTTAGCTAAATCGGTCTGAAAATGTAGCTAAAAACATCAAAATACCGTAAATCGGGGGGTACCGTTATATGGGGGCTATACCAAAACGTGGACCGATATAGCCCATCATCGAACTTGACCTGCCTGCAAACAAAAGACGCATTTTCCCAAAATTTCAGCGTCCTATCTCCATTTTTGTGGATGCTAGAGTGATTACCACAGACGGACGGACGGACGTGCACAGATCGACTCAGAATTTTACCCTGATCAAGAATATATATACTTTATAGGGTCGCAAATGAGTATTTCAATGCGTTACAAATGGAAAAACAAACTTAATATACCCTCCATACTATGGTGGAGGGTATAAAAACCAGAAAAGCGGTAAGTTCGGTCTGGCCGAACTTTTTATACCGTCCACCACAAATTTCAGCCATTTCGGTAGATTAATGTGACCACAACCTTCAAAATACCGAAATTCGAATGGTACCGTTCAATGGGGCTATATGATGGCGTGGACTTATACCTACAAATTTCTGGGGGAAAGTTTTATACGCCTAAAGAAGACTAAATACCAAATTTCAGTCATCTCGGTGTGATAATGAGGCTTAAACGTTCAAAATGTCGAAAATCGGGAGATATTGTATTATGCGGGCTATATCAACACGTGGACCTATATAAACATTTTATGGTAAAAATTTTTCTTAGCCTCTGGAAACACAAAATACAAAGTTACAACCGATTCTTTGGTCAAATGGGTCTAATACATTCAAAATATATTAAAATGACGCGTACTTTATAAGGGGCCTTATGTGGGGCCTATACCAAAACGTGGACCTATATAACCCAACTTTGGTAGGAATGTTTTCTGGCCTCTGAAGACACAAAATACCAAATTACAACAAACTTGTGGTCAAATGGGTCTAATACATTCAAAATATATTAAAATGACGCGTACTTTATATGGGGCCTTATATTGGGGCTATACCAAAGCGTGGACCTATATAACCCAACTTTGGTAGGAATATTTTTTGGCCTCTGGAGACACAAAGTACCAAATTACAACCAATTCGGTGGTAAAATGGGCCAAATATCTTAAAAATTCCTTAAAACGACGACGCGTCATTTTGTATGGGGGCTATACGAAAGCGTGGACCTACATAGCCCACTTTCAATACCAAAAGTCCTACGTAAATATAACATATTTTCCCAAAATTTCATCAACCTACGTCAATCCGTTCGGACGCTAGAGTGATTTCCACAGACGGACAGACGGACGGACATGGCTATATTGATGTAGAATTGCACGCTGATCAAGAATATATATACTTTGTGGGGTCTACAATGATTATTTCGAGTAGTTACAAACGTAGTGACAAACTTAAGCTGTGTTCCTTTACTTACCTGAGGTTACCATTTTAACCATTTGTTACCATTTTTAACCTGCAAAGCGTTCCTTAACCCCGAAAAGTGGCAAAACTGGAAGCAATTTTTAAGAGAGTGAGTGGGGAGAGAGAGCGAAAATGGCTTTCTCTTCTACCACAGGCTACCAGCAAAATTTCTGCAGGTAGAAAAAGGCAGAACTGATTTTTCGACTTTTGTTTGACGATTATTTCACAAAATGGACGAAAAACCGAAGAAAAAGTCGAACACTGACAACACTAAATTAAAAAAAATAAAAGACGAAAATTGTTTTTTTATGTTTTTTTCTGACATTGCTGCCGGATCTACCATTTTTCCGTTCCTTTACTTTTCTGGTAAAAATGTTCATGAGAGAGCAATTTTGAACAATTGTGACACTTTTCTCTGTTACCACTCTTACCATTAAAAAAGTAAAGGAACAAAGCTTTAATATATCCCCATCCTATGGTGGAGGGTTCAAAAATAAAAATTGTTAAACAACATCGATTTCTACCTAGATTTAACTAAGTTTTCGGGGCAGGTTATCGGAATTTCAAAAGTTAAGCACAGAGGAGACTGTTGTGGTATGGCGTTGTATGAATGCTTCCGGTGTAGGAAATCGTGTCTTTATCGAAGGAATTAAGGATAAGATGTATTATTTAAACATTCTGAAGGATTATTTGAAATTTTGGCGCTGAAAAAATGGGATTTGGGACAACATTCCAATTTTATCAATATATGACCCCGAGCACAAATCACATACATACATACATATTTTTCCAAAGTGGATGCTATGTAACTGTCCAAAAGTGATTCAAAACACCTCCCCGATCCCCGGATTTAAATCCTATAGATAATTTATGGAGTATTTTGGAGACAAATATAAAAAAATCGTAACATCTAAAGTATAGGAACCCTGAAAAATGCCTTGCAAGAAGGATGGTGAAAAATTCAGATATCGTGCACCGAAAATTTAGTTAAATCTTTGTCAAGAAGGCTAAAAGCTGTAAAGGATAACAAAGGATGTCAAGTGTTAAACTCCTAAGAAATCCTTTTGTTTCATAAAACTTTTAGAGTGGATACTTTTCACTGTGAGGTAGAAATCGATGTTTAACAATTTTTATTTTTTATCTAAACTTACCTGAATTTTTTTAATTCTATTTTTATATTATTTAAGTTAAGACACTAATGTAACCATATAAAAAAGAATGAAATCGCTATCATTAATTAACTCTTAGAAATCGCAGTTTTAATGAAAGAAAGTGAAGTGGACAATTTTGACTGTGATTCACTGTATATATAGACCGAGAAAGACATATAAGTTGGGGCCAGAACCTGGCCCACATTGTGTGTTCTGCTTCTCGCGCATGAACGACCACCAGGACCACTTTTGAGAACGATTTGGTGAAATTCGATCACTTAAACAGCATTATCAAGAAAACTTAATTTTTAGACAATACTTATTGCTACGAAGACTTCGATGTCAACATGTACACATAGCCCAGAAAGTCTGCGTTCACCTTACTACTTTTCAAAAACGATGCTAAAACTTTAATAAATAGGTAAATGAGATCAGATTTTCTTTCATAAATATGTTATTGGCACTCTTTACTACCAGAATAAAAAGAAAAATTCCTGAAAATATATTATTATTACGAAGATAACGGTAAAAAAGTGTTACAACCGCTAAATTAGAGCCCCAAAAAGTCTGCGTTCACTTTGTATGTTGCAATAATACCGTTAATTTTTTGAATTTTTTTGCAGTTTTCTCCCATTTTTAATCAATATTGTCACAACTGGTCATTCTGTGAGGTCGTTTACACACTTAACTTTAAAAAGTAAAATATTTCAAGAATAGAAAACAAGGACAAAGAAATTGGCATCGATAAAAGGAAAATTCTAGGTAAATAATGGAAAAAGCTATCGAAATATTGGCGAAACTGTAGGTAGAACATATTAGTCTATACATAGAGTGATAATTAACTATAAAAAATCGGAATTTTGAAGTCAATGCCCAGATCTGGACGGTCAAAGCTCAGTTTTGGACGGTCAAAAATATTATCAGAACGGGAGGAGCGTAACATAACTATGTAGTTAAAACAAACAGGCCGATAATTACTTCAAAAATTGTTGAAAATTTTAAAATGGCATCCAAAAAAAGTATTTGTGCACAAACTGCCAGAAAAATACGGCATAAAGCTGGATATCATGGTATAGTCGCACGGCGAAAGCCGTACATATCACTAGTGGACAGGCAGAAGCATATTGAATTTGCTAATGAATACATAAACAAGCCTCCAAGTATTCCGGAATCAAGTCATATTTTTGGCCGAAAGCATGTTCTATTTGTTTGCAATGAAAGGGCTTCAAACTGTTTGGAGAAAGCTCGAACAGCGCTTGAAAAAACAAAATCTTGTTTTACACTGTAAAAACTTGCGAGGGTGCAGTTTTGGTTTGGGGTGTGTGGCAGCTTCTGGAGTGGGCCTTGAAAAAACAAAATCTTGTTTTACACTGTAAAAACTTGCGAGGGTGCAGTTTTGGTTTGAATCGACAATGGACAAGTATGTATGGTTACCTAAACTTCATGAAGCGCAATTTGAACCAAAATGCAGAAGAACTACGAAATTTTGGTTGCAACAACATAACGTTTCAAAGCATACTGCTGAGACTGTAAGGTTTTGGCTCCTATATAATGCCCAGATCTGGGTTTTGACGTAAAAATTCTGGTTTGTTTATAGTTAATTATCACTCTATGTATGGACTGATATGTTCTACCTACAGTTTCGCCAATATTTCGATAGCTTTTTCCATAATTTATCTAGAATTTTCCTTTTATCGATGCCAATTTCTTTGCCCTTGTTTTCCATTCTTGAAATAACTTACTTTTTTAAGTTAAGTATGCAAGCGACCTCACAGAATGACCAGTTGTGACAATATTGATTAAAAATGGGAGAAAACTTCAAAAAGATTCAAAAAAACTAACGGTATTATTGCAACATACAAAGTGAACGTAGACTTTTTGGGGCTTTAATTTAGCAGTTGTAACACTTTTCTACCGTTATCTTCGCAATAATAATATATTTTCTGGCATTTTTCTTTTTATTCTGGTACTAAAGAGTGCCAATAACATATTTATGAAAGAAAAACTGATCTGGTTTACCTGATTGTTAAAGTTTTAGCATCATTTTTGAAAAGTAGTAAGGTGAACGCAGACTTTCTGGGCTGTGTGTATATAACAAAACTTGTTTTGGTATAGCTCCCATATAACGGTGCCCCCCGATTTACGGTATTTTGACGTTTATAGCTACATTTTCAGGTCGATTAAGCTATAATTTGAGATTTAGGGTTCTTAAGTGTAAATAAACTTATATAACAAAAGTTGTGGACATAGGTCCACGTTTTGGTATAGCCCCCATATAACGGTACCCCCGATTTATGGCATTTTGACGTTTTTAGTTACATTTTCAGATCGATTTATCTATAATGTGACATTTAGGGTTCTTAAATGTCAATAAAGTTATATAACTAGTGGACATAGGTCCATGTTTTGGAATAGCCCCCATATAACGTTACCGCCCGATTTCAGGTATTTTGACGTTTAAATTCACATTTCTAGACCGAATGAGCTATAATTTGATATTTAGGGTTCTTAGTGACAAAAAACTTATATTCGAAATAATTATGAACGTAGGTCCATGTTTTGGTATAGCCCAATATAACGGTACCTCGATATCCCCATATAACGGATTTTCGGTATTTTGAGAATTTTACCTACAAGTTTTAACCGAATTATCTGTAATTTGAAATTCTTAGTGGTCACCACACCTATCCACCAAAAATTGTCAAGAAAGGTCGATGTATTGATAAAAGTACCTCCCGATTTTCAGTAATTTGATGATTTTAGCTACAATATTAAACCGAACTAGCGGTAATTTGACATTTGAAGTTCTTAGTGGTTACAACACCTCTCCATAAAAAATTGTCAACATAGGTCCATGTTCAGAAACGTACCCACTTAAAGTTGGGGACAGGAATGAAAACTAATTATTCCATTTTAGTTCAGAATATTTTATGGTGGAGGGTATGAAAAGTTCGGCCCGGCCGAACTTAACGCTTTTTTACTTGTTGGTGTTTGAGTAATTATAATGGCAAAAATGACTACAAAACAATTTGAAGTGCTGGTTGAAAAAATGGAAGCCCACCCAAACATACATAGCTCGTGGAGTCAGGCTTTTTGGCGAAACTAAGGCCACTAAAGCAATTAAATAGTTGTGGTCCACCAACCCGTACACCAGATGAATGGCGCAGAGTGTGGATTCATTTTAAGGCTACAATAAAGAGAAAATTAGGTAATAATAAGAATACCGCAACTACACCAACGTTTACACAATTTTTCCTCTATTGACAGCAACACTTCACTGATACCACTGACAATATGGGTTGAGCCATACCGAGGTAAGTCTCTGAAAACGTCCTTCTGCAAAAAAAAAAAAACCGTAAAACAGCATACACTTTAAGGCGTGACTTTGTTGCGGGTGGCCCAATATGAAAATCCATCACACCACAGAAACAACCCCTTTAGGGCAATATTATGTTGGTTGTGTTTTGATGAGTTTCTTTTAACACTGGGTAAATTTATCCGACGAGATATCCTCGGGACCCAACATATCAACTGGCGGAAGGCCAATATACAAGAGAAAGTAGAATTGGTATAATTTTCCACTAATAAAATGAATAAAAAAGATTTGCCTTGGCACTTATTGTGAATGGTTGATCTGGTGGAAACCGGCAGTCAACATAAACAGCGCACACACAAACATAATAGCACAACACATCTTTTGTTTTGTTTTTTTTTATCACATTGTAACTATGTTTAGCGCGGGTGTTGGGCGGTAGACAAATCGCGTATTGCCGAGATATGAAAATGAAATTTTTAGCGGCCTTTTTAATAGTTTTTAAGGGATAAAATGCAATATTTTTCCCGATTTGCACATTTTCTCTTTGTTTATGTTCCATTTGTCCTCTTGACAGCTGCTGCCAAATGAAAATACTCAGCTGTCATCCTGGGGTCGGTATTACACCTAGTACTAAAATGTACAGGGAGGTTCCAAAACGTATGGATGCCAACCCTGAAGTTGAACGTATGGCGGACAGACATAATTACTCTGTTAAATGTAAATTCAAAAAAAAAAAAATAACAACAATTATGTGAAAAACAGGGAAAGATGTATAGATTTTAATGCTTGAAATTATAAAAAGAATATTTGGAAGAAAATGGCTAGCGGGAAAATGCCCATATAAAAGACAAAATTATATGGAAAATCATTCAGTTGTATCAGTGAAATATTCCGGTGCGGATGAGTCCATGTTAATTTTGTGAACTAAAGTATACCAATAGAGGTTAATAGTTGAAATTTTGGTGCCAATTTTTCTATGTGAAAGAGACTAACGATAAAAAGTAAGTGATGATTTTGTATTGTGAAAACAAAACAGTGTTATCGCTAGTGTTCTTTAACCAACATCATACTAATTAGAAAAATATGCGTGTTTCAATTAATAGGAGTCTTATATGAATCAGCAAAGTGCCGAATATTTCAATGGTTGGATGCCACCAAGGCCGAGAGGGACAAAAGGTTGCTGTAAGGAAAATAAATCGATCCGGCCCGAAACGTGTTTTTGAAGTAACACCGTTTAAAAGATTGTAGTCACCGTCGGTAAGCGATTTAAAAAGGCTAAGAACTAGGAAAAATCAGTTAAAATCATCCCACCGGTTATGGTGTAAATGGGCGATAAATTCTGTGCCCTTTTTCCTATGTATGGTTCACCCTGTTCATGAGAATTAGTTCTAAAGACATCAGCTGTTCCAAGGCTAAAGTAGTGGCAACAACCTTCCGGTTATACCGGTCAAGAAAATTATTGATATATAGATGTCAGTATTCGTAATAGTAATTGTTATAAACTGTCATATATACGAAACTGCCATATATACGAAATTGGATCAAATTGTCATAAAAACGATAACGATCAGATTTTGAAGCCAAACCTTAGGCGCAAAAGAAAAAAAACCTCGATTCGATTCATTTTGTTTGTTTGTATCCTTGTGTGTTTTATATGTATCTTTGTTATTAAGTATTTTTATTATATTATCATTATTATTACTGGCTAAATATTATTTTTTTATTATTATTAATTGATTACATTAATTTGGACCTTTAATCATTTAATTTTTTTTTAATTTGTGAGGAACTGTACAAAGACCAGTACTAGGGGTTTTGTTTTTTTTTATAACCTGAAGATACAGGCCTATAGAGTCCCCTTAATTGAGCTCACTTAAGTAGGATATAAAGTAAAGTTCAGGCTGCCCGTTATAAGGGCCCATGATCCCTATGTTACCAGTTTTGTAGGTTCCCAAATTTACCTTTTTTATTGATTTCTATGTCAAGATAAGAAACTTTAGTAAAAAGAAACAAAATTAGATGACCATAAACGATATTTTTATATTTATTTAATTTTTTTGTGTTATGTTAATAAAATCATTATATGAGTAAAAATGAATATGTATGAAGAGTAGTGAATTGGATGTTGGGAGGAAAGATGGCTGAAAGAGGGTAAGTGAAGTATTTTTGGGTGAGTGCTTTGTGGGGTCCAGGAAATACGGAGGAATAGGACCTCTGGACCATGGAAGGGCGGGCAAGTGAGGGTTTGACCATCAAGGACCCTACCTCTCTGGAAAATGTCTCCTGTGTTGTTGTTTGTGTTAGAGTTTAGTGTTTGTTTAGTGTTCATGGAAAATGTGATGTTATGCCAGAAGCTAGTTTAGGGTGGGTTGAGGATCTCCCTGAGGCCAGTGAGCTGCCGGATGACCCTGAGCCAGCATACATGTGTGGTCATAACAGAAATGGCGCCCAACCGAAATAGTAGCTCCCAAAATCATACTAAACGTGATATTAGGAGTAGGATAAGCTAAGTGCAGTATCAGCGAGGCACTTGAAAATAGCCATAATTTAGTATTAATAGCCCAAAGTGTCTGATCAAACCCTATTATGGCTGGTCAACATTGCAACCAAGTCTACCGTAGTAGATATTGTTAATGTGCAATATTGGACTTAGTTATTCTAGGATTAGATCAGATGAATATATAAGGGTCTGATACAATCTCTAGTTGTGTGTGTTTGTAACTAAGAATGTTGTAGTCGACCTGTGTTCGTTCTCTTTGTGTAAAATGATTAGATTATTGGGAAATAGGAAGTACGAAATGTGTAGGCAGGATAGTGATAGCCGTTACGGACAATGAGTCAATGTAAGTCAGAGTATCAGGAGCCTATACTGGTAGATCCCAAATACATTTGTTATTGTTTAAGACATTTTTTGGGGATAATATAGCACTTTTAGAAAGAATGAATTACATTAAGAATCTTACAAAATTAGCCGTTGTTCATGACAAGGTTCAAATCTGAGTGTTATAACATTCAAGGTAGTGCATCTTGGGAATAAATTAGTGATACAATGATAATGATGTGAGATGAAAAAAGCACCCCAAAAATACAACCTCTGAGAATACAGCTATATACCTCCCAGTTAAGTATATATATATATAAAAAAGACTAAAACTATTACATTACCAAAATATTAAGAATTTATTCTGAAAATCCCCATCTAGGTGATTTCACATATTTAATAATACTTGGATTACAAATCGATCACGATAACGGACTTTTGTACAATTAGCTAAAAGGTTTTAAGGGTTGTTTTTGCGTCTATTTTCTTCCAAATAATACCGGAAATTTAATAAAAGCCACAGGTAGTTCCTTCCTCGGGGATGAATACCAGATCTCGGACCGCAAAGAAAAGGATTTGGCCCCCAGCTTTTAATGAAAATTCCGAAGAAATCACGTTAGATTCAAAAAAGCAAAAGATGATGGAATCAGGCGGTAATGCCGCGCCGAACGATCAGCAAATCAGGGATTTGTCAAACACGATAATAAATCGCCCTCTTCCAGGTACTTCTCAAGCCATGCCGAATGAAACCGAAGGTGGAGGCGAGCGTTTCTCGACGCCAGGACCTTCTAAGGGCAACCCATCCGATAGAGCTTTGGAAGAAAAGATAAAAACAATTATAGGCAACGAAGTCAGTGACATAAGAAATAGTTTGGATACCTTAGTGAGAACGGTACAGAGTTTGAAGATGGGTACTCCATCAGAACCGCAGGTACCTCCAGGGAATGCCTCCAGTAGGGACGACCAATCGTCTAGGGCATCGTCTACGAACAGTTTTTATCACCAGACACCTATCAATAGTGAAAATATTCGTATAAGGGTAGATAAATTCGGAATTAATTTTGAGGGTAATACCCAAAAACTTACCGTAGAAGAGTTTATTTTCCGTCTCGAAAGTCTGCAATGCCAGTATGGTATACCATGGGAGGAAGTCTTGAGGGATTTTCGTTTATTGATATCCGGACCCGTGTTAGAGTGGTTCTGGCAGTACCAGAAAATGCGCTGCTTCACATCGTGGACTCAGTTAAAGGACGCCCTTTTGTGCCAATACCAAACGACGAAGTCTCCCTTTGAAGCAATGCGTGACCTATGGGAAAGGAAACAGGCCACCAACGAGTCCATAGACGCCTATTTCCACGCCATGGGACAGTTACGTTCCAGATTGTTGACACCTATAACTGATCATGATATGATAAGGATTATAAAGGGTAATGTTCGAGAAAATATTAGAATGGTAATTTACCCGATGGCTATCTCCACTGTTGAGATGTTAAGGGTGGAGTGTAAGGACGCTGAGAAAAACTTTCCCAGGAAAGATCTGAGACTTAATCCGTCTCACTCACGTCCTTTACGACAGGTGGCCGAAGTAAACGTAGACGAATACAACTATGGCGAGCCAAACCCATTGGAAGATTCAGTCGATGCAGTTGAGGCGATGCGGGTGAATCCACAACAAAATAAGACAGTAATCTGTTGGAACTGTAGGGTCCCAGGGCATGTTTTTATGGACTGTCCTTCTACCGAACGATCATTGTTCTGCTATAGATGTGGTAAGCCCAAAACCATTACTCCAATGTGCCCAATATGTCAATCGGGAAACCGCAAGAGGGGCGTGGAGAGAGTAGGGGAAACGCGTCCGTCAGAGAACCCTATAAATTAAGGAAGGCTACAGTGGATCCTCGGTCAGCAACTGAAAAGAAAAATGAGAATAAATTTAACAATAGCTTGAATAATGGGTGTTCTTATGCAAGTTTGAGACATCAAATCCCATTAGAAGATAGGGAAGAAAATTACAGGAAAGTTAGGGATAGAATTTTTGGGCCGAATGACGGCAATAATCAGGTATCGAAGCGCATTATGAAAATCAGAAATAAAGTCGCAGAAAAGCGCTATATTAAACGCCAAATTGTTGAGGCTATCTCCCAATTCGACACCAAACATTCTGACCCCAGAAAATACGTAGAAGTCGGCCTTAATAGCAGAAAAATCATGGGGCTTCTAGATTCCGGAGCATCCGTGAGCATACTCGGGAAAGGATGTCGTGAATTGGTGGAGGATCTAGGAATTGAACTAGAGCCTGTTTACAACAATGTGACAACGGCCAGTGGCCACAGATTTCGTGTTGTAGGCAAGGTCGAATGTCGAGTTGAGTTCGAAGATAAGATTAATGAGATGATATTTTATTTATGTCCCGATTTGGAACAAAATATGTACCTGGGAATAGATTTTTGGCGCAAATTTAACCTCGCACCTGAAGTACTAGGGATTGAGGAGGTAGATTTAGAGCAGGTGATGAAGGATTTTAAGGATTCGGGGGAAGATTATAAGCTAAAGCCGCACGAGCTAACGCCCGAACAGCAAGCAAAATTGAATGATGTGATTAAGGAATTTGACACCTTCGAGGAAAAGGGTCTCGGGTGTACCCCACTTGAGAAACATACCATCAAACTACTCGAAGGGACAGAACCGGTTAAGGATAGACACTATCCGATGTCGCCAGCAGTCCAACAAATCACTTACGATGAGATCGACAATATGCTTCGACTAAATGTGATCGAAGTAAGTGAAAGCCCGTGGTCTAACCGAACCACTGTGGTAAGAAAACCGGGTAAAAACCGGTTCTGTCTCGACGCGAGAAAACTGAATAAAGTCACGGAGAAGGATGCATATCCTCTCCAAAATATTGATGGAATTCTAAGTAGGATAGACGAGACGTATTTCATCAGTAGTGTAGACTTAAAGTACGCCTTTTGGCAAATCCAATTGGATGACGCCAGTAAGAAGTACACTGCTTTTACGGTACCGGGACGACCATTGTACCAATTTCGTGTAATGCCCTTTGGGCTTTGTAATGCTGCACAAAGATTGTGCAGATTAATGGACAAGGTCGTCCCGAGTAGGCTGAGAGAAAACGTTTTCGTCTATCTAGATGATTTGTGGGTAATCTCCAGCGATTTTGACCATCATTTGGAGCTACTGAGAGAAGTGGCGGATTGTCTCAAGAAGGCCAACTTGACTATTGGCATCAAAAAGTCTCAATTTTGTTTTAAAGAGTTGAGGTATCTCGGCTTTATCATCGGAGATGGCATACTGAAGACTGATCCTCAAAAAGTCGAGGCTATTAAAAAGATAGCCACACCTCGTAACGCTCGGGAAGTCCGCAGTTTCCTGGGAACTGCCGGATGGTACCGGCGTTTCATTAGAGATTTTGCCACGATTTCTGCGCCATTGACAGACACACTGAAAAAGGCCAAGAAATTCCACATGACAGAAGAGGCGATAGAGGCTTTCGAAAGCCTGAAAAAAGCCCTAACCACCGCCCCCGTCCTACGCCATGCAGACTTCCGCAAGAAATTTTTCATTCAATGCGATGCGTCTGAGCACGGTATTGGAGCGGGTTTGTTTCAACTTAATGACCAAGGGGACGAGCACCCGATAGCCTTCTATTCGCAGAAGTTAAATGCCAGTCAGAAAAATTATAGTGTAACGGAGAAGGAGTGTCTGGCTGCTGTTATGGCAGTAAAGAAGTTCAGGCCGTATGTGGAACTGATGGACTTTACTGTCATAACAGATCATGCCAGCCTCCAATGGCTAATGAATCTGAAGGACTTGAGTGGGCGGCTCGCCCGTTGGTCGTTACAGCTTCAAGCATACCGTTTCAACATCGAACACAGGAAGGGCAAGGACAACGTAGTGGCGGATACTTTGTCAAGACTTCCGACTGTCGATGAAATAGGTTGTCAAATGGTCGATTTGGATCCCAAAGAGTTCGAATCCGAAGAATATAACGACATTAAAGAAACTATTGAGGCAAATTCCGAACGCCTGCCGGATTTAAAAGTCGAAGATGGGATGATTTTTAAGCGTCTAAAATCAGAAGGAGACATTTCACTTACAGAATATGAATGGAGATTGTGGGTACCGCAATCATTAACCCATATTTTAATCAAAAAGGCCCATGACAGTCCAACGGCTGCTCATGGTGGCATATCAAAAACTTTATATCGTCTCAGACAGCAATATTACTGGCCTAACATGGTGTGCCAAGTGCGACAGTACGTTGGGAACTGCATTACATGTAAAGAAACAAAGCATGCGACATACAGAACACAACCCACTATAGGTAAAGAGGTGATAACCGAACGCGCTTTTCAAAAGCTTTACATAGACTTTCTGGGTAAATACCCGAGGTCAAAAAGTGGCAACGCCTACATTTTTGTGGTAGTGGATCACTTCACAAAATTTGTGTTTCTTAAATCCATGCGCGAGGCGACAGCCAGTAACGTCGTTAAATTCCTAATTGAGGATATCTTTAGAAAGTTTGGAGTACCTGAGATTGTCCATAGCGACAATGGCGCTCAGTTTATCTCCAAACAATTTAAGGATATGGTAAAAACTTACAAAATCCAACACATGCAGACTGCCCCTTACTCCCCACAATCGAATGCCTCAGAACGGGTTAATCAATCCGTTCTGGCGGCCATCCGAGCGTACATGGAGAAGGACCATAGAGATTGGGATCTCTATCTATCGGAGATAGAGTGTGCCCTTCGCACATCCGTTCATTCAGCCACCGGCGTAACACCCTTTTTCGCCTTATTCGGCCATCATATGTATACAAATGGGGCCGATTATGTGCTGGCGCGTAAACTAAAGTCATTAACAGATCATGAGATACTGAATCTCGAGAAAAATGACCGCCTAACTTTGATAAGGGAAAAGGTGAAGCAAAATATGCATCAGGCTTACGAAATAAGTGCGAAGAGGTATAATCAGAGGGCGAGAATAATCAGATTTGTACCAGGTCAGGAGGTTTTCAAACGTAATCACATGCTCAGTGACTTTGGAAAAAACTTTAATTCAAAATTTGCTCGAAAATTTACAAAATGCCGTATTACCAAGATAATTGGCAACAATATGTACGAGTTAGAAGACCTACAGGGCCGCCCCATAGGTGTAGCTCACGCTAAAGACCTGAAGCAATAACAAAATCGGTAATATAGAAACCGGAGGTGATACTAACAACACTACGGGCAATACTGATTATTCTTTTGTCACCATTCTATGTGTATGAGGGTTAGTTGGTGTTGAGCATAGTAACTTACCATCTTTTATGCTGAAAAACAATCCACAATCTGGAAGAACAGTTCCGGAAATCCACAGGCCCTTATCGACCGATTGTACCTACGGTGAAAAGAAACGTACCAAAAAGTAACAGCTCTCCCAGTTATGTTAAATATTTTAAATACTTCCCTAAAAATTTACTTTAGCCCGGCTGAAAAGACTTCAGGGTGTGGGAGTTCCCCACGTTAAGGCATAGCCGAATGAACGTCACTACTAACAACACACTGCATTAGTCCATAAACAAAACCCCCGCACACCACATACTCCTGCGCAAGCTCGTAGTATTTGGAGTTTTGTTGCGGGTGGCCCAATATGAAAATCCATCACACCACAGAAACAACCCCTTTAGGGCAATATTATGTTGGTTGTGTTTTGATGAGTTTCTTTTAACACTGGGTAAATTTATCCGACGAGATATCCTCGGGACCCAACATATCAACTGGCGGAAGGCCAATATACAAGAGAAAGTAGAATTGGTATAATTTTCCACTAATAAAATGAATAAAAAAGATTTGCCTTGGCACTTATTGTGAATGGTTGATCTGGTGGAAACCGGCAGTCAACATAAACAGCGCACACACAAACATAATAGCACAACACATCTTTTGTTTTGTTTTTTTTTATCACATTGTAACTATGTTTAGCGCGGGTGTTGGGCGGTAGACAAATCGCGTATTGCCGAGATATGAAAATGAAATTTTTAGCGGCCTTTTTAATAGTTTTTAAGGGATAAAATGCAATATTTTTCCCGATTTGCACATTTTCTCTTTGTTTATGTTCCATTTGTCCTCTTGACAGCTGCTGCCAAATGAAAATACTCAGCTGTCATCCTGGGGTCGGTATTACACCTAGTACTAAAATGTACAGGGAGGTTCCAAAACGTATGGATGCCAACCCTGAAGTTGAACGTATGGCGGACAGACATAATTACTCTGTTAAATGTAAATTCAAAAAAAAAAAAATAACAACAATTATGTGAAAAACAGGGAAAGATGTATAGATTTTAATGCTTGAAATTATAAAAAGAATATTTGGAAGAAAATGGCTAGCGGGAAAATGCCCATATAAAAGACAAAATTATATGGAAAATCATTCAGTTGTATCAGTGAAATATTCCGGTGCGGATGAGTCCATGTTAATTTTGTGAACTAAAGTATACCAATAGAGGTTAATAGTTGAAATTTTGGTGCCAATTTTTCTATGTGAAAGAGACTAACGATAAAAAGTAAGTGATGATTTTGTATTGTGAAAACAAAACAGTGTTATCGCTAGTGTTCTTTAACCAACATCATACTAATTAGAAAAATATGCGTGTTTCAATTAATAGGAGTCTTATATGAATCAGCAAAGTGCCGAATATTTCAATGGTTGGATGCCACCAAGGCCGAGAGGGACAAAAGGTTGCTGTAAGGAAAATAAATCGATCCGGCCCGAAACGTGTTTTTGAAGTAACACCGTTTAAAAGATTGTAGTCACCGTCGGTAAGCGATTTAAAAAGGCTAAGAACTAGGAAAAATCAGTTAAAATCATCCCACCGGTTATGGTGTAAATGGGCGATAAATTCTGTGCCCTTTTTCCTATGTATGGTTCACCCTGTTCATGAGAATTAGTTCTAAAGACATCAGCTGTTCCAAGGCTAAAGTAGTGGCAACAACCTTCCGGTTATACCGGTCAAGAAAATTATTGATATATAGATGTCAGTATTCGTAATAGTAATTGTTATAAACTGTCATATATACGAAACTGCCATATATACGAAATTGGATCAAATTGTCATAAAAACGATAACGATCAGATTTTGAAGCCAAACCTTAGGCGCAAAAGAAAAAAAACCTCGATTCGATTCATTTTGTTTGTTTGTATCCTTGTGTGTTTTATATGTATCTTTGTTATTAAGTATTTTTATTATATTATCATTATTATTACTGGCTAAATATTATTTTTTTATTATTATTAATTGATTACATTAATTTGGACCTTTAATCATTTAATTTTTTTTTAATTTGTGAGGAACTGTACAAAGACCAGTACTAGGGGTTTTGTTTTTTTTTATAACCTGAAGATACAGGCCTATAGAGTCCCCTTAATTGAGCTCACTTAAGTAGGATATAAAGTAAAGTTCAGGCTGCCCGTTATAAGGGCCCATGATCCCTATGTTACCAGTTTTGTAGGTTCCCAAATTTACCTTTTTTATTGATTTCTATGTCAAGATAAGAAACTTTAGTAAAAAGAAACAAAATTAGATGACCATAAACGATATTTTTATATTTATTTAATTTTTTTGTGTTATGTTAATAAAATCATTATATGAGTAAAAATGAATACGTATGAAGAGTAGTGAATTGGATGTTGGGAGGAAAGATGGCTGAAAGAGGGTAAGTGAAGTATTTTTGGGTGAGTGCTTTGTGGGGTCCAGGAAATACGGAGGAATAGGACCTCTGGACCATGGATGGGCGGGCAAGTGAGGGTTTGACCATCAAGGACCCTACCTCTCTGGAAAATGTCTCCTGTGTTGTTGTTTGTGTTAGAGTTTAGTGTTTGTTTAGTGTTCATGGAAAATGTGATGTTATGCCAGAAGCTAGTTTAGGGTGGGTTGAGGATCTCCCTGAGGCCAGTGAGCTGCCGGATGACCCTGAGCCAGCATACATGTGTGGTCATAACAACTTCATGGCTGTTGACCTACGTCTTTTTCAAAGTCATTTTTAATGCCTCTACTGCATAAAGAACAGCGTCTTTTGGGAGCCGAAAATAGCATTTGAACCTAAGTTATACACAAATATTTTGATGATTCTTCTTCTTCTTTATTTGCCTATTCGTCATACGAATGTTGGCGACCTTTACAATTACAAAGAAACAATGGATTTTAAATAAAAAAATCAAATAAATTCATAGATTTTTCACAATATCGGCAAATATGTCTCTGCTTCTGGCAGCACTAAGTAGGTGTCCCACGTCTCGTGTTCCAGTCCATTCTTGAATATTCGCAATCCAACTCAATTCCTTTCGGCCTTTAGGAGTTTTTCCTTCTATTCTTAATTTTATGATATCCTGCAAGAGCTTGTATTTTGAATTCCTCATGATATGTCCAAGGTAGGCAGTTTTTCGTCTTTTGATGTTTATCATTATCTCTCTATTTCGATTCATTTTTCGAAGCACTTCATTGTTTGAAACTAAGGCAGTCCATGGTATTTTTAAAATTCGGCGGTAGATCCACATTTCGAAGGATTCTAATTTCTTCACGTCTAATGATTTTATGGTCCATGCCTCCATAGCGTATAGTTAGGTTGACCATATACATATGTATATGCATTTATAAATCTACATTTAGTTTCAAGATGTATGTATATGATGATTTTGATGATTGTTGGAAACAAAACATCTACTCACAATCCTGATGCAGTGCTAAAGGATTCTATATTCCTCTTACATATCTTCTTATAGATGCTACGTTAAGTATATCTCCTCAGTCATCAGTCATCAAAAAAGGGTTCCACTGGCTTTTAATTTTAGAAAAATATTCCTTTTGTTTACATTTTGTTCTGATATTTTTCTCTACATCGCCGATTACTTGTTATCGGTGATTTTTTTCTATAGCTTTACGTAGTAAAAATTTTAAATTTTGTCGCAGAGACAATTGACAACGCGACTCGACTCATGTCGCAATTCGGAATCGACCCATATATTTTCTTCACTATCATCAAAAAATAGTTCCACTGAGCTTATCATTTTAGAAAACTCGATTTTGCATTGCCACCAAACTTGAGTTGCGTTGTCAATTGTTAGCACAACTGTAGTGGGATTCTGTAACTCATTTTTGCTGTTACCGACAAAAATCGGTAAAATTAAATCGCAAAATTATGACTAAAAACATAAAGAAAAGTTGGCATCACTGTTTGTGTCGGTAGATGCTAGCGACTACTTTTTATTCATCGTTAACTTACCGAAAAATTTCGTTAATTATCGAAATTATAAGCATTTTAATTTTACCGACAATTATCGATAACAGCAAAAATGAGTTGCAGAATCCCACTACTGAGATGAAATGTTCTATTACTGTTGCCAACACAACTGGGTTGTCGATAAACGTGTTATCGATCAGTGTTTTTCCAAACTTGTAAACTCTATATTAATCCAAAAGGCACAATTCGCAAAAAAAAACTATTTTAAAATGATAAGTTCAGTAGAATTATTTTTTGATGATGAAGAAAATGTACAGGACATACCATTTATTAGAATAAATTTGAGGGACAAGTCGAATCCATTGTAAGTTGAAGCTCATGTTGGAATTATCTGTATAATAAGTAAATTACTTTAGGTTTAAGGTAGGCCTGGTTTTGAAATACACAACCCAACATACCAAATAAAAATTGAAAGTAATAGAACTTGAGAATAATATTATAAAAATAGAAAATTCACAATCAATTTGTAACAATGCTTGTAAAACTATTAAGGCCTGTGTACATAAGCTGCCTTGCCTGCTTACCTTGCTTACTTCTGATAAAAGAATAAAAAAGAAAAGGGCAACCCAGTTCGAAACTTCCTCGGCCTTCTTTATTCTTTTATTTTTATTATGTCAAAAATGAAGCAGGAAAGCAAGGCAATCAGGCAGAGCAGCTTATGTACGCAGGCCTTTACTGGCACAAACTTTTCTAAAGTCTGCCTGAAAGTTATTTGTATACACATTTTTGTTGATTGACATTTGTTGATAAATTAACATCGATCTCTTAGTTTTTATGTGATTAAATGTATATCCATGGCAGAACTACCAGGTAGTGGTATCACACCAGCTGATCGAATATGAAAAGTCAAATCCCTTTATAAAAAATTATTTTTGTTGTAATTTCCCCAACAACATAAAGAAAGTTTTGACATAACATATTCAAAATTTTACGATGCCACTACCTGTGTAATTGTGTCATGTGTATATCCGCGTTGTGTGAACTAAGGGGTAGTTTACACTATATGTAAATGTCATATGACATGAAATTTTCCATCATTTTATAGTCGCTAATATGTGCAATATTGGTGATTTTCCTTACGCCATTTACTTTGTGCATCCACACCAGCAAAATTGTAATAAAATTACGTCTCCACATTGCCTGCGCGGGTAGATATGGAATGTTTTTATTTCGTGTCATATGACATTGATAGATAGTGTAAACAGCCTCTAAATAATTATATCCGTGTTGTGCTAAAATATAATTGCCGATGCAAGGCGAATTTAACAAGGTGATCCAATAGTTGACGTTAGGTTGTAGTCTTCATTTGCTGTCAAATTTTTTTTGCGCGAAATATCCAAAAAAGTTAGAAGAAAGCGTTAAAATATTATTCGCGAAGCTTAAACAAAGATGTTGTACACAGATATTTTTTATAGAAGCGAAATATTTGTTATTTAGTTTTGATTAAAAATATGTTTTGACAGCAAATGAAGACATAGGTTGCTATTATTGTATCACCTTCTTTCTTACACCATGTTGCCGATGCATACAAAATACAGTATGCAAAGTTCATATTCGTACACCCATAAAAAATGAATAAAATCGTTATTAATTCCATATTTTTTGTGCAAATATGAAATAATTGATAGGAATTACCGTAACGAAGAAAGATTTAAGAATAACAAAACAAATTTTTAATTTATTCCGTCATTTAGGTATAGATGGCGCCAGTGTGGGTGGCAAAGTTCGTATTCGTACACCTATAAGCACTATATATTTGGAGTTTTTAAGGATTTTCAAAGCAAAATACCGCAAATTTTTGTTCTTTTCTTCTTTTATAATGCCTCTGCTATAGAAATATGTAAAAATAACGGTAATTTTATTAAAAAATTTGCATGAATAAAAAGTAGAGTTGTACTTTTTAGCTCTTTTAGCTGATCGCTCTTTTTAGTTCAGCTCTTTTCAACGAACTAGGTCGTTCTTTTAGTGCAGTAGTTCAATCGTTCGTCGATAAGTTCTGTCAGTCAGCTGTCTTTTCGTTCTATCGTGCACCGGCTCGGACTCGTTCGCTTGCAAGTTCGTTCATTATACAAACACACATACATATGTATACCGATAAAGAACAAACAACAGAAGAATATTTTAAAGAACCTAGCAAAGAAAATAGGTTTGGAGTTTTGGTAATTAAGTTAAAAATAAATGAAAATATTCAAATTATAAAATTACGATGAATAAAGATGTGTGTGGGTAGCTGTGTAAAATTCAAAATGTAAACAAAACTATTACCTTTACAAAGGCAACAGTTAACTCTGACGACGGCGTCACATTATGATACGTGAATGACGTGCTGAATCGTTCGTTCTTGAATCGAATCGTTTGATTTGATCGTTCTTTTATCATTCGGTCAGTGCTCAGTGAGCTACTGAACTATAATGAACTATATCGACTGATCTAGTTCGTACGCTCTTTTCAATGAATCGTTCAATTGAACTAGTTCGTTCGTGAACTATACAACTCTAATAAAAAGTCGGACGAATATTTGAAATACTTAAGAAAAATGTGCTAGATATGATTAACTATTGCAATTAATTCCCGAATTTTGGACGAAAATAGCTAAAAGCAGTCCTTCTGTAACAATGTTTTCATTTTGCCTCTGTAGACTGTGAGAAATATTGTACAAGTTTTTTTTTTTTATTTTATGTTTCAAAATTTAAAGTAGAAGAATTATTTTATTTTGACCAAATATGACTGTTGATGTTATAATTTGTTGCGCCATGCGCTGACACACCAAAAACTCTTATTTGTCGTAATAATTTTCGGCAAATAAAAATTCGTATTCGGTATCTTCATTCATTTTTTCAGTGTACGCATATAAATTCATAGACAAATTCGAAAACAGAACATTCCTCATTGAATGTTCAATAGAGCAGGAGGAGGCATTGTGACTCACAAGAGAGCCCATGTGCTCTAAGTGAGCGTAAATTTGTTATCGCTCACAGCCTGTGTAGATGCTAACACGTTGTGAACAACAACAAATTTACGCTCATTGAGAGTACAAGAGAGACCCAAATATGTTCTCTGCCTCACTCTGCAATAGAGACTGATTGGTAATTTTGAAAATAATCAAAACAAAAACAAAAGCTCTCTTTTTAAATTGTGTGTGTGAGCAAATTGACACACACCGACCCAGGTGCGCACTTTGAACAGTAAGCGCACATTGCCTGACCTGGGCCTTGTGTTAGCATCTACACCAGCCAAGATCATCCATATACGTTAACGTGACTGCAACACTCGCTCAGAGAGACTAATGCATATTAAATATTTTGAGCACCACTGATCTACACCAGCCATGCACGCGTCTTTACGAAAAAGTTAACTACAACTCTCTCTCCCACACAAAATAGCATTCTCTTCTTGTGCACCATTGATCTACACAGGCTGTGAGCGATAGCCAATTAACGCTCACTTAGAGCACATTGGCTCTCTTGTGAGTCACAATGCCTTCCAAAGTTTCCAAAAGTCCCATGGCAATGATTACAACAATTGCATGGCTCAGTCTACATTGTCGAACGTATTGAAGGAAGTTGCCCACTTGATGGAGGACAAATTGTGGAAAATTGGATCGTTTCGAAGTTTACGGAGGAGGAAAAAAGACAAAACAAAATTCATTTTTATTCAAAAACGAAGATCCCTGGTGTAGTCGGCTGTATAGATGGAACCATGTGCACATTGGATTTGCACTCAATTTATCAATTAATATTTCAAACTGTTGTTTTATTGTTATTTTCACCATATTTTTGATACACAAAATTAATTAATCATGGAAATAATCAACAATTGCTAAAAAATATTTTTTCCTTTAAATTTTACTTCTTGTTTCTTCGAAAATATTCACTGCAACTGAAAAAAACTGGTTGCTGAAAAATAGCCGGTTCGTCATCTGAGATTCGCAACTTCAGTTGAAGGTTGCCATACATAAAGTAATTTTGACAACTGACAACTCCACTCAACGATAATTGCTATCGATAATCCTCCCCTATAACTTTTGTGTACAACTTGCTCTGATATTTTTTTCTGATTTATTCAAATCAAAACAAAAAACGCTCCGCTTCATCACCGATAACTTGTTATCGACGATTATTTTCTATCGCTTTACGTAGTACAATTTTTAAATTTTGACGCAGAGACGATTGATGACGCGACATGCCTCGCGTCGCAATACGGAATCGACCCATTATATAACCCTTTGAGGGTTACGTCTTTGGACATTTCAATAGTGGGATTCTGTAACTCATTGTTGCTGTTATCGATAATTGTCGGTAAAATTAAAATGCTTATAATTTTGATAATTAACGAAATTTTTCGATAATTTAACGATGAATAAAAAGTAGTCGCCAGCCCATGGTACAATTAGAAAGGTAGATGCCTCAGCCCAGCTGATCGAATCTAAAACGTCAAAAAACTAGGAATTCGCCATGAAAAATCAAAACAAAAAACCATATGATTCGGTAAGTAATGCTAATAGCTGATTTACATTACGAAATCGAGTCGATTTCAAACTGTCATTCCTTTGCGTATACGTCAAATGAAAACTCAAATGAAATCAATTCGATTTCATTTGACGTTTGAGCAAAGGAATTGACAGTTTGAAATCAACTCGATTTCGTAATGTAAACCAGCTATAAGTTTACATTTACGAAATCCACTCGATTTCATCTGTCAATTCCATAGCTCAAACGTCAAATGAAATCTCATCTGGATTTCATTTGACGTTTAACCTATGGATTTGACAGTTGAAATCGAGTGGATTTCGTAAATGTAAACATAGCATAAGAGATAGCATGTCTACACTTTATAGGCAAACACAAGCGATAAAAAGAGACAACAAGAGACCATTTGGCGAAAATTTTGACAGTTTAATTAATTCGCCGATGCATCTACCTTTCTTATTGTACCATGCGCTAGCCTCTACCCATGGTACAAATACACAGGTAGCCGCATCGGCAATTGTTGGCAACATAAGATGTCAAAATTTGACATCAATTCAATGCAATTGACACATTTGGTCTGTTCCTTTACTTCTGAAAATGGTAAAACCGGCAAAAGTAGTAAAAGTTGAAAACTGCTCCCATATGAATTGTATTGTGTCTGAAGTAAAGGAACGCTTTTCGAGTAAAAAGTTGTAAAACTTGAAGATTCTTGAACGTAAAGGAACAGGGCTATTATGTTACCATCAGCTGGCATGATAATGCTACCTGTATTATTGTACCATGCCTCTACCGACACAAATAGTTGGTATGTTCCAGAACTGCAAGAATCTACAATTTTTTACTATTTTTTCCGATAACATAAAGGAAAAAATGCTATCGTAGTAAAAAATAGTAGCTTCTTGCAGGTTCTGGAACAGAGCAAGTGATGCCAACTTTTCTTTATGTTTTTAGTCATAATTTTTCGATTTAATTTTACCGATTTTTGTCGGTAACAGCAAAAATGAGTTACAGAATCCCACTACAGGTGACGGTATATTCTTCCTCATGATGGAATCTTTCAAATAAAACGCATGCATATTTAAATTAAAAATGGTGGCAAAATTAAACTGCAACCGTTTTATTTGTGAGATCCCATCACGAGGAAGAATATAATTATTGAGGCTAAACGACAAATTATTTTCTAGTTTTAAGTGCATTAAAAAAAAAACACAGAAACTTACTTTTTTAAATTAGTCTCTAATTATTAAAATATACGTCTTCTCTTTGAGCCGCCCGAAGAGGAACTCCTTTGATGAATGTTCTGGCAAAAATCAGGAATTCATAATAAATAGTAAAAAAAACTATAATTTTAGTGAAAATGTGTTGTTGCTTCTTTCTAAATTAGGTAAATACATTTTAATTCAATAACGAGGGAAAGTTGATTTGTTCATTTTGCAGGTTGTTTATTTCCTTCTTTGGATTAAAATATTCTAATTCTAAGTGTTTAATTTCTAAAAATAGCAAATTCTTAATGTTTAAATTTTAATTTCCATTTTCATTGTCTTTTTCTTCTCCATTAGCTGCCAATAATTCAGAAGGTTCATATAAACCAGCTGGTAATTCGCAACCCAAGTAGGCATCATTCTCAACACAATACTTAATATAGGAACGCCAACATGGATCTAATACAAGTAAATGTGGATTGCCAAAAATGTAGAGTAAATAACGGGCACGTGATATAGCCACATTCATTCGTTTAGCACATTGGACAAACCCCAAAGAGTGGCGTATATCATTTGGTAAGTGTTTTTTGGTAGAACGTACCGTTGAAATGAGAATGATATCACGTTCCTACGGAGAAAGGACGTTTTTTATTTAAATAAGGAGATATTTTCGATTTAAAGAATCTTACCTGTCCCTGGAATTCTTCTACCGAACCAATTTTGGGCATTGCAATGTCAGCTGTGGTAAAAAGATTTCTTAAATGTTTCACTTGTTTCATGTACGGGGTTATGATGCCAATACTTTCTGGCTTGATATTTTTGCGATAGAGTTGAAGGGTCATTAGGAAAACCTAAAAGAAATGTTTAAAAGATTAAAAATGTACGCAAAAATGATATTGTGAATGCAACTTACATTTTTCGCCTCATGAGGATTATACCATGATGGCGAATCCTTCTCCTGCATATTCTCACTAAGCATGCCATAAAAGAAAGCACCATGTGTTGCAGGTCGTGTCTGAGAATCTGGCAATAGATCACCGATACTTTGTATCATATCGGCCTCACGAGAATCTTCCTTGATCATGGGTATTAATTCCGAGTCATAAAACAATTCATTATAGACATGTAGTATGGAGGGTAAAGCACGATAATTGTACAGCAATTTTGTGACTAAACGTGGATCAAATCCACAGGAATCTGGATAACGTATAATATCACGTAAATAGGGTGAACGTGTAAGTATGCGTTCTAGGAACGATGTTGCAAAACCCCTTTCACCAGCATAACGATTTGTAACAATTGCCTGCAATTGATGAGGATCGCCAGCCAGTATGACTTGACCACGAGTCTTGGAGACTTGTGTTATGGCAACCATTACTTCAGATTCAGTACATTGACCCGACTCATCAATTAGAACATGGGTGAAATGTCCCGGTGGGAAATCCATTTGTAGAAAATTACCCAGTGTTGAGCATGTACCAATGGTAACACGATGTCTACCCAAATATTTCATTTGACATTTGAGCTTTAGACCCGATTCGGTAACGATCATTGAATCATTACATGTGCCATCAGCAGCAACATCTATGGTGGCACAATACGGTTGTAAATGAGTGGGTATGAGTTCTCTTTCGATTTGATTTTGTGACACTAGACGTATAAAATCTCCGGCCTGGAGATCACCACTCTCTATCAGCCTTGTGGTAATTAAATCTGCTGAACTATTTGAGGGTGTGCCCACCAATAAACGTGAACTTGGTAATAGTTTTACCAATTGCAATATGGTTTCCACCAATGTCATCGTTTTACCTGTTCCCGGTGGACCAAAAATAACATAAGGCATATTTTGGGCTTCTCCACGTAAAATTTTAGACACTGCCACTTTTTGTACGGGATTCAAAATTGGGTTATACCAAGGATAAGTGTTGCCATTCATTTGCAAACGATATTCCTCATCCAATTGGACATCCAGTTGAGGTTGTTCACGTAAATGCACACGAGAAGGAAATAAAAATTGTTCACCCAAGTGGCGCACCACCTTTTGTATGGCAAAATGTTGCTTACGAAAACCAAAACGTGAGAAAAAGAATTCCAAACGATAATCTTCACCGTTGTATTTCTCCTGAAAGCCAGCATTGAATTTCAATAGGACTCGATTGAAGAGGACTTTGTGTATAACACCATCATAGTTGCGTTTATCACCGTCACGATCACTCCAAGGATTGATGGCTCTTACAACATCACCAATAACCAATGAGGGTCTTCGTTCGGCTAAATTTTCAATTTGCAGTGATAGGTATTCACCTTCACGTGTAAAATGTGCCCGTTCACGATCATAATTGCGAAAATTAACAAAATATTCAATTTCCTCCAAGTAGATGAGTGTCTGGAAACGTGTAACATAATTGGCCATGCACAGCTCCTGTTTGATGCTTGGAAACATTTGTTCAATATTATCAAGCATGTCTTGTTTTTTATCCGATGTCAAGTAGGCTTTGCATAGACGTTCCGGCACCTCAAAGTAGCCAATGCGTTGGGCAATAAAACGGCGTTTTGTGGCAATGCCAACACCGGGTATAACTTCGCTACGTTTCGACCATACCTACAAAAGAAAAAAGAGAAATCAGATCAAGGGAAAAATCATTATTTTTTTGATTAATTATTAATTGGATTAATCGAGCTAACATGGCCTAAGGAGTTTTGTATTGAAAAATGAATTCTAGCGAAATATCACACACTCAACCATTACGCTACGATCGTTTCGCCTGGTGGTTTAAGGCAGGCTCATCAGGCGTATTTGAATGCTAATGGCTAGAAGACAAATGCTGATTTTGATAACATCTATTTATACAAACATTTTTACAAATTTGTAATTATGAAGTACTTATTGAAGTCTTTTTCTTTATCAAGTCACCCTAGTGTCTTGTCTAGGAATCATTTTCTCAATACATACACATATACAACATATACAATCGAAGGGGGGTTTCCTTCATGAATTGTAATGCCTTCAGTTTTTTGAAGTTTTTTTGGATATCATTTCGACTAGTTTGTTGATATGATACATTTGTTTCGAATTCCAAAATTAATAATTCAGATTACAAATAATATTATTGAATCAAAAGGTACGTCTTTCACATTTTAGTGTAAAATTTAATAATTGGAATTTCCAATGGACTTGCCTCTGAAAAAGGTGTAGCCTTGTTTCAAGAAAACTTAATCGGGTTATGTTCTGAGACACACTTCACCTCTCACTACACCCCTCAAGCATTTTGTTCATCCAATTTCTGCCCATTTTTGGCGAATTTCTTGGGGCTAAGATTCACTAGCTTATTTAAAAAGAAGAGTACACCCTAGGCCGTCCATAAAATACTAGAAAAATTAGCGTTAATGGGGTAAACAAAATGCTTGAGGCTTGAAGTGAGTGAAGAAATTTATTGAAAAGGATGATTTGTGTTAAGTAGAACACGGAAGATAAGTGGTAAGAATTTCGAAAAGGGAACATCATTAAGACTTCCTGAAAAATTTGAAACTTTTGGTTAGAAACAACAAATTCTGGGAAATACAGGGCTTCCTCCTAATGGAATATATTCCATTTTTATCAACAAAACAAGAACTGCATGTGCTTAGAATTTCATAACTATTTAATTGGGGGAGCTCTCCTAAACTAGACTTCAAAGAAAAATAACTTTTTACCATAATTTTCAAAAAAATTACCTGATTAGCATAATAACGTGATCTATGTGCTGCATTACGCCCACCTGCCCCAGGAATATTTGAATTATTTTCATTTTCTTTTTGTAAATCGATGGATTTTTGTATAGCTTCGGCCTCAGCTTCAGTTTCACAAACGATGACGGTGATCGAACGTTTAATGCGAAATTTCTCAAATTTTATAATGAAATATTCATGATTTTCTCCATAGATTTTTGATTCGACCTCAAAACGTATTGACATCTTGTCATTGGGGCCTAATTCAAATGTTGTACCAGGTTCGGGTTCCAAAACACGTAGTTGGGTATCACGTCTACGTCCTAGAAATTCTACACTACCTTGAAATGAACGATCACAATTATTTGTGCAAATAAATTCAATTTCCTTCTTTTGAAAAGTCGACGTGAAAACACAACTTATATCGGGGGATACTGTTACGGCACGATGCTCGCTCTTCTGTTCATTAACAACACGTTGTGTGGATTCGTAAAGTTGTGGCACATAAGCTTGTTCGATGACAGAAAGTTTTATACAGCGCCAAATATATTCACCCTGGAATGAAAAAAAAAAACAAATCAATCGTTAGGTTTTCTGGGATAAATTTAGGAATTAGTTCAGTTTGAGGGCAACAACCGGAATGCTATGGGTTTATGGAACATCAACCAATGTAGTCTTGTTTACAGAAATTTTCAAATAGTTGGGATAAAATCGCGAATACTTACTGCAATTTGAAGGCCCGTACCTCGAGAAATATAAACACATGTTGTAATCAGTATCGCAAAGACTAATTTTGTAAAACCTGTTAAAATAGTACCGATGGGACTTTAAACTAGATTTGTTTTCGAATCCTTTGAATTGTTTTAAAATTCTAAAACAATTCTGGTCTAGCCCCTAAACCCATCTTAGGAATAATTGCCTATAGAAGTACTCTTCACAAGAACAAAATTACTACCTACCCTTTCACATTCTATAAGATCAGCACACACAGTATCACCCACATTCAATTTTGTTGCGGCTGGTAAAATATCATTTGTATAATAGGCATCATCATTTAGTACACCCCAATCGTTAAGAACACGTTTTACTGTGCATTTTTCTTGTTTCATTAAACGTGCCGGATGTACACTAACTTCCTGAAGTATTTCACCAGCTTTATCGATGAAATGTTCATCACTTTGAACATTACAACACACATAGACCCGGTCACCTTCTTTGGGTACAAAATCAATTTCAATTGTATCTAAATCTATGCTCATAACTTTGTAGTCCGTATCGACAAGTATAGAATTAGGTTTACGTTCGGTTATTAATCCCAATATGTTACGTTGATGGGTATTGAAATATTTGGGTTGTTCGGATTTCAGCTCTTCAATTTGTTCTTCAATCTGTAATGAGAAAGTAGTTTTTTTCTCTTATTATACGAAATTTAAATAATGGTAAACATCATCAAATTTACCTTTTGTTCAGTTGGTTGTTTTTCATCCCAATATTGGTCAATAATTTGTTCGATTTTAACCACTTTTATGTGATCAGTGGCAGAGTGTTTATACGCCAAATACTCAACCCGGCATCCGACCTTTAATTCACATGAAACGGACAAGGCCACATTCATGTCAAAGAAGATGCCGTGGTCTATGGTGCCATGATTACTTTTTAAACTGCTTATTATACCTAAAAAAATGAAAATACAGTTAGTCAACTAAATTATTGCAAAACCAAAATTATTACAAAATTTTAAATAGAACATCATTTTATTGGTATAAATAATTATCATTATTAATATTTTTGTTTACAATACAATTCTTACACATGTTTATTAATATAATAAAATAAAAAGTAGCTAAATTTCACTAAACATTTTCTTAAAATTAACAAAAATGAGTACAACTCATTATTTGCACTGTCAACTAAAGAATTGCAAAATTCACAACTTTTCAGTTTTTCACGGTATTTTTCGAAAAGTTGGTTTTAATATTTCCTATGCCCACATTTGGCATCAAAAATAGCTTGTAAACGTATCTGAATTTAATAAATAAGTTTCGGTATGTCATATTCCAATGGTATTTTTTAGCAATTTTTCTTTATTGCATTTTATTTAGTACCCTGGGTTAGTGGGCGACCTATTCCCGACTTTTTTCTTTAGGTGTACCCATGAATTGTCGATGTTGGGTTAATATTTAGGCTTTGGACTCGGGTGTCAATGACTTTTGTGCACTTGTATAACAACCAAGTCCTCCATAAATACGATTTATGAGGAAGGGTCGTTGTTTTGGTAGTATTCATATTGCAATTTTTTGCATTTTCAGGGTCAACAGGTCCAAATTTCTTGACGTTTTTGGTTAAATAATTTTTAAAACACGAAAATAAACGTACTCTGTCATTGTTTCCTTCAAAATCTGGATGTCACCAACGTCACTGCATGGTATACAACCCAATACCATAATTGACAGTTTTCCGAACTTTGCGGTATGTATTAAATTCTTGTTTTCCATGGCTATAAAGGGGTTCCGCAGTACTTTTTGAGGCCCATCGCGATAGTACAACATAATTTAAGTCTTATCAGAAAATATAACGTCATCCCAATACTTAAGATGGCATGAAAAGTTGTCTGTAACAAGTCTGAATAGTTTCTATATGTTGTGCTGGGAGGGCAATAGTTTTTACCTAGTCACTCATGATGAATGCTTGTTATTATGTAGCACTTTTCTGACCTTTCCATGTGAAATACTTACTCCGAATTCTATTTTGATTAGAAAAAGCAATTATCTGGTGCTGCTTTGGGGTCTTTCGTCAATTTCTTAATTCAGTCTCCTGCCAATTCGTGGATTTACTACTTTGGGCCTACAATGTGACGTCTTTAGTTTGAACCTGCCTTCTCTCTCGGTGCGGTATATGATGTTGCATATAGTTATCAGCTTATGAGAGGTGATTTTAGCGATTTCTCTTGCGGATTTACCATTATTATAATTGGAATAGACCAAATGTAGCATATTTTTCGAAATCCGTTTACCTGAGTTTCACTTTTTCTGAATATACCGCCTATGTTACACACATAACAATTAATTTATGATCAAAAATTATGGGTTTACATGTTCACATACCATAAAATCATAAAAATCCTTAATTAAAAAAAAAAAATCGCTGGGAAAATCCCACGATTTTATTGCACATTCATTCATTTTGCAATTATTTAGTTGACATCACAAAAACCAGGTACCTGTACTTTTTGCCCGTTGTTTTTGTAATTTACGACCGATTTCTGCATTTTTTGGCTGGATGTTGTCATTAAGAGGTAAATCAACAGATATGTACAAAAAACCCAACATTATTGAAAGAATTTCTTGTAGTAATTCCTAATTAAAAATCAAAATGTTTAACAATTCATCGTTTGCAATAATATAGTTGACTAACTGTATTTAAAATTTGATATTGCAAACAAAACACAACAAAAGTTCCACCCACCTGTCCGCTTAAAACATCCACTATTCTTATTGCCATTATCCTCTGCCGCTGCTTCATTGTCATTGATATTCACATTTTGTATGACATTTTGCATACAAGATGTTGGCTGGGCTTTGGTATTTATGTTTTCATCATCCAACTCTTCGTCCAAATAACGTTGTTCTTCTTCCAATTTCGACAATAGCTCACTTTTGCGTTCTTCCCGCGAAAGCAATAAATTCTTTAAAAGTGTAATCATATTGTTTGTTTTTCTTTTATGTTAGTTTTATGGCGTTGATTGTATTGGTATGCCTTACGGGATTTTCTTCTCTACTGGCTCATACATCCAATCGGTTTCGTTAATGTAATTCAATTCCCTTCGCAAATTTTGCAAACGTTTCAAAGTAGCTTCGTTAGTGGCAATCTTTAAACCACACTCAACCACAATGAGAGAACGATAGCGGGAAAAGGTTTTATCGTTTTTTAAATCACCTGACTTTTGGGACTGCGAAGAATAGGATGAGTATGAAATTAAATCCAACAAGAATTCCAATTTAACTTACCTCGTTATTGGTTGATGAGCTGGGTACGTCGGAAATGCTACTAGGATCTGCCGACGACATCTCCTCTTTAAGCACCTTTATTTAAAATGTAATTAATAGCACTGTCCACCACTTATTTTCTGACAAGGAATCCAATATATCCCACAAACCACCAGTGCATCAGGAAAGGAATATGAAGAAAGCGGCGTCCGAAATAGGGATAGATAAATCGATTTTGACTCAAATAAACAATCGATGAATTCGTTAAGGAGCATAGCCACACATCAAATTCTGTATTATATGAGCTTTGTTCCTTTACTAGTAGTAAAGAGAGAACTGTTAAAATTGATCTCGCGTAACAGGTTTTGCACAAATGTAAAGTAACGGAAAAATAGTAGATTTACCAGCAGTGAAAGATTTTCCACTTTTTACACCACGAAATTTATCGAGCAGAAAGTAGTAAAAGATAAAGCCATTTTGGTATGCTCTCTCTTAAATTTTGCTTCAATTTTTAATACTTGTTGGCGTTAAGGATCGCTTTCGGAGTTAAAAATGGTAAAACTTTAACGTAAACCAATGGTAGCAACATATTTTTCTTTTGCATACTTTCGGGGGTGTCATTTTGTGAGTGCTATGTTTTTTTCAATTAAGTCCAATTTACATATGCACATTAAATGATTTCGTTTTACGAAATCCTAGAAACAAATGAAGTGTATTTAGTCCGGGTCCACACTAACGTGAATTTCATTAAAAAGTTTCATGAAATTAGGTGTTCTTAAATCGAATTCCCGACTACAGTAATTTTATAATTTTACTCTACTATGTCCCGGTCCACACTAGCGTGAATTTCATTAAAAAATTTCATGAAATTAGGTGTTCTTAAATCGAATTCCCCACTACAGCAAGTTTATGATTTTACTCTACTATGGAAGTCGATCTAGAGACGCATAATTTCATATTAAAATTTCGGTGAAATTACTGTAGTTTGGCCCGGGACTTTTTCGTGCTAATGTAACCCAGCAAAAAGTTTGCATCCACGGATGCAGTTAAATCACTAGAACAATTGCCGCTGGAGTACATCTTTTCCTATGAATTCACCTATGAATTTTACAAGAGAGCGCGCAGCTAGGATGCACTCCCTTTTGCTTCCACGGCACACAGCTAAGATGCACTCCATTTTCGATCCAAATCACAGCCTTTGATGTAGTGTTTTGGATTGAATTTAAATGCAGTCTAATGCTAAGTTTACATTTACGAAATCCACTCGATTTCAACTGTCAATTACATAGCTCAAACGTCAAATGAAATCTCATCTGGATTTCATTTGACGTTTAACCTATGGATTTGACAGTTGAAATCGAGTGGATTTCGTAAATGTAAACCAAGCATAAAGATGCTATAAAATGCAAGCCATTGCGAATATCCCAAAATAAATAAAATACATTGCTTATTCGTGTAAACAAGAATATTAACTTTATTACACAATACAAATTATAAAAACTCTCCATTAAATTTGATCATAACTGAGTTTACTTTCTCTGCTCTGCTTCTTGTGACACCGCAACTGATATTGCTTCATCATCCAAATGGTTTTTCATTTTTCCTCCAACTCCAGTTCAGATTTCCAAAAAAACTAACTCCACTTCAAAAATAATTTGCGTCTCGTGAATTACAGCAATGTTCGTATGTCCCAATTTACATTGGGCGAGTTTACTTGCGGCAATTGTCATTTTGTAGGAGAGAGATGTGAGGCATATGGTAACCCTTTGCCTCTCACCACCCTCTCTCACCTACAAACTGACAATTGCCGCAAGTAAACTCGCCTAATGTAAATTGGGACTATCTTTAGTTTGTATTTCTTTATTTTTTACACAAATTCTTATAATTTTAGACACTCTTTTTTGTGTTCAGAAAAAGAGACTGCGACTGTAGGTATCAAAAAATTGGCTTGCTTTGCTAGGGATCTATAAGCGAGTGCTTCTAAAATGTATCGAGCAGAGTGCATTTTTCATAACTCCTTGTGGACTGCTTCGAAAGATGTATTGAAATCATAACTCTGCAGTGCACTACTTCCAAACTTTTTTGCTGGGAAAGCACATAAGCAAATGACGCAAGAAACAGATGTAAATACACTTCATTTGCCCTGCCAGCTTCTGGAAGTGAAGGCCTTAAGGCCTACGTACATAAGCTGCCTCGCCTGGTTGCCTTGCTTTTCTGCTTCATTTCTGACATAATAAAAATAAAAGAATAAAGAAGGCCGAGCAAATTTCGACCTGGGTTGCCCTTTTCTTTTTTATTATTTTGTGAGAAGCAATCAAGGTAATGGGTACTTTACACGATGTGTATTTTACATATTGGTTGTCACTTTTTATATACAAAATGTATACGCAAAGTGACAACCCATATGTAAAATACATATCGTGTAAAGTACCCATAAGCAGGCAAGGCAGCTTATGTACCCTTGCCTTTATTCGTTTATCAGAAATAGTGCCCAACTTTACTGAAACGTTGGATGTGTTTACGGCTTTTTCGGTAAGTTATACCCCAGTTACACTATTGAAGGTTAACCCACTGGGTTTAATAGATCCAGTGGGTTAATCTTTGCTGGTTACACTTAGCTTTTCGAGGATATAAACTTTCAGCTGATGTTTGTTTACGTATACATACAAAATAAGTAATAAAGTCGTGTGTACACTTTTACAATTTCACGTATGAGATATCGTCCCCTCTTTGCTCATATTGGTATACATATTTTACATTTTTGTATCATGGTATCAAGTGTACTTTTTGTTAAAAAAGTATTTAATGTAAAAAAATAAATAATTTTATGATTTTCAAATAACTTTAAATTTATTAACTCCATAAAATCTCATGCGACCAATCGTAAAAGTGTAAAACACGACAAACTATGTTGCAAAAACAGTTGCAAAAACAGTTGCAACATTTGGTACTTTTTGAGTAGAGTTGGATTTTTTTTTGCACAAATACCGAATACAACACTGTATTTTTGGTGGATTTATCCCGGATTTAAAATAAACCCAGCCATGAGAGGATTTAAGTTTTGTATGGCAAATCTGGTCAGATTTGAGCAGATTAAGCAAATAAATCCTCATGAAGTGGGTTAACCCGCCAAAAAGTTGTAGTGTAACCGTGCTATTAGCCACCAATAAAAAGTATTCGTAAAGTTCTACGTATGACAACAGTGTTGTCAAGTTTTATTTGAACTGTTCATTCATAATTTTTCGTTTTAATTTTACCGATTTTTGTCGGTAGCTCAAAGGCTTAAGGTGTGAACAGAATGAAATACGCCGCTTTTTTCAGGCTCAGTTTCATGTAAAAGATTAAAGGCCACGTACTACCTAATTCAAATGCTGCGTAATTCATTTAAATTAGGTAGTACTTGACCTCTAGTCTTTTACATGAAACTGAGCGTGAAGAAGCGGCGTATTTCATTGTGTTTCTACCTTAAAGTCCAATTTACATATGCACAATAAATGATTTCGTTTTACGAAATCCTAGAATCAAATGAAGTGCATTTACATCTGTTGTTTGCGTCATTTGCTTACGCACATAATCGCACATACACACATATACAATAACACAAACACACGCACACAATATATTTATTCAGAAAAATAGGAATTTCACAACACAAATGTGTATCAAATAACTTAAATTAATTCCAAAAACAAAAAAAAATAATCTTTGCAAGTTGTTTAACCCATGGTTTAATAAGAAAGGTTAGCCAAAGCTTTATGTCAATTTAAATTTTTTCATTCGAGTATTCCTAAAACTTCAAAACATTATACACAAACTGTGTATGTGTGTGTGGTGTTTGAATAATATGTCAAACAGTTTTAAAAACAATCGAATTCAATGATTTTTAAAATTATTTTTGGAACACTTGTATGGAAATAATTCGTCAGGTTATCATTGAAACAAACATTTTATCATATCCACAACTTGATTATGCGGAGAAACATTAGTCCTTCATTCATTTTTCGCGATTTTTATAAAATACTCAAAATTGGTGTTGTAAACAAACCCACTTGTTGCTTAATTTTGAAGTTTTAGGAATTCAGGAAAAACAAGGGTTCTATAGATTTTTTCATTTAAATCAACCTCTTTACTTATACCATGGTTTAACCATTTATTTTCACTTTTGACATCGTTTGAGTATTTTTGTTTTTCTACAACACACACAAACAAACAAAGGCATCATAAAACAGTTGCATTTTTTGGTAGTTTATGACGAAAAAGCAGGGTTGCGTATAATAGTATGGTGTTTTCGTGCGTTGTTTAGAATAAATGACGTATAGCTATCGTCATTTATTTTTGTATGGTAAATGACGCAAAATGTTGCCTGTTTTAGCAAATAAATGACGAAACAGCTCTAAATGACGAAAAAGTTGCTAATGTAAATTGGACATAAGTCAGAGAACCGCACTACTGATTTGCCTAATCTTTCATCAAGTAAATTAAAATTAAAGCTCTGTTCCAGAACTAAAAAGTTTTTACAATTTTTACCACTTTTACACATTTTGCGTTCCCGTACACAAAATTTATATGAAAATCGTTTACGACTTTTACTACTTTTACGACTTTTACCACTTTATAAAGTACGGGAACAGGCCATAATTTTCCTTCATTCACCTTCATCTCGTGAATACCCCCGCTTTTTCATTCTCTGTTATCTTAAACAAGTGGGACATCTATCAACCGCTCGTGCAACTACAAACATGTGTTAGCCATAACAACAAAAACAAAATAGCCGACCGAATTGTCAAATTGGAATTGACATAACCAAAAAGAGGAAGGCATGCGAAAAAGTTAATGCAAAAGGCGAAAAAAACCTCGAAAAACAGCTTGAAAGTGATTTCCAAAAAAGTCGACAAGAAATCGAAATAAAACCCAAAAAAACTCCTGAATCCGTCCACTATAGAGGAAGGATCGTTTTGTGATTATTTTGAAGTGTAGACTTTTCGATACTTGGTTGTTTCGAGTTGAGTGATCTACGGGGAATTGTTGTGTATTTATTGAATTCTGTGGATTCACGAATAAACGTGTTGAAGTTACTCGAAGAAAAATGGTTAAAAATAAAAAGGGCAAGAAAGAGATAGTTTCGGCCGGTGCTGGTGGCAATTCATCGAGTGATGAAGTGTAAGTAGATGCTGGAAAATTGTTGATACCAAGAAAAATTTGGGATAAATGCAAATGATGCGGTGCGGTTTGTGTGTGGTGTGGGGGAAAGTAGTGCTACGTTGTCAAACATTTTTTGGCCAGAGTCAGATCAGCTAAGCCATGTATACATTCAATTTGTTTTTGTTGTTGCTTGGTAGTGTTGTTGTTGGCTTTGTAGAAAAATGCAATGTGGATTTGGTATCTTTGTACAACCTAGCAAACATTTTTATTGAAATTCATTGCTTTGTCTTTTTTCCGTTTCCAGTGAACAAACCCAAGTACAAGCAGTGGCTACAGACTCCGATGCTGAAGTAGAAAAGGTTAATGCCAAAAACAAAAAGAATAAACCTCCAAAGAAACAAAACTCCAAGAAAAAACAAGATTCCGATGATGATAGTGGTGACGATGAGGTGGAGACCATTTCTAAAGGTGTCAAGAAACTGCAAGTAAAAAATAAGCCGACAGCCAACAGTGACGATGATGGGGATGCTGACGATGGTGAGGAACAAGGTGGCAAGAAGAATAAGAAGAACAAGAAAAAGTCGGCTGCACCCAAGAAATCGGCTTTTGAATTACTAATGGATGATGATGATGACGATGATGAACCACCACCAGCACCTCCCAGTGAACCTGAGGAGCCGGAGGAAGATGAAGCTCCCAAAGCTGCCAAGAATGCTGGCAAGAAATCCAAAAAGGCCAAACGCAAAGGCAAGGGTGATGATGACGATGAAGATTTGGATAAACTTTTGGCAGATATTCAAGCCGAGTATGCCGGAAATGCTCCCAAAGATGTTACTGCTAATGTGGTTTCTCCTGAAGATTTGATTGAGGAAGAATTTGGTGGTAAGGGCAAAAAGAAGAACAAGAAACAACAAAAACAGACTGAGGTGACCGCCAGCAATGAGGCTGAGGAGCCGGATGCTGAGGCTGGAGGTGATGAAGAAAATGAGGGTGGAACTGTAAAGACGGCCGCCCAAAAGAAAAAAGAAAAGAAAGAAAGGCAGAAACGAGAGGCGGCTTTAGCCAAACAAAAGGCCGCCCAAGAGCCGAAACAAAAGCCAGCAGCCGCCAAGGAAACAATCATGGAAGTAGAAGCCCCAGCTGAACCAGCTTCAGCTCCTGCCGAACCAGAGAAAAAGGAAGATTCCCAAGAACCAGAAACCGAAGCCCCTGCTGCTGAGGGTGAAACTGAAAAGGGTGGCAAGAATAAGAAGAAAGGTAAAAAAGACAAAAAAGCACAAGCCGAAGAGGAAGAAACCAAAAAGGATGGCAAGAAAAAGGGTATGTCAGCAGCCATGGTGGCCGCTATGCAAGAACGTTTGAAGAAAATCAAAGAGGAAGAAGAACGTTTGCGCCAACTGGAAGAAGAACGCCAACGTCAGGAAGAGGAACGTGAACGTGCCCGCCTCGAAGCCATACGCCTGGAAGCCGAAAGGAAGGAACGCAAGAAACAAAAAGAACAAGAACGAAAGGCACGTCTTAAGGCCGAAGGAAAATTGCTTACCAAAAAGCAAAAGGAAGATCGTGCTCGTGCACAGGCTATGTTGGAGGCTTTGAAGGCTCAGGGTTTGGAAATTCCCGATCCTAATGAAAAGAGACCAACAAGACCAGGTAAGGGAGGACGGATTATAATTTATTGAGAGCCAATGCCTAACTTTATTTTGTGTTACTTGTTTCTAATAGGCACCCGCATTCGTCCTAATAAGAAGAAGGGTCCAAATGCCAATCAACAGCAGGATGAAACAAAGACTGAAGAAACCGCACCGGTAAGTTAAAGCTCATTGTCTCCTATGGATCTATTGTCCTCATTAGTTGGTTGGTAGTGTTGTTGTTCACTGCACAACCTAGCAAACATTCCCGTTTATTGCCTTTCTTAATCTTCCAAAAATGGTTTAAAGAAATCCACGTTCTTTGCCGTTTTTGATCTTCCAAAAATTGTTTAAAAAAATCCACGTTTATTGCCTTTCTTGATCTTCCAAAAATTGTTTAAAAAATCCACGTTTATTGCCTTTTTTGATCTTCCAAAAATTGTTTAAAAAAATCCACGTTTATTACCTTTTCTGATCTTCCAAAAATTGTTTAAAAAAATCCACGTTTATTACCTTTTCTGATCTTCCAAAAATTGTTTAAAAAAATCCACGTTTATTTCCTTTTTTGATCTTCCAAAAATTGTTTAATAAAATCCACGTTTATTGCCTTTTTTGATCTTCCAAAAATTGTTTAATAAAATCCACGTTTATTGCCTTTACTGATCTTCCAAAAATTGTTTAAAAAAATCCACGTTTATTGCCTTTTTTGATCTTCCAAAAAATGTTTAAAAAAATCCACGTTTATTGCCGTTTTTGATCTTCCAAAAATTGTTTAAAAAATCCACGTTTATTGCCTTTTTTGATCTTCCAAAAAATATTTAAAAAAATCCACGTTTATTGCCTCTTTTGAGCTTCCAAAAATTGTTTAAAAAATCCACGCTTATTGTTTTTTTTATCTTCCAAAAATTGTTTAAAAAAATTCACGTTTATTGCCTTCTTTGATCTTCCAAAAATTGTTTAAAAAAATCCACGTTTATTGCCTTTTTTGATCTTCCAAAAATTGTTTAAAAAAATCCACGCTTATTGCCTTTTTTGATCTTCCAAAAATTGTTTAAAAAATAAAGGTTTATTGCATTTTTTGATCTTCTAAAAATTCTTTAAAAAATCCACGTTTATTGCCTTTTTTGATCTTCTAAATATTCTTTAAAAAATCCACGTTTTTTGATCTTCTGAAATTTCTTTAAAAAATCAACATTTATTGCCTTTTTTGACCTTCTAAATATTCTTTAAAAACCCCACGTTTATTGTCTTTTTGATCTTCTAAAATTTGTTTAAAAATCCACTGTTACTGCCTTTTTTGTTCTTCTAAATTTTTTAAAAAAATCCACGTTTATTGCCTTTCTTGATCTTCTGAAACTTCTTTAAAAAAATCGTCGTTTACTTCCTTGTTTGATCTTCTTATAATTCTTTAAAAAGCTTAAGCTTATTGCCGTTTTTATCTTCTAAAAATTCTTTAAAAAAATCCACGTTTATTGCCCTTTTTTGATCTTCCAAAAATTCTTTAAAAAATGAACGTTTATTGATTTTTTGGATCTGCTAAAATTCTTTAAAAAATCGACGATTTTTGCCCTTTTTGGATTTTCCAAAAATTCTTTAAAAAATCAACGCCTATTGCCCTTTCAAAATCTTTAAAAATCCACATTTATTGCCCTGTTGCGATTCTCTATGAATTCTTTTGTTCCATTTGTACCCTAAAAATGTATTTAAACAGTCCACCTCCTCCTCCTTGGGACCTCCCAAAATTTTTAAAATCCCCATTTTATAGTCCCCTTTGAATCTTTCTTGACTAATCGATAGACCGCTTTCAATATTTTACTGTAAATAGCCTGAGAGCGAAGTAAAAATCTGGTCATGTCTTAAAACGCATTGTTATGACCACCACCGTGGTGCATTGGTATGCACACTCGCCTTGCACGCTAAAGGTCGTGGGTTCGATTCCCAGGCTAGGCAACGTCAAGTGATGTTGGCGACATTTCCTGAGTATTTCAGCCTTGAAAAACTTCTCTACAAGTGGTGTCTTAGGACACGCCGTTCGGAATCGCCAATAAACAGTAGGTCCCATGTCATTGAGCTAATATGAATCGGGGTGCACTCATTGATATGAGGGAAGTCTCCTTGTCCAATCTGGGATGTTTGTGGAACAATTATATATTTGAATCTTTCTAAAATTCTGAAAATTAACTTTTATTATCCTCTTTAGGTTTTCCTAAAATTTTCCATCGTAATAACCATTTTTGCCTTTTCACAAATTACAGGCACCCGTTGTCCAAGAACCTGTCGAAAAGAAAGAAGTTGTAAAAGACTCGTGGGATGCTTCCGATTCGGAAGAGGAACAAAATGATGATACATCACAAGCCACCACAAACAATGATGAAAAGACTTCCAATGAAAATGCCCAAGAGCCTGAAGAGGGTGATTCCGACGATGACGACGACGATGATGATGAGGGCTCTGATGAAGATGATTCCGATTCTGATTCTGGATCCGATTCTGAATCTGATGCTAAGGAAGAAGCCATTAATGTTAATGACCCCGAAGAACGACGTCTTCGAGCTGAACGTCGCATTCTAAAACGTCAAGATGAGGCTGAAAAGAAACGCACAGTTGACAACTTACGTGCTGCCGTTGTATGCGTACTCGGCCACGTAGATACGGGTAAAACAAAAATTCTCGATAAACTGCGTCGCACCAATGTCCAAGATGCCGAAGCTGGTGGTATCACACAACAAATCGGTGCTACTAACGTTCCCATTGATGCCATCAAAGAACAATCGAAAGTTGTCCGCAACTCTTCCGATTTTGATTTTAAACTTCCTGGCCTGCTGATTATCGATACACCTGGTCACGAATCGTTTAGTAACCTGCGTAATCGTGGCTCATCGCTCTGTGATATTGCCATTCTGGTCGTTGACATTATGCACGGTCTCGAACCACAAACCATTGAATCCATTAATTTACTTAAGAAGAAGAAATGTCCCTTCATTGTAGCTTTAAATAAAATCGATCGTTTGTACGATTGGAAGTTGATGGCCCGTCGTGATATACGTGATGTGCTCAAAGAGCAAGAGGCCAATACTCAAGTAGAATTCCAACAACGCACCAAGGATGTTATTTTACAGTTTGCCGAACAGGGCTTGAATGCTGCCTTGTTCTATGAGAATCCCGATCCAAAAACTTATATTTCCCTAGTGCCCACCAGCGCCATCACGGGTGAGGGTATGGGTAATTTATTGTTCCTCATTGTGGAATTCTGTCAAAAAATGCTGGCCAAACGTTTGATGTATTCCGAGGAGTTGCAAGCCACTGTTTTGGAAGTTAAGGCCATACCTGGTCTGGGCACAACAATTGATGCCATTTTGATAAATGGCAAACTGCGTGAGGGTCAAACAATGATATTGGCTGGTACCGAAGGTCCCATTGTTACACAAATTCGTTCATTGCTAATGCCTCAACCGATGAAGGAGTTGCGTGTTAAAAACGCCTATGTAGAGCACAAAGAGGTGTTGGCTGCCCAAGGTGTTAAAATTGCCGCTAAAGATTTGGAAAAGGCTATTGCTGGCATCAATCTCTTGATTGCCCATAAACCGGATGAAGTTGAAATTTGCAAGTAAGTTTTTTTTTCGTTGCTCCAATTTAAAAGGTTTTTGGAATTTTTAAGTAATTAATTTTTGTTACTTTAAAGGGAAGAGGTTGCACGTGAACTGAAGAGTGCTTTGAGCCACATCAAATTGGCAGCTACTGGTGTTTATGTACAAGCTTCAACTTTGGGCTCTTTGGAAGCTCTTTTGGAATTCTTGCGCACATCAAAAATACCGGTAAGTAGACGTTTTATTGGCAAGTGCCTAAAAGTATGCAACAATATTGTGATAAACAGGAATGTGAGTGTGGTTAATAGGAAAACGATGTTATTGTTGAAATGTGTTGAGTACGTGACGTAGACAAAATGTGGTGAATTATTTTAATTCATGACTGAGTTAAAATTAATATGTATGTTACATCGACTATCGGAATAAAAATACGTCCAATTTAACATGCATGCTTTTCTAAGAACATTTGGGATTGCATGAGTGAAACACAGATATATGTATCCACCAACTTTGCAACTTCCATTTAATTATGCCGCTGAATTTGAGGCATTTTGGACATTTCAAACATATATTTCCCTCTTGTTTATATCACAGACAATGGTAACTGGCATCCACTTCCATAAAAACATGAATGTATATCAAGGTTCAGGTGGTCCCAAAGTAGAATATAAATGCGGGTTATTAAAAGATTTAAATGATGTCCGAAGAAGGAACAAGATTTAAGAAGGTCCCGAAGTCAGTAAAAGCCGTTTGCTTATCTTTCAAGATTTTATAGGAAGAAACGAAAAGAACTATGAGCATAGACTGTCTGCAAATTTAAAGGGAAAACAAACATGACAATCTGATAGTTATTTAGTGGGATCCAAGGACGACTTTGGACATGTTGTTTATGGTTTTTAAGAGGATCCATAGTAAAAAAGATCTTACTTAGCTGCCCATTACCGAATTGAGAAAGGATCTCCATTTCTCTCTATTTGTTGCTTTGGTTATTGGAATACCGCGCCTTGTCATCTCGTCTTGCACTTGTTTGCTTCATCGAAGCCTTGGCCTGTCATTCTACGTGCACCGCCATATTCGCTCATTCTTATATGGTGGAGGTCTCTGATATTCAAATACTGATTTTGGCGCTGTTTGCATGAAGTGGGCAATATTTTGCCATTGTGCTGATATGTTATCGGGACGAGAAGTGCTTTGATTAAGCAATTTGGCCAGTTGAGTGGAATATGCCGTGGCTATCTGTTGTGATTGCAGCTTACCGATGTCTAACTTTCGTGTTGTGTCTGTTCGTACTTTATTTGTTACGTTTAATCTGGTACGTACCTTTGCTGCAACAAGGTGATGGTCCGAGTCTATGTTTCTCGGAACGATCGTACATCCAACACGCTCAATGAATGTCTTCCATCTATTACAACGTGATCAATTTGATTTCTTTTTTGATCTGGCGACAGCAAGGTGCCATTATGAATATCGAGATGCTTAAATCTGGTACTGCCTCATTCCATTGCTAGATGTATCACTATGGAGACTAAATTTCCCGACTGTTGGCCCATATATATTCTCCTCCTTTGGGCAGGACAACGGTCGTATGTTTCTTCTAAGCGCTCTTATAATAAATATTTGGTCTGTTCGTCTTTGTCTTGGGTTGGAACATGAGCGCAAATAGAGTTAATTTTGAAGAATTTTGCTTTTATCCGTATTGTAGCAAGTCTTTCATTCATTGGGGTGAAACTGAAGACCAGATGTTTTAACCTCCGACTAACTACAAATCCGCAAACAAACTCTTGCTTTATGTCATGCGTCAAAGGTTGATTTCTTAAAGAGTTTTAAAGGTACTTAAAGCGGCTACTTAACTAGGATTACTTAAATATTTTTGGGGAATCTCAAACAGGATTACAGACTTGGATTTCTTAATGAATTTTATTTTTTCAAAATAGTCTGGCTTAATCCCATTGTTGTTGTTTTAATATTTTAAAACAACTATTTTATTAGTGGAAAAGATTTGGCATTGTTCGCCAAGGGGTAAGGCAGGGAATACTATAGTTTCGATCCACGCCACTGGATCTCATCAGTTCCCTTGTTTCTTGTTTGTGGATATTCTCCACCGAAGTTATTTTTCAATAACTTCTTCAACAAGAAACTTTTTAAACCCAAACATCAATCGTCAGCTCGAAGTATAAAGGTCAGCAAAGAAAAAAGTTCAATGAGAAGTTTTCCTTGGCAACCTCATACAACTCCGACGAAAGGGTCTGCGAAAACAATTCAAACCTCTTCCACTAGTATGTGTCGTCGAATTAATGAATTTTAGGTAGAACGAAAGATTGATTTTCTAAAAGATTTTTAGGTGGCCCAAATACATTGGTGTCCAAAATAAATGAGAGAGAATTGATGGGAAAGTAATGTCCCTTTGATAAACAACTGCTGACATAGAAAAAGAGAGGGTAAATTTGGTTTGTTGTTAGGACAAGGTCCATGCCCAAAGAGGGCTCTAGTTGTGCATATCGTAATGGCATTCTAACGAGGACTGTAAAAGTGTATTTTTTTGGATTTTTGGGGATCCAAAGAGGTGATTTTAAATTCTTATGGTAAAATATATCGGTGGATCCCAAAAAGACATATTGATATGAAATTCATGAAGATTTTCAAGGCAATCAAAGAGACATTAGGATATGGTTTTTGAAAAATTTGAGGAGTATCTCAACAGATCTATAGACATGGATTTCATGCGGAGTTTTAGGGTATGCTAAGAGAAATAAGTAGATGTTGATGTGGATCCATATGTGAGAATGTCTTAATCGTTTTGTGCGACATAAGAAGATCCATAATAATGATTTTTAGGAGAACCATACAGGAATATTTCTTAAATATTTCAGAATTTTTTACGATTTCAATACTCATGATCTGTCAGGGAGTCGAAAGAAGATTATTGACGTAAATTTCTGAATTGTTTGAGTGGACTACAAACTAGAGGTAAGCGATGTTTGCACTAGAAAAAAACGACACAAACAACAACACTTTAGCGACGACTAAGTACTAAACCATAGCCTAATGAATCGTATAGACATAGTTTTGCTCTCAGCATTTATCATCGAATTTTCGAAAATTGGTAGATGGCGTTAGTAGTTTTATTTATAGTTACTACAGATTTTAAGCTATTCATTCTAATATAAGACAAAATGTGTATAATCATTGGCCAGATCTACATCCCCATATAAACAAATTCAACAAAATATTGCAATTTACCCCAAAACATTGTGCAATTCAGTGTAAAGATTAAGAAGTTTCCGTAAGGGCGACACCTACAAAAAAGAAGCACACTACGATCTCTTTGTCTATACGATTCATTAGTCTATGACTAAACTCCGTGCGGAGTTTTTTTTCCCTCCTTGTTTTCTCCCATCGGACGCCTCCCCAGGTGGTGGATAGGGGAACGCTCATCAGATATGACGGGTATCGCAAAAATAAAATATGCGGGGCGAACCAAAAAAACAAAAAGGAAAAAGGCAGCGTCTGATCGAGATTCGGCGGCAGCAAGCAGCGTCTGTACTCCAGTGGAGCGGCTGAAATATAGAAGGAAACTATAAACCCATCAGAAGGCAAGGGGAAACCACTGATGTATAATCCCTTGAAAATCGTACAAAACATGAACAATACAACGCAAAACAAACGGCCCTCAGTCTCCGGCAATCAGAGGGTGCTAAGAATCCCCGGAGGTAAAACTAAACAAAAACTTGTAATTGGAACTTGGAATGTGAGAAGTCTTTACGAAAGTGGAAAACTTCATAACACAATAAGCGAGATGAACCGACTCCAAATTGATATCTTAGGTGTCAGCGAAACATGGTGGACGGAATGCGGTGATTTCAGATCAGAAAATATGACGGTCTATCATTCAGGAAACCAGGAGGGTGCTCACAGAAGAGGAGTATCTATTATTGTTAAAAATCATATAGCGGCCTGTGTCACGGGATTCGTTCCAAAGTCAGACAGGACAATGTTGTTAAAAATAAGCGGAAAACCGCTATATTTTAATATCATACAAGTCTATGCTCCCACTGGAGATGCAAATTTGAATGAAGTCGAAGAATTTTATAATGATATTGCGCAGTTACTAAAGATGACAAAAAAACACGAAATAACAATAATACAAGGCGACTTTAATGCCAAGGTCGGAAACCAAGAAGTTGAAAATATTACGGGAAAATATGGCCTAGGCGAACGAAATGATAGAGGAGACAGACTAGTGCAATTTTGTCAGGAATATTGTATGAAAGTGACCAATACGTGTTTTCCCCTACATCCCAGACGGTTATACACCTGGAAATCCCCACAGGACAATGAAAACCAAATTGTGAGAAACCAAATAGACTACATAATAATAAATAAAAGATATTTCTCCAGTGTTACAAAATGTTCGACCTACCCAGGAGCAGATGTGCCATCGGATCACAACTTACTCGTGGCAAATATACGAATTAAGCTCGCATCAAATCGGACAAAACAGCCCCAAAATAAAATGAATATTGAAAAACTTAAAGACTCGGCAACTAAACATGAGCTGCAAAACAATATAAATGGACAACTACAACAGTTGAATGAAGAAAATATGCACGAATTGTGGAACAAGGTGAAAGATGTTATAAACACGACTGCAAAGAACACTCTGGGAAAGCGAACATCATCAAGAACAGAAGAATGGATTACCGACGAGATTCGAGAACTATGGAATGAGCGAAGCAAATACAGAAATAAAAACTATGAAAAATACTGGGAGATAAATAAGGAGATACGATCTGCGACCCGAACAGCCAAAAATGCGAATTTGAATGCCAAATGCCAGGAAATTGAATTTCTACAAAGTATACACGATGATTTTAACCTCCACAAGAAGCTAAAGGAAGCCGCCGGAGTATATGGAAAGAAAATAACCAATCCAGTTCTAATTAACAAAAACAATGAAGCTGTATTTGACTTGGAGGGAAGGAAGCATATATGGGAGGAATATATTACCAATCTTTTTACTGATAGCGAACGATCATCTTATGAGGATGATTCGGAAATTCCAAGAAGAGGGACTCCTATAACGCAGAGCGAAGTAGAACGCGCTATAAAATCATTGAAAGACAGAAAGGCTACAGGACCGGACGAAATCCCATCAGAATTACTGAAACTTATTGATTCCAGCAATATACACCTACTAGTCAACCTTTTTAATTACATATACAACACTGGAAACTATCCACAAGAATGGCTAAAATCAACCTTCATCGCAATACCCAAGAAAAATAATGCAAAACAATGCAGTGACTTCAGACTCATTAGCTTAATGAGTCATGCCTTGAAGATATTTCTAAAGATTATTCATAGTAGAATATACAAAATATGTGAAGCACACATGGGAAATACCCAATTTGGGTTTAAAGAAGGAATGGGTACAAGAGAAGCACTATACTGCATCCAAATTATAACACAAAAATGCAGGGATGCCCAGAAGGATGTATTCATGTGTTTTATTGACTACGAAAAAGCTTTCGATACCGTCAAACACGATAAATTAATGGAAATATTACATGATATAGGAATGCAAGACAATGAACTTATGTGCATAAAAAGTCTCTATTGGAATCAGTCGGCAAGAATTGAAGTAAGTGGAGAACCAACAAAAGAAATTGGCATCTCAAGGGGTGTTAGACAGGGCTGTCTTCTATCTCCCTTATTGTTTAATGTATATTCAGAGAAAATATTCCAAGAAACGCTAGAAGGAGAAAACGTCGGAATAAAAATTCATGGGAAAATAATTAATAACATAAGGTATGCGGACGATGCCACATTACTGGCTGGAAGTATATCCGGTCTCCAGAAACTTGTGGAGAAACTTGCACGTGTAAGTGAGAAATATGGCCTTAAAATAAACATGAAGAAGACGAAATATATGGTCATAAGCAGAAAAAATCCCCATACAGATGTGACCTTAAAAGTTCAAGGTACAGAAATTGAAAGAGTGCGATCTTTTAAATATCTAGGGATACTAATAAACGACCAATGGGATCCCTCGAAAGAGATTAAAAGTCGTATAGAGATGGCGCGAGATGCTTTTAGTAAATACAACAAACTTATGAAAAGCCATGACATAAACGTAACAACGAAATTACGTTTTATAAAATGCTATATTTGGTCGGTGCTGCTATATGGAACAGAAGTTTGGACGCTCAAATCCTCTGATGAAAGAAAATTGGAAGCCTTCGAAATGTGGATTTACCGGCGAGTACTGAAAATACCATGGACTGCGAAAATTTCTAATGACGAAGTACTAAGAAGGATGAATGTAAGCCGGCAGTTAATAACAACAATAAAAAGTCGCAAAATAGCATATCTTGGACACGTATTAAGGAACAATAAATACAACATTTTACAAGCAATTTTAAAAGGAAAAATTGATGGAAGGCGTGCTAGAGGAAGAAAAGAAACATCTTGGCTCAAAAACATCATGGACTGGACAGGTTATACCGACGAAACTGATCTGCTGAATGCTGCAAGACACAGAGAGCTGACAACCACTATACTATAACATAAATATAATGCGATAAATATTAAAAAACAAAATGAATTGTACGATCACTTATATCCGGATAACGGATGAGTAAATAAAGAAGAAGAAGAAACTCTTTAGCTTTGTTGTGTTGTTGTAGCAGCTTCTACGTGTAATGTCTTCATTTCAATGATTCGTCTCTGCCTCAAAAACCAAGTTCAGAAAGGATGCCACCTGGATAGGATTAGTCCAAAGCAAGAGTGGAGTTAGTTTAGTTGGGTTGGCTGGACAATTAAAAAGGTGCAGCGTAGTATGCAGACCTGTGCCGCTTGCTGGGCAAATGTTCTGCGTGTCATCAATGTCCTGTAAGAATTGAGGCGGCTGCACCAACCAGATCTTAGTTGCGCCAACACGACTCTCGTTTGCCTTGGCAGCTGTTGTTCTTCACCTGTCACGGATGGTGGATGATCTTTGAAGACGAAATTCACTCTATAGGCTCCTAAAGCCTCATCCAAGCAAATATTGCATCAACAGCATCCTGTTTTGCCGACGCAGCGGCAGGATCTTGGACTCCTCATACAAATGGTCCATTGAAGACATGAGGAAACACCCGGTTGCAGTTCATGCGTATCACTTACGTTAACAAACCACGCTGGTACCGCATAGCTTGCCACATACCGTTCCATCGCGTTGTATGTGGTTTACAAGGTTTCTTTATCTGCACCTCAAGTACTGCCGGCTAGGCACTTGTTCCTGTTTCTCATCTTATCGCAGATAGCGTCAGCATGCGCGGACGACTGATAGATGTTGTGTCGTATTTCAGGTGCCACGAACACGACAATCGCCCACCTCTAGTCCAAAAACCATTTATGTGAATTTTTAAAGAGTTTTAGGGGAGCCCAAAAAAGTCGCTGATTTGGATTTTTGAAATATTTTTAGGGGTGTTCAAGAAAAGGACTAGTGACGTGGATCTGGTTTGAGGATTCCAAAGTGATCTTTGGATCATATAAAAAATTCACGTTTATTTTCTTGTTTAGCAATTCGAGAAATTGTTTAAAAACCCCACTGTTTATATTTTTCCAAAAATTATCTAAACAATCAATTTTTATTGTTTCGTTTGGATCCTCCAAAACTTGTTTAAAAAATCCATGTTTATTGACCTTTTTATATCTTCCACAAAATTTAAACATATCCTGTTTAGATCCACAAAAATGATTTAAAAAACAAGTTTACTGTTCAGTTTGGATCTTCCAAACATACTTTAAAAAGTCAACGTTTATTGTCCTGTCTAAATCCTTCAAAATGTCTTTAAAAAATCCGTGTTTATTGTACCGTTAAGATTTTCCAAAAAAATTTTAAACAAACCTAAGTTTATGTCCTGTTTAGATCCTCAAAAATGTCTTTCAAAAATCCATGGTTATTGTCCTGTGCCACCGTGGTGCAATAGTATGCACACACGCCTTGCACACATAAGGTCGTGGGTTCGATTCCCCGGCCAGGAAACATCAAAACACTTTTCAATGGTGGCAAAATACACCTCAGTAATGTTGGCGACATTTACTGAGTATTTCAGCCATGTAAAAATTCTCTACAAAAGTGGTGTCTTAGAAACGCCGTTCGGACTCGGTGATAAACTGTAGGTCCCATATCATTCAGCTAATATGAATCGGGGTGCACTCATTGATATGAGAGAAGTCTCCCTTGTCCGTATGGGATGTTTGTGAAACAAAGGACAATAATAAGTCCTGTATAGACACGGTACTCTTGAACCAACATTAAATAAAAGTTGCGATTCTCTCATTTTTTGAGTTACCGACAAAAATCGGTATAATTAAAATGCTTATAATTTCGATAATTAACGATATTTTTCGGTAAGTTAACGACCAATAAAAAGTAGTCGTAAAGTTCTACCGATAGAAAGAGTGATGCCAACTTTTATTGATACTTTTCATTCATAATTTTGCGTTTTAATTTTACCGATTTTTGTCGGTAACTCAAAAAATGAGTTACAGAATTCCACTACTGGGAAGTTTTTGCAGATTCTGAAGCCATACTAAAATGGAACTAAAGAAAATGTTGTAGCAGCGAAAATTATTTATGATATTTTCGTAGATTTTTACCATTTTTGAGATATAGAAGTTAGGTTAGGTTTAGGATGCGCAACTGCCGTTCTGGTAGCTACTCCACTCGGAGACCTTGAGGTCCATTGTGATCATACTAACTATTAAAATGTGTGTGTTGTAGAGATGATGATGTTGTTGTGATGTAATGAGGTGTATGATGGGTTATTCGATTGTTGATGAATAATGTGGCTATGTATATTGTTGAAGAGGAGGTGGATTTGATGATGGCATTGAAAAGGTGTAAGATTCGATGTCGGCTATAGATGAGGTGATTGTAGATGCGGCTATATGGTGATGATGTGTAATAGAAGTATGATGTTGTGTCTGTTACGGGTGATGCTATGTGATGTTGAAGAATGAGTAACTAACTGTAGAGGAGAATAACAGATTGTTTTAAGAAGAGAGATTGAATGGGAAATATTTTCTAGACTGTTCTAAGCATATACTGACCCGTCCCAGAGCCACTTTAGACTCTTGCAGTAAACTACCAGGACAGTAGGGTCAATAGAGGAGAAGTAGGAGAGAGAGTCAATCACATGTACACCAAATATTCTATGTCTTTTGACCATCAGTGTAGGACATCTACATAGAAGGTGCTCGATTGTCTCTGTTTCCTCCTCATCCTCACAGTTCTCAATGTTGTTATCATCCTACTTACATGTCATAGATCTTATTCTGCAGTGGCCAGTTATGATCCCTGTAGCGATTCTGATTTCCGACTTGCAAAGTGAGAGAATGGACGCAGTTCTACGCCCTGAGATTGCCGGCCAGATTGACGTCGATACCGTGCAACCAGGTACGTCTTGCCAAATTCTTACGGTTTTCTCTGCATAGAACTGGCAGAGGTTGCCGAGGAAGTAGCAGAGTGGTGGCTTGACATAGTCCTCCACCATAAGGTCAGAGGACTGGGAACTTCGCCTTGCTAATTCATCAACAATCTCATTCCCTTCAACACTGCAGTGCCCTGGAACCCAACAAAGGTAAACGCTTATGTTACAAGTTTTTAAGATGGACCTACAATTTTGAACGATCCTAGATTTAATACTATAAGATCCTAGCGCCTTGAGGGCAGCCTAAGTATCTACATAGACTATGACTGTCCTGCCTACGTGGTCCGTCATTGCTACCACTAATTCTAGGGCCTTCAATACTGTAAAGACTTCAGCCTGAAAAACACTACAATTTGCACTAAGCTTGAACGAGCGTTTAATGTTTAGCTCTTCGCAGTACACCCCCGCTCCAGTACCTTCATCCATCTTTGAACCATTAGTAAAGATGGAAAGGCTATCGGGTAGTGGTCTGCCATGCTAACATTCACTTCTACCAGGGATATTTGCCATCGCTGCATCAATGTCCAGTGAAGGCGAGATGTAGTCGGATTCACTCCCCCCGCTTCCTAGTCCGATCTGACTGCTTAACTGCTGTAAAATTTTACCATGTCCAGACCCTGAAGAGCGCCACAGGTTAAGCTCCTTGAGCCTCAAGGCACTATGCTTGATACTGGAAAGAATATCCAGGGGCTGGATGTTCAGTACCGCATTCAGTGCTGCCTGAGGGGTGCTCCTCACTGCTCCTGTAATAAGAAGTGAAGCAGATCTTTGCACAGTAGCTAACCTAGACAAATTGGACTTGCTGTCCAGAGCCTGCCACCAAACTAGACATCCATAGGTCAAAATGGGACAGACCACTGTCATAAACAACCAGTGTATCACATGCGGTCTCAAACGCCCACTCTTACCTATGGAGTTCTTACAGGAGTAGAGTTCAACTAGACCAATCTTAGTGAGCTCCTCTGTGTTCCTTTTCCATCTGAGACGATGGTCAAAAACCACTCCCAGGTATTTCGCCTCAGTAGAGAGATTTAGCTGTACTCCATCCAGTGTTGGTGGTACGAACTAGGCGGTTTTCCTTTTTCTGGTAAAAAACACCAGCTCTGTTTTTGCCGGATTCACACCAAGGCCGTTGATGTGAGCCCAGCGTGAGAGTTTGGCAAGTGCTCCTTGCATTAATTCGGACAATGTAGACAAGAATTTCCCACTAATCAGGATAACTACATACATCATCCGCGTTAGCAACTACCTTAGTTCCTAATTTGTCGAATTCCGTGAGTATGCCATTTATCAGCAGTAGCCAGAGTAAGGGAGATAAGTAAAAATTGGGACAATGCACTGACTGTATGGCCTCCTTATAAAACAATCGGGGTATCATGAATGAAATTTCCCAGTGAGTTTTGTCTTTCCGCCGTTGCAACTTACGGGAGAAAGTGAAAAAATTCGCGGGGAATTGCCGTTCATGATAACCCCCAATGTCATGTACTGTTCGCCTTAACTAAGTTTAAATAAAAACATCTGGAAAGTTTTTGCAGATTCTGAAACAGCAATGTTCATAGATGAGAAAAATCCAAAAATAAGAAAAAATCGCTGGAACGATTTTTTATACAAATCGCGGTCAAAGTTCACATTTTCAGGATTATTTTAGTTTTCCGCGATTTAGCTTGGAAACCTATCCTATCGAAATGGGGCTAAACAAAATGTTGTAGCTGTGAAAATTCTCTAGAGGATTGACCGTTATGATTTGTTCCTAGGCTTTACCATTTTTGAGATAAAGAAGTTCAGGTTACATTTTTGGGTAAGTCTTATTGAAATGGGTCTAGACAAAATCTTATAGCTGTGAAAATTCTCTACAAGATTTTCTTTCGTAATATTTTCCTAGGTTCAACCATTTTTGAGATGTTCAAAAATTCAAAAATTCTTTAAAAAACCTGTTTAGATCATCAAAAAAATCTTTTAAAAATGTTCGTTTATTGTCCCGTTTAGATCTTCCAAAAATTCTTTAAAAATTCCACGATTACTTTTCTGTTTAGAGCCTCAGAAAATTCCTTAAAAAATCCACATTTATTGTCCAGTTCAGATCCTCCAAAAATTCTTTTCAAGATTTAAGTTTAGTATCCTGCTAATTGTCCTGTACATATCCTCCAAAAATTATTGTTAAAAAATTCAAGCTTACTGTTCTGTTCAATCTTCCAAAAATTCATTAAAAAATCCACGTTTAGAACCTCCAAATTTCTTTACAAAATCTACCTTTATTTTTCGTTAGATTTTCATGAAATCTCTCAAGCAAAACTAAGCAAATGGTGCTAACTAAACATGTCCAGAATTTGGGATTAGTTGTACTTAGCTAGTAATGGCGCCCAACGTGGGCCCAACAATCCCGCCAATATATCTGCGCTCAGTTTGTCACATCCGCACCCTCACCCACATCCAACCTTCGGTGAGATGCAACAGATGTTAGGAGTGGGTGCATCTAAGGGGTTGCTCTGGACTTCTCCACGTGAGGGACTACGACAGGGACTATGTTGCTGCATGCTGCGTGAACACAGTCCTCGGTGAGTCGTCGTCGGATTACGAAACTCCCTCGTCATCTGACTACGAAACTTCCCCGCAGTCACCTCGATAACAACCGCACACGCAGCCTATAACACCAGCCGTTGTTGTCCCAATCCCAGAGAATGCATCCTTTTTGCAATGGACTCTGAGGTAAGATCGATGAAATAGTGGACTTTATGAATCGGAGGAAGATCAAGGTCGCGGCGGTGCAGGAAACGATGCTGAACGACCACAGCTTAGTAGGTTGTGATGGTTACAACGTAATAAGGAAGGATCGCACTAGATGTTGAGGTGGGGGATTAGCTTTCCTTTTGCACCAATCTGTTCAATACAGACCTATCTCGCTTGAGCCAGCCTCTAATGACCCGTACATGGAATGTATGGGGGTAGCAGTCAGGTGTGGAACTACCGAGATAGAGTTGCTGAACGTATACATCCCGCCGAGAAATAGCTGTATCTCAGATTATAAGCCTTACATTATCCCGCTTTTGGAAGGTCATAATCGTCTGGTGCTGGGGGACTTTAGTGCGCATCATGAGATGTGGCATTCGGCCCTCGGAAATGACCAGAGAGGTATTGCTCGGTCAATGAGGACGCCCCTACCAGAATTAGAGGAGCGTGCCACAGTTCGCCAATCATATCCATCGTGTCACAAATGACGTCACCTGGCAACCCGTCATTTCCCTTGGATCAGACCATCTCCCCATAATTGTTTCCATCAGCAGACCACCGGATTTCATCACCTCTGAACGCCGCACATTTGTCAATCATGGGAAAGCTGATTGGCCGAGATTCAGAGAGTTCACCAATAACCGCTTCAGGGAATTGCCCAATCCTTCTGATGTTCGGAAGCGGAAAGAACGATCCGAGACATCATCAGTGCTGCAGCCGCTCGCTATATACCTGCTGGTTGAATACCCGAAGACCAAATTTCACAGCAGAGGCGACGGGATTAGAAAATAAGCGTGATGTGCTTCGTCGAACCAACCCCGACGACCCCAGAGTCAGGGAGCTGACACTGGAAGTTAACAGGCTGGTCGGCGAACATAAGCGGAACAAGTGGTTAAATCATCTGAAGAGTTGCAACATTGCAGCCGGTATAAGTAAATTGTGGACAACGGTTAAGTCACTCTCGAACCCCGGAAGGAGAGATGACAGGACCACAGTCACGTTTGGCGGCGTTACGTTGACTGACCCGAAGAGGTGTGCAAGTTACTTCAATCGACTGTTTGTCGAGCACCCCGAGAGTGACAGGGCGAAGAGAAGAGTGTTACGTCGCATTAGATCTCTTCCTGCCGAGGATGAACCACCACAGTTTACAGTGGATGATGTTGCGAATGCCATCAGGAACGCTAAATCATCCAAAGCGTTGGGCCCTGACGGAATTTCCATGGTAATGTTGAAACAGCTGGATGAGCCGGGAGTAGAGTATCTCACTAAAGTTCTTAACCTGTCGCTAGCCATCCTTATTGTTCCCGAAGTCTGGAAAATGGACAGGGTGGTCCCGCTACTGATGCCAGGCAAGGATGCCAGCAAAGGTGAAACGTACAGGCCGATTTCGCTTTTGTCACCTGTAGCGAAGACCCTTGAGGCCTTAGTCCTCCCCAGCGTTTGAAATAGCTATCAAGTTGCCGATCATCAACATGGATTCCGTAAGCAGCACAGCACGACAACAGCGCTGCACGCCATCTCCACCGTGTGATAGAACAGAGATGGTGGCGCTTGACTTATTAAAAGCCACGCTGGAGGACATCGAGCAGACAACCCTCCGGCCAAGTCTGAAACGTTGGATAATCAACTATATGTGTGGTCGCCAGTCGTATGTGGAATTCAGGAACAAGAAATCCAAGCCCCGTAGAGTGAAACAGGAAGTTCCCAAGGAGGGGTGATATCTCCGGAACTGTTTAACCTCTACCTTTCCAGTATTCCGCCCCCTCCAGACGGCATTGAGATCGTAACGTATTCGGATGATTGTACGATCCTGGCGTCAGGAACCTATCCTGATGACATCTGTGAGAGACTGAACTCCTATTTAACCGATCTTACCACCTTTTTCCACGCGAGGAATATGCAGATATCCGCCACTAAATGGATGGCCACTCTGTTCACCGCATGGACGGCGCAGTATAGAGGAGAGTTGAATATCAGGGTCGATGGTAGTAGAATTCCGACCACAAACTGCTCTAAAATTCTATGGGTCACATTCGACACAACTTTCACGTCGTCCTCGCATGTCACAGCTATCTACGATAAACTGAAATGTAGGAACAAGGTCCTCAAGTCCCTAGCCGGCAGCACTTGGAGTGCAGATAAAGAAACCTTGTTGACCACGTATAAAGCGATAGGTCGGTCTGTGGTAAGCTAAGCGGCGCCAGTTTGGTCCCCGAATTTATGGGACACGGAGTGGGATAAGATTCAAATTTGTCAGAACGCCGCCCTGAGAACAGCAACAGGGTGCCTCCTCAAATCTACAGTGGACCATCTACACGAGGAGGCAAAGATTCTTCCAGTACAACAACATAATGAGATGCTATCGTTGCAGTACTTGCTCGGGTGTTAACGTGAGAGCCATCATCTGCTGGCCACCGATACACCCAGGCATATCAAGAAGGATATTCATGCTCTAGAGACGACGGTCCAGCAATATAGGAGAGAACCTCTAGATCAACAGGCATATCAGGCAGGTTTGAACAGCATTCACACGGACACAGTTGCTAAGACCATAAGCAATTATTGTGTGAATGCAGCAATCGGAGCACATCCCCCATCTATCGCAGCTGAAGAGCGTCAGCTGCCACGACAAACCAGAGTAGTTTTGGCTCAATTACGCTCGGGATATTGCAGTCGCCTAAATTTCTATTGGGCGGGAATTGATCGCACCGTGCAAGGCATCTGCCCAGTATGCGGCAAGGGCCCGCACGATACTAAGCACCTATTCAACTGCCCCGCCAAGCCTACTCATCTGACTCCAGTGGATCTGTGGTTACATCCCATCGAAGTAGCCAACTTCCTGGAACTGGAGATAGACCCAGAGCCATATTGAACAGGAGAACGAAATATAAACATAATAATTAACACTGTTACAACAACAACAACGTGGGCCCAAATCCATATAGTATTTTGAATACAAACATACATCTCTTAAACAGATATTTGCAAATTACGTCAAATCTAATAATAAAGTTTAGTCCGGTCCAACATGGTTCGGAATCCCTTTTTGACATTAAAAATTTTGATTTTCATGAATTATCCCGAAACCTAACTAAACAACTGCCGCCAAACATATGTTCAAATCCAAAATATAGGATTAGTTAAACTAAGCAATGGCGCCCAACGTGGGCGCTAGTTCAATTTGTATATTAAATACAAGATTTTTATTGAATCTTGAAAACAGAACTTAACAGATAACACCAAATTCAAAACTAAAGCTTAGTCGAAAAATGTAATAGATTTCCACGAAATCACCCA